>NC_086449.1:722599646-722912146 GCF_028390025.1 Pseudophryne corroboree
AACGGTCCGGAGGGGAGGAGATGAGGGTCCCAAGTCCCGCGAGTAGCTCCGGAGCCCGGCCCCGCGAGGCGGCGAAATCGAGGCCCCGGTTTCACAGGAGGGGGAAGGCCACAATCCGCAAGGGCAGCCAAGGCCGCCCTCCGACTCCGCAGCACGCTTCCCCTGGTTGGGTTGATGTAGGCAGAGGCAGTGGGGTAAGTGCAGGGGGCACCAGGATACTAAATAGAGTTGTTTTTTTTATTTATGTTGGCCAGTTTGCAGGAGCTCCTAGGGAGTGCTTCCTCTCCCATTGCCAGCCAGGCCACGCCCCAGTGCGGGTGATTTTCAATTGGGAGAGTCGTCTTCTCGGGTCTCCTTTAACAGGAGCTCTAGCAGTGGCACAACTTCTCCCTTCTACGTCCAGGCCACGTCCCGGAGCTGGTGTATTTTATAAAGAAAAATGCTGGTCAGAGGCAGAACTGCAGTACTGGCTATTTGCCAGTATTCAAGATGGCGCCTCTAGCTTCCAGTTACAGGCCTCTTATAGCTCAGAGCCCAGGGTGTCCTGTGAACACTGGAGGTGCCTGCATGTGTGGCCCGAGGGTACTGGGGTCCCCCTCTCCTCCTCCTCCTTCGTCTGGACTCTCAGCAGTAAACTCGGCTGTCTTCTGGGGAGGCTCACAGGGATTCAGCCCAAGACTCCCAGATTCCAAGATGGCCGCCGGCCAGTGCACAAGTGAGGTAAGTGCACTTTAAATGTATATCCCGAGGTCTGGCTGTTGAAATATGTCGTCCTGCAGACGGCCGGGGGTCTGGGGCAGGCTGGGGATCGATGTGGGGAAAGTTAGGCGGGGTCCAGCGGTGCCACGGGTCCCGTTTCGTCCGCGAAGCGGGCCTGGAGCTCAAAATCGGGACGGAGTCAAACTCGAGGCCCCGGTCTCTGGAGCTCGAGTAGGCCGTGATCTCCAAAATGTTGCTGCGGCCTCCCGGCGGGTTCCCCTCATTCAGGGAGACGTCCACAGCCGTGGACAAGGTCAGAGAGGGTGGACCCGAGTGCTGGGGATAATTGTTATTGCGGGTTTACACCATAGAAATGCAGGAGCCCCTGCACAACACTTCCTCTCCTAGCAGCGTCCAAGCCACCTTCTGACCACTTTTCAATAGCACTACTCACCCACGCACAGGCAATGGTAGTCCTGAGTAGTGTCCCATTGGTCACATAAATAGATTTCAACATAGTCTCTAACTTGCGGTCTGCCGGCTCCTTTAGTGAAGCCGTCCCAGGCGCAGGGAGAATCACCTTTTTTGTTAACCGTGACAGGGCACTGTCTGAAATGGGGGGTGATTCCCACCTTTTCCTGTCCTCTGCAGGAAAAGGGTAAGCTGCCTGAATTCTTTTGGGAATCTGAAATTTCTTTTCAGGGTTTGACCAGACTCCCTCAAAGAGACTGTTCAGTTCATGAGATGGAGGGAAAGTTACATTAGTTTTCTTCTCTTTATTAAAGTAAGCCTTCTCCTGTGGTAAAGGAGGGGGCTCCGTAACTTCTAATACCTCCTTTATAGCAACAATCATGTATTGAATGTTTTTTGCTAACTTTGGATCTATTCCCCTGGAATCACTAGTGTCGACATAGGAATCAGAGTCCGTGTCGGTATCAGTTTGTACTACTTGTGCAAATTACCTTTTTTGTGAACCAGAGGGGTCCCCTGTGGATGAAAAGGCAGAACTATTAAAAATCACGTTCTTCCACGGATTTTCTCCAGTTTTCTGCATGAGACTCAGAGTTATCCAATCTCTTACTAATATGATTCACACTATCACGTAATTCTTTCACCCATTCAGGCTCGTGGAGCGACGGCAGTGCCACCACATTACAACTCTGCGTCCCTAAAATGGCTCCCTCAGGGGAAGAGCTCCCTGCCTCAGACATGTCACACACATGCACAAACACACCACAGACACTCCGGGGCTACAGGAGACAGACCCACAGTAAAATCTGTCAGAGGGACACAGAAAAGGAATTGCCAGTCCACAACTCAGCGCCAAAAGAAAAAATCCCTGTGTCGCGTCTTTTGTACACAGAGACTTTCAAGCGCTTATAATGCCAATAATAAGTCTTAGCACCTTAAATATTACACTCCCCCCCCCCTTTTTTGCACCCTGATACTTGTCAGATGTGGAGAGGAGGATCAGCGTGTATCTTCCCCTGCTGCTGCTGGGCGAAAATGGTGCTGAGAAGTGTGCTGGCTGTCTGAGGAAGAAGCTCCACCCCCTGTAATGGCGCGTTTCCCCTCAGACAATACAACTGATTTTTATACTGGCGGGGGTGTAGGACTGTGTAAAACATAGTATGCTACCTCTTGCCAGTGAGAGTAGGGTTCATGCTGCTCAGGGCACCTCCCCACCCCGCGCGCCCTGCGCCCAGCCGGGCTCTGTGTTATGGATAGCATGCTCGCGCAGTGTTCCCGCTTGCTGCGCGGTACCTTAAGCCGTCACGATGACCGGAGGTCCCTCTCTGTAGATCTCCGGTAACACCACTCACCAGTCTTCTGACTTCTGGCTCTGTTAGGGGGGTGACGGCGTGCTGTAGGAGTGAGTGCATAGCCGCAGCTAGTGTTCAGTACCCTTCAGGAGCTAATAGTGTCCTATCAGCAGAAGCAGAACCATGAAACTATATAGGAAGTTGGTTCCTATTTCTTCCCCCTAAGTCCCACGAAGCAGGGAGACTGTTGCCAGCAGTCTCCCTGTAAATAAATAAAAAAACCTCAACAAAGTCTTTTAGTAAAACTCAGTAGAGCTCCACTAGAGTGCGACCAGTCTGCCTGGGCACATTTTTTAAACTGAGGTCTGGAGGAGGGGCATAGAGGGAGGAGCCAGTTCACACACTGAAAAAGTCTTAAAGTGCCCATGGCTCCTGCGGAACCGTCTATACCCCATGGTACTAAAGTGGACCCCAGCATCCTCTAGGACATATGAGAAAAGAACAATATATTTAATCTGTCCTAGGATGGTCCTGACCTATTAGTGCCCAGCCATGGCATTAATCTGCTTCTTGGACACAAACACATCCATAGGGAACAGTCACTTTATTATATATACCAAATGGGTCAGTCCAGACCTGATTTGTTAAATGTGAATGCTATTGATCTAATGTTGGCGCTGGTTGGGGCCTAAAGAGCTTATTACTTGCTGTACATTCCAGCATCTGAATGTATATATCCCTTTTCCAGAAAGAGCCTACAATTCCAGAATCTGGCATCAGTTAAGTTTATGACATCAGCAAGAAGTAAAAACTGTAAGAATAGCCATGAGATAGACTGCCTGATAACTAGGTAAAAAAGAGAGCTGAGCGGGGCCCAGGTACTGGAGGGGGGGCATGACCAAATCGGGGAGGCATGGCCCCACCCCCCTCAAAAAAAGTTATGCCAAAAATCCTAAGCTCAGCATCAACAGGTAATCCGGGTCTCTCAAACAAGACAGGGCTCAGATAGTTAGTACCCACGCCCAACCCCTCTGCACCACTGATGACAACTATCTGGATTGTGGTGGGCCTGTCTCATGTACTCATGACTTTTGCAGACTGCAGGGTGCACAGCATTACCAATGTGTTGGAGCATGACCTAGCAGTGTCTAAAGCTTTATCAACACTCATTGCATGCCGAGCACAATTTGCATATGGAATGTACCGAAACAATGCAGGCCTCATAAATTGCGCTCATACATGGTTATGTTCAGTTGTATGTATCGTAACGTAACATATGTGTCCCTGGCCTAACATTCCCAGAGGAATCATTTCTCCATCGTCTATAAGGTATTTTTTTAGTTTTTAAGCATTGGATTCCATAGAAGAAAGAAGATAGAAAATAATAAGAAAATGAAGAAAGAACGTATCTTTTCATACTACTCCAAAATATAGTAGTTTGCAGAAGTCCTGATTAATTAATACTGCTAGAAAACTGAATTGTTTTATATTTGCTTTGCACTATAATGCTTTCCACCAGATGTTAAGTCATTTTCCTAATGCATGTCATGGCTACAAGGTTCCTTCTGCAACTGCCTCAGTAGTTCCTCTACTTAGAAGATGAAGATGCGGGATAACAGATTGGAGTCTTTACAGACTGGAATGCTCAGTGTACGTTCTTTGGCTACGCTGCAACTAAACTTCTCTCCAATGTTCTCTTTCTGCCCCCACATTGTCCAAAGTAAATTAAGATCAAATAAGAAGCCTCTCATTACTCAGTGTTCATAGTTTTTGTAAAAAGAGGAAGTGAGGGTCATCACAGATCGCGAAAAATAATACTGTTACAAATCTGCTTTCCCATATTAGGAAACAACAAAAAAACAATAACGTAATGGGTAAATCCTAAACACTGAGGATTACAGTGGCCTAATATATAAATTCCGGTTTCCTGATGTGCAGATGCATTGTGTACTGTTGGTTATAACTTTGCAGTTGCTGTGTTTGTTTTACATTTCAATGGCTGTAGAGTACCATTTGTACTGCTTTAGGATGCCTCAATGTAGAGACGTATTAATGCTTTGGGGGGCCCGTGTGCTGCCTGTCCCACCTTATACTTGCTGCCAATGGACATCTCTCGGGTGCAAGGGCGTAGCTACCATAGGTGCAGGCAGTGCAGCTGCTATGGGGCCCAGAGATGAGAGGGGCCCACCTTCCCTGTCAAAGTTACATGTGTTACATTTTTCGCCATTGGGTGGTACGTAGGGGTCCCTTTCATACTTTTTACTTGGGGCCTGCAATATATCTAGATATTGCTCCTGGACCTGCTCATTTTAGTGTGGTATAAAATGAACTGGAGGGCATTTTAATGTTATATCACATGAACCGGGTCACTGTAATGAGGCACAATATGAATGGGGAGCACTATATATCATAATGTGAATTTGGGGTACTGTGCGGCATAATGTGTACTGGCAGCTCTGAAATGTGACGTAGGGTAAACTTAAGCACTACTACCATTCATAAAAGAAACTAGGGCACTGCTATGGGGCATAACATTAACTAAGGCTCTACTATGGTTCAGAAAATGAACCAGGGCACTATTATAGGGCATAAAATTAACAACTGCTGCAGAGAGGTGTCTCTCTAGAAGCATTGGGGCAGGGGCCCCTTCAAAATGTTGCTATGGGGCCCACAAAGTTCTGGCTACGACCCTGATCGCGTGATATAAAAAGATGGCTCCTGCACAGAAGACTACACTGGTCCATGTTTCCAAGAAAATCGCTTGGAAGACCGGCAGCAGGTATAGCGGGGGGGGTGGGGGGGCAGCTGCTCATTGCACGTTGGGATCTTTTGTGGGTGCAGTGTAAGGAATGCCCCTTGTCACAGCACCACACACCCTGCACCCATTATAGCCCTTATGGTGCCCACACACGGTGCTATTTGAACTACAGGGGTCATTCCGAGTTGATCGCTAGCTAAAAATGTTCGCTGCGCTGCGATTAAGGTAAAAACCGTCACTTCTGCGCATGCGTATGCGGCGCAGTGCGCACGCGCGACGTACTTTCACAACGGCCGATGTATTTTTACACAAGGTCTAGCAAAGCATTTCAATTGCACTGCTGGCCGCAGAGTGATTGACAGGAAGAGGGCGCTTCTGGATGTCAACTATCCGTTTTCAGGGAGTGTTCGAAAAAATGCAGGCATGCCAGGAAAAATGCAGGCGTGGCTGGGCGAACGCAGGGCGTGTTTGTGACGTCAAATGGTCTGAAGTGATCGCATGCGCTGAGTAGGTCTGGAGCTACTCAGAAACTGCACTAAATTTTTTTGTAGCCTCTCTGCGATCCTTTTGTTCGCACTTCTGCTAAGCTAAAATACACTCCCAGTGGGAGGCAGCATAGCGTTTGCACGGCTGCTAAAAACAGCTAGTGAGCGATCAACTCGGAATGATGTAGTACAAAAATACCTGCCTGCACATACTATTTTGCTTTGAGATATGGACAATACACACGGCGCGATTTGAACTAGATGCGATGCTATTTAAACTAAGAAGATCAAATAGCATGTGAGAATCGCACCATGTGTGGGCACCATTACTTAACATTGCTAACATATGTTTATGGGTGTGCCTTGAGAATCAACATAATCTCATCACACACTGGAAGTGCCTATCAGAAGCCTGGTGAGAGGAGGAGATGCAGAGTTGCATACCAACATTGGGCCTGTCCGAAAAGGGGGCATGTCCTATAGAATAGGAGGCGTCGTATCGCGGGATTGCAGTGATTGCGAGCCATGCCCCCATTTTTTGTCACTATGGGGGGATAGTCAGTGCTCTGTGAGCTGCTGGCATGCCCCCTGTCCCTCCGTCTCTGTGTGCATGCGCAGAGCGTCAATTCACCGCTGCTCAGCTAGGCAAAACAGTGAGTGTAGGAGCCTCACAAAAATCGGGACAGTTGGGAGGTATAAAGTTGCAATTTTCTTGGTTTTTATCCAGGAAGCACGGGTTTGGGGGAAGGCGATTATGTGACCAATGTGAATTCCTGACAGTCGGCATGCTGCTTGATGGGGACTATTCCACGAAACCCATAGAGTGGGAAAAGAACCTGTGGCGAGCGTAGCGAGTCCGCAAGGGGCTTCGTAGCGCTTACCCCCCTCCCTCCCCACCGGCAACCTAAACTGATACGCATGCCCAGTGTTTGGGATGCTGGTGGTTAGAAGACCAATAGCGGCATCCCGATGGAAGGAATCCCAACAGGGGTTCAGTAAATGGTTTCCGGTCTTTAGGTCGACCACACTTAGGTTGATAGTCATTAGATCGACCACTATTGGTTGACATGCTTTAGGTCGACATGGTCAGTAGGTCGACATGGCAAAGATCGACACAGGAAAAGGTCAGCATGAGTTTTTCACAATTTTGTTTACTTTTTCATGCTTTACAATCCACGTGGACTACGTTCAAGTCAAATTACTTTCTAACAAATATTTAAACTGCCAGCTCTAATATATACTGTGGACGCCTGCGCATCTTAATACCTTGTACTATGAATGTGCGCTATACATCGCAAAACACTACATCCCATAAGAGTAAAAAAATATACCCACACATTATCTGAGTTCCAAAGCTCATTGATGTATATATTTGTTATTAAAAAGATATGTATTCAATATATCACAATGTACAGTATATATATATAGTTACATGGTTACAATTTACACAGTAAGCAGTTATTACAAACTAATTCAAATACATACACGGCAAGCAATACAATTACCATCTCTCTCAATGCTCACTACGCTCCCCCTCCATGTTCACAGCAGAGTATTGGCAGAAATCCATCTCGATCAGCATCTGGGACAAACAGCACCTAACTCTCTAAGTCCTAGAAACTGCCTATATCACACAGTGGGAGTTTACAGTCTCCTTCTATTGGTCCAGAGGCCAGACCTCTCAAGAACTCAATGGCTCATTGGTCAGAGTGAGGGCTTTTGTCCTGTGTTGCTGGCACATGTGTCTGCCCCCAGGGCTATGCTGTGGAGCTAGTTTCAAGTTTTCAAAAGGTCTTTTGTTCACTTTAGAATTGTGGCTTCATATTCCTACATTTAATCATATCTACTCATGGCAATGTGCTACAACCTAATCACAAGCATCAAACTGACACACACATTAATCTGGTTACTTTGACACCAAGCACGACATGTCCATCTTGCTCCACTCCAATAATACACATACATGACGTTACTCCATTATATAATTTGAAACCTTATGATGTCTGGTGCTTGATATGTTTAAATTTATGTGCTGTATGAAATATGTGTTGAATCTATCTTTGTGGCATGTCTGTGTAAATGTGTATGTTACCATATATTGCTGTGCACACTGTGCGTCTTCGCAAGCATAGCGGCTCACAATGTGTGGAGTCTGTATGTTCTCTCTATGTAATATTTTTGACTTCGACAGTCCACCCTTTGGCAGTAAACAATAACTGCCATAAATTATTAACATAAGAAAAATATTTCAGACAATAATCGGTGACCTAGACACACGTATGTATTCATTTCACAAATTAGACACTTGACTATATTTGGGGAAGACAGGGAGGAGGAAGAGACATCCTTTATATGCACTCGGCGGTCACGGGACCACTGGTTGGGTGTGGGACAACATTCAACCTATAGAGTATGCTGGGACAGTGCTATGGCCTATGATGTCTAATTTGAACAAACATTTCACACATACATGTACCTACGTCTTTGTATACTGATGTTCGGATTCGATTGAGGTTCTTCTGGGTAGAGGGAGAAAACACAAATTGTGAAAGAGACATATAAAATTTTCATGATTTACATTCCTATCATTTTCTGAACATTGTTTCCATTTCTGGAACGTATGCTAGGTCTGTTTCACCATTGAACAAGGGTTATAAGTAGTGTCCTTCCTAGATAACATAAACCTTCGGAGTTCAGGGAGAGCCACTCATGAACCTTTCTTCCACATATATTAATGAGCTCTTTATCTGCTATGTGTGAATAGCCATTGTCTGATTGTTCCTGATTACCTCCCAATTTCCTGATTTCCTGAAATTGGTGAGATTTAAACATACCAAGGATTTATCAATGGTACTGGTGGATATTAAGACTAGAGGGTCTAGTTATATTATATTCCTTGTCCACCGGTCCCCTCCCCTTCCGTGTAATTCAAGTACCTCAGCTAACTCTAAAAAATATATGGCACTAATCCTGCATCTTTTCATCTTAGAGGTACCTGTGAGCACATCCAACATTCTGTTTGGTTTAAGACCTTTACCCACTAGTGAGTGGTAATCACTCAATGGATGTCTGTCAAATGCTGCCTTATTGCTAGACTGACATCTCTGTATGCACTCATCTTCAATTATGGGGTCACACTAACTACAAAATACAGTATTCCTCAGACAATAGCCTATCACGTTACCTCCGAACTCCGTAACTACTAGACCATTGATTTTTTTTTCTCTGGCTTTAACAAACTGATAGGCTAATCCTGGGATCCTATAAGGAACTCACTCCTTCCTCCAGAACCAGTTCCAGTCCCACACTCGAATCCTCATGAAAAACCTTGCAAAAATAGAAAGTCCTGAAAAAAATGTTTGTCAGCAGAAAAAAGAAAAAAAAATAGAACAAAACAAATCTTGTCCATAGCAAATCAATTACAACGACTGATCTTTCTGTAATCCTTTAGTACGCTCAAGTAGTGTTCAACAGTGCCCCCTCTCAGTCTTCACGGAACAGACTCTTTGGTGATACTTTTGCGATCTCACTCCATTTACGAGTTCCTTCCGGACTACCGACTTTACTGCAATGGGAATCGTGGACCCAAGTCTCTCTCTCGGCTACTTTCACTGGGATAGTGCTGTCAACAAAACTTGGTATGGTCCTTCCCACCTGTCTATTAGGCAACCTGAGCATAAGAACAATCACACAGTCTCTTGGTTCACAATCAAGACAGTTAGTATTTGGCATACCAGGAATCAACAGTTTCAAGTTCTTTTGTCAAGTTCTCAAATGCTGGCTCATCTCGATAAAGTACTGTACTGTCACCTCATTGGTGTATTTCTGATCATTGTGCGGATCAATCATGACATGAGGTTGTCTTCCAAAAAACCCAAAAAAAACTAAAACAAAACAAAAATTTCGAAGAGGGTGATTCGTTAAGTGAAGATCTGGGAGTGGTTCCGATGCTACATAATACTAGTGGCAGTGTCTATGACCACAATAGTCCAATTTCACTTTGCTCCTACTTCTAGGGGTACCATGTCTACACACAATTTTCTGCACAATTTTTCTTTGTAGTAAACACAGCAGCATCTGTGGCAGCAGGAAATGCCTCTACCCAGTTTGAGAAAACATCAGTGCACACCAATACATAACAATAACTCCTAAAGGGTGTTAAATGTACGAAGTCGATTTGTATTACCTGAGAAGGTCCGTCTGCAGGAGGGATATGGGATGGCTCTGTTAGTACTACCTTACCAAATGTTCTTCCTCATGCAAGTAAGACAGGTCATTGCTTTCCTGCTTGCCTGAGAAGAGAACCCTGGTACACGCCAGTAAGCTCTTACCAATTTGCACATACCTTCCTTACCCTAGGTGAGTCAGACCATATGCCGCCTCAGCTAGGCTGGGGAGATACGTCCTGGGGGCCACTGGCTTACCTTGTCCATCTCTCCAGAGTCCTGGGGCCTCCTAACCATACCCCTTCGACTTCCAGACATCCTTTTCCTGTAGGGACCACAAATTTGTATCTTAATTTAACTGTTGTGTGTTTTCAATGTAGAGTACCATGAGCATAACTAAAAAAAAAAAAAAAACATCTCTAGAGGAGAGAAAGAAGAAGAAAATATCAGGTCTGCGTTCACCAACGGGCATATCAGTGTCTATACAAAAATTTCCCTTCACCAGTATTCTCATCCTTTCTCCACCCTTTGTGCATGACAAGGCACACTGCAGTAATACTGGTGTCATCGTGCTGGTGAGATATACTGGGTTCGGGCAGAACTCTGAAGGACCAATTAGGCATGTAGTGTTTGAACTGTAATCGGGTCCATGAATTGTACCACCCTGTGTGAACGCAAAAAATGAAGAGGAAACTGTGGAAAAACAGAATAGAGGTTGGTGACAGATAGGTTTGTAGAGGTGGAGAGGATTTTTATTAAAATGACAACTGGATTGGGCACTACGAGGAATTGATTAACTACTTGGTCTACCCCCCTTAAAGCTTGTGCATGCTGTGTCACTACTGGGACTACTTCAGCCATCAATCCAGTGTTCTGTCCATCCTAAGTTCATAGGGAACCCGGTATCTGTGAGATAATTTCCTCTACCTGTGATGGACATGAATCTAGAACAGTGTAATGCAACATTAGTATTTGAGGGTATCTAACATACCTTGTACTTCCTGAGTGGAAGTACAATATATGTATTTCATATTTAACAAAGTTTCTGTTACGTTAGTCAGGGGCCACTTCTGTTAGAAAAAAGAAGGCAAGGAAAGGGTTTAGCATTGTAGAGGCCCAATCGTAACTTCAGCAGGTTTTTGTCAAAGGGTAAAGTTGCACTTCTTTCGTTCCTCTCATTTGCCGAATTAGTGTTTACCAGTGATCTTATCCAGACGGAGAATTTTCTAGTACTGCAAAAGACTAAAAAAAAAATCAACAAGCTTCTAGGTCATGCAAAGTATTCATTCAATCCTTCTCATCCCGTATTAAGGGTCTGTACATGGTCCAACAAACATTTCCGAGCTCATCTTGACTAGGGGCAATACTAGGAATGAATACTTCTTATATGGTAACTAAAAGAAATCTGTCCCATTTCCTACTGGCAAATACTAATGTGCGGACAGGATTTTCTCCATTTCTGACGTTACTTTCTTGATTTTTTATTTTATTTTTGGGTTTTACTATATAGGTACACGAATGACTCCATACTTACCAGTTCCACTGGTCTCAGCCACTTCCGCTGTGGGCTACTGCTCTTCTTTTACCGGTTGGATACTCCTCTGAGTGCATGAGAAATGGCTGAAACCAGTCAGGTCGCCTTCTCCTCCTAAATAAAACGTTGACATTCATTAGTACATATATAGGTTACATTCATATTTTTCATATTTTTATTTTTATTATTTTCTGTAGTTAGTATGCTGGCCGTAACTGCTTCCACATCTATATATGGCGGTGTACTTGCTTTCTCTTTTTTTTTTTTTACTTGTTTATTGTTGCTACAAGTTCAAACAGTTCTTATATTTCCGTTCTTGTCTTATATGACTTTGGTTAGACATACTACCTGCAATACCTTAGGATCAAACTCACCAACCCTATCATCAGCAGTCATACGTACCCATTCATTGCAATAAGCTTCCGCGTGTGGACCATATTTCCCACACATTATAAACCGAACTGACCCCCTGGGCCGCAGCTCTCCTGCCTGAACCCTGGCTACTGTACGTCTCTCACTTGAGCAACTGGCTCCCATTGTGGGTCCTCTCCCACAAACACCACCAAAATACACAATGCAAGCAGACGATGAAAGTTCTCAGAGCGCTCTTCACCCGCTCTCGCACCCGCTGGCCATTACTACGATACACTGTTGATAGTGGATCGCGATGTACCCAACTTTGGGCTCCTATCAGACCTTACAGCACCGTACTTTCTTTCGGTGGAGGTTCTGTTGGAATATTTTTCTGAGAGAGGCTGCGAAAAATTCCTTTTCAGTATCTTTCCACTGGAATTTTTGTAGGGTGAAAAATAGAAAACTTCAATAACTATTGCTCACCCTTTCCAATGGACTTCCACCAGGGAGATTTCCTGATGTAATCAGCGAAAAAACCCTTGTTTACACAATCACGTCTGCGTATGCTTTCCACAGCGCATATGGCACAATAGTATCACGTTGTGCTGTGTAGAACACACGGACATGCGGTTCAATTGCACGGCCTATAGATACTTGTTATCCATATGCCGTACGATCGCGGGAGTTGAATTCACAAGCTGCGCTCCTCAGCCGGAGCGTAACAAAAAACCTTTACTTTAATCCACAATTCTATCACAATTCACAATTACCTATCACGCTCCTGTGCAAATCTCCTCACAACTTGCGTATTTCTCTATTCCTGTATTCACGTAAGGTAGCAAACATTTTGCCGCCGGTCCTCTACTAACCCAGTGTTTCCACAACAATATAATTAACCGGGGTTCAATACATCCACTCCTACTTTCACTCACTCAAATATGCAGTGTTTTTCTTTTCTGTACAGAAAATATCACTCCCTTTCACTAGTAGTCTTATCCCAGAGGTAGTACAGTTTAAACAAAGTCTTACACTAATCTGCTTTTGAAATCGGATAGTTATGTGCTATTGTATTAAATGTATTCTATCCCGCCTTAAATTAAACTGCTATTGTGCGGTTATAATTTGCACTCGCAACTCTATGCAACCTTGCATGCCTCCACGTGTACGCTTCTGTACGCTGTTCTCACGTTCCGTACCACGTGTACAAACGTGCGTTCGCAATTCACTTAAACCACACAATCTCTATAAATGTGAGCAATAAAACTACTATCGCTCACTAACACAACCCACACTTGTTCTGTATAAACCTTAATGACTAGGCCAGAACTGCGTTTTGTGTTTTACAATTACACCCTTAATACACTATTTCAAAAATATATATATATATATATATATATATATATATATATATATAGAGCAAACAAATGTATTCAATTTCACACAGATCTATAATGACTGCAATAATCTATAATTTAAATGCTATGATTCAGATTGGATAGATATCTTGCAGAACATACACTGATATAAATACCCATAATATATATATATATATATATATATATATATATATATATATATATACCATTTACTACGCTCCTATGAGACCCCTCACCCCTTCACTGCCTCTAATTTGCATATCAAAGATATTTGCCTTGCTTGTACAAGAAAGTAGCATTTCAATGGCTATCCTACCCTAGTAAAAAGACTCCACAAGTCCTGGAAGAAAAAGAAAGAAAAAAAAACCTCTCTCTTCCCTTTCTATCTGTGTGCAACTCCCCCACTTGATGTAAGGGAATTACACACAGAAAGAAAAAAAAAGTATTCACCTATCTCACCATTTACTCTCACTAGGCCCAATTGAAACTATGTGTAATTGACTATGGCATGGGTTAAATAAATTAATTGGTAACTTATTAATGGTGCTGGATTTGTAGATATGTGGAAACTTTGTGACAAAGGAAACTGATTGTTTTATCCAGACTGAAAGTCAGCTATTTAGAACGTGACCTTACTAAAATGGCCACTGCTCCTCCCCCTTTCACATCCATGTGGCTTGAACAAGATGGTGGACAGGCCATGTGGCTAGCCCAAAATGGAGGACAGACCATGTGGCTCTTTTGTCACAAAGAAATCATACTCTATACAAGCACCAAAAGTTACTTTAGGCCTGGGTTTAAAAATAAACAAATTTTCTCAGTATGCTAACACAGCTATTTATGGCTATGCAGCAACTTTTAAATGTTCTTTAAATTTAATTAACAGATAAACAATCCAATCTGAATCAAACACAATATGACTTATTTGAACTTTGTTTTGCAACAATAAAAATACGCTGTAGCATTTTAAATATTGTGAGAAACTCACTGTCCCTTGAATTTCATATCAGCGCCTTACTGATAACACAACAAAACACAAAACACAGCACGTGAGTCAGCAGCATCAAGATGCGTCCATCTTTAGCTGGTAGACCATAGCTGCGTTTGTAATGTACAGTGCATCATTAATAACGTGATATCCCAGATGAACCCTCATCTGTTCAAGTCAAATTACTTTCTAACAAATATTTTAAATGCCAGCTCTAATATATACTGTGGACGTCTGCGCATCTTATTAGCATGTGTTATGAATGTGCGCTATACATCGCAAAACACTACACACCATAAGAGAAAACAATACACCCACACATTATCTGAGTTCCAAAGCTCATTGATGTATATATTTGTTATTAAAAAGATATGTATTCAATATATCACAATGTACAGTATATATATAGTTACATGATTACAATTTACACAGTAAGCAGTTATTACAAACTAATTCAAATACATACACGGCCAGCAATACAATTACCATCTCTCTCAATGCTCACTATACTACCCCTTCATGCTCACAGCAGAGTATCGGCAGAAACCCATCTCGATCAGCGTCTGGGACAAACAGCAACTAACTCTCTAAGTCCTAGAAACTGCCTATATCACACAGTGGGAGTTTACAGTCTGTTGGTTTCGGTCTCCTTCTATTGGTCCAGAGGCCAGACCTCTAAAGAACTCAACGGCTCATTGGTCAGAGTGAGGGCTTTTGTCCTGTGTTGCTGGCACATGTGTCTGCCCCCAGGGCTATGCTGTGGAGCTAGTTTCAAGTCTTCAAAAGGTCTTTTGTTCACTTTAGAATTGTGGCTTCATATTACTACATTTAATCATATCTACTCATGGCAATGTGCTACAACCTAATCACAAGCATCAAATTGACACACACATTAATCTGGTTACTTTGACACCAAGCACGACATGTCCATCTTGCTCCGCTCCAATAATACACATACATGACTTTACTCCATTATATAATTTTAAACCTTATGATGTCTGGTGCTTGATATGTTTAAATTTATGTGCTGTATGAAATATGTGTTGAATCTATCTTTGTGGCATGTCTGTGTAAATGCGTATTTTACCATATATTGCTGTGCACGCTGTGCGTCTTCGCAAGCATAGCGGCTCATAATGGGGTATATTTACTAAGCTCCCGATTTTGACCGAGATGCCATTTTTTCTTCAAAGTGTCATCTCGGTAATTTACTAAGCAAAAATCACGGCAGTGATGAGGGCATTCGTAATATTTTGGAAGTCCTAGGAAAAAATCACGAATCAATACACCATCGGTCAAATACGCCTGCAATTTGGTAGAAATCGGGAATTTACTAAAAAGTGCAAATCACAAACACTGCCGACAATAGCCAAACACTGCCGTGCTGAAATACAATTCGTGAAAAAGTGCTAAAAAAAACAGACCTGCTTTTTTTTACCGTGATTGGATAGGCATGCATGGATCCATGAGATCCGTGCATGTTTTTCAGTGGGAAGGGGTGGGAAATGTTTGAATTTGTTAAAAAAAAATGCGTGGGGTCCCCCCTCCTAAGTCAAACCAGCCTCGGGCTCTTTGAGCCGGTCCTGGTTGCAAAAATATTGGGAAAAAATTGACAGGGGTTCCCCCATATTTAAGCAACCAGCACCGGGCTCTGCGCCTGGTCCTGGTTCCAAAAATACGGGGGTCAAAAAGCGTAGGGGTCCCCTGTATTTTTTAAACCAGCACCGGGCTCCACTAGCTGGACAGATAATGCCACAGCCGGGGGTCACTTTTATACAGCGCCCTGCGGCCGTGGCATTAAATACCCAACTAGTCACCCCTGGCCGGGGTACCCTGGAGGAGTGGGAACCCCTTAAATCAAGGGGTCCCCCCCTCCAGCCACCCAAGGGCCAGGGGTGAAGCCCGAGGCTGTCCCCCCCATCCAAAGGCTGCGGATGGGGGGCTGATAGTCTTTGTTGAAAGTGTTGAATATTGTTTTTAGTAGAAGTACTACAAGTCCCAGCAAGCCTCCCCGCAAGCTGGTACTTGGAGAACCAATGCCTATGCGCTCCATTATAACCAATGGTGGGAACTTTGTGGTCAGCGGTGAGGTTACATTCGGACAACCGCTGACCACAAAGTTCCCACCATTGGTTACAATGGAGCGCATAGGCGCTACATTGTAACACTGCCGTGTGCCGCCTGTCAGACAGTACAGGAGCACACAGCCGATCAGGAGGGTGCCACAACGTGGCGCTCCCTGATTGGCTGAAGAAACCCTCTTAGACATAAGTCAGAGGGGGTTTCTGGCATTCGGGGAAAGGGGTCCCATGTGAAAACATGGGGCCCCTTTCAGTTCGAGGTCGGGTGTCCGTTTTTTTATTTTGACAAGTACGTGGATTACAAATGGATTACAAGCAGAAGAGCCTTCTACCCTGGATTTTGTGAGTATAATTTTTTTCAACAGGTACACCATGGATTCTACATGGAGAAGAGGACCGACCCTCGTGTGAACATAAGGTAAGTATGTGTATATGGTGGTGTGGATGTATGTATTAAAGTTATACTTTCAAGGTGTGTGTCTTATGTCTTTATTGGGGTATTTTTTTAGTAGTAGTACTACAGGTACCAGCGGGCCCGGTTTTCCTCCGCATGCTGGTACTTGTGGTTCTCCAAGTACCAGCTTGCGGTGGAGGCTTGCTGGGACTTGTAGTACTGCTACTAAAAACAATATTCAACACTTTCAACAAAGGCTATCAGCCCCCCCATCCGCAGCCCTTGGATGGGGGGGACAGCCTCGGGCTTCACCCCTGGCCCTTGGGTGGCTGGAGGGGGGGGACCCCTTGATTTAAGGGGTTCCCACTCCTCCAGGGTACCCCGGCCAGGGGTGACTAGTTGGGTATGTAATGCCACAACCGCAGGGCGCTGTATAAAAGTTACCCCCGGCTGTGGCATTATCTGTCCAGCTAGTGGAGCCCGGTGCTGGTTTCAAAAATACGGGGGACCCCTACGCTTTTTGTCCCCCGTATTTTTGGAACCAGGACCAGGCGCAGAGCCCGGTGCTGGTTGCTTAAATATGGGGGAACCCCTGTCAATTTTTTCCCCATATTTTTGCAACCAGGACTGGCTCAAAGAGCCCGAGGCTGGTTTGGCTTAGGAGGGGGGACCCCACGCAATTTTTTTTTTAAGGTTAAACATTTTTTTTTTTTTTTACAAGGTGCACAATGAAGCCCAGCACGGATCTCTCAGATCCAGCCGAGATTCACTGTATTAAAGTCAGCAGTGTTTTACAAGTCACTCACGTAAAACACTGCCAAAAAAACCGAATGACATCGACATCGGTAAAACGGAAAATGCAGAATACGACAGCTTAGTAAATTAGCCGTAATAAATTCAAAAAGTTGCAAATTTACACTTGCGATGTCATTCGTGATTGAACTTTGACCTCAAACGGGAAAATACGAATCTTAGTAAATTTACCCCAATGTGTGGAGTCTGTATGTTCTCTCTATGTAATATTTTTGACTTCGACAACTGCGACTGGGAATAGTATAACCAAAGCATGGGGAGTGAAGTGAGCGGGACGCTGTGCACTAATTGGGGTTCCCGGTCACTTTTTGACACCCCAAAAAATAATAATACTCATGTCAACCTTTTTCCATGTCAACCTTTTCCATGTCGACCTGATGACCGTGTCAACCTATTTCAGGTGTAGGCCTAGTCACTGTCGGCCAACAGTGGATCGACCTAATGACTGTCAACCTAGTTAGGGTCGACACAAAGAACCACACCCTCGGTAAATATGCTTACCTCCCCACCCCCTGCTCTCCTAACCCTAACCATCCCTTCCCCACAGCCTAACCCTCCTGGTGGCACCTAAACCTACCCCCCCATGGCCTAACACTAATGCGTAGGTTTAAGCACCCCCAGAGAGGGCTAGGCTTAGTCTGTGTCTGTTGGGGGGGGGGGGGAGGGGTAGGTTTAGGCTGCAGGAAGGGGAGGATAGGTTTAGGCACCACCAGGGGGGTTAGGTATCATATATTTGTATTATAATTTTATTGTTAGACCTTAGGGCCGCCCAATACCTTAATCCAGCTGTGTGCGTATGGAAACCACTGCCATAGAGGCATACCATACATCCTCCTACATGTTCACTCCTCTCTCCTCCCCTGATTGGGATCTGTTCAATTTGCCTGCTGTTGGGATCCCGGCGGTCGGGATGCCAATGCCGGAATCCCGACAGCCGGCAATGCCGCCATCCGGAATACAGATGCACAGGGGCTATTTACACTCATGGGTGTCCATGACACCCACAGAGTGGGGATAGAACCTGTGGCGAGTGCAGCTCGCCACGATCCCGCAAAGGGACTTGCAGCGCTCGCCCCGCTGCCTGCATTCTGCCGGGCGGGATGCCGCTGTTGGGATACTGACAGTCGGCATCCAACCTGGCGGGATTTTGTATGTAATCCCCGAGACCTTCTATTTTCCTCAGGTTCACCCTGGAACTGTTCTCCCCTCCTCTTATACCACTTTTCCATCAAAAACCCAGGTCTGACCTGTGTTTCCGGACATGTTATTACAACCCAGGTAAGACGGGATCCGGGCTATAGGTCAACAGTAAGTAGGTCGACAATATTTGGGTCGACCACTATTTGTCGACAGTAAGTAGGATGACAGGGTTTCTAGATCAACAGAGTCTTTAGGTCGACATGTTCTAGGTCGACAGGTCAAAAGGTCGACATGAGGTTTTTAAAAAAAAAAATCTTTTTTTAAAACTTTTTCATACTTAACGATCCACGCGGACTATGATTGGGAATAGTAACCTTTGCCGAGCGCAGCGGTAGCGGAGCGAGGCATCTTGCCCGAAGAATGGTGAGCGAAGTGAGCCATGCGAGGGGACACGGTGCACTAAATGGTGTTCTGGTCACTGTACGGAGAAAACGACACAAAAAAACCATCAAAAACTCATGTCGACCTAAAGGCCCTATCGACCGATAGTGGTCGACACAAACACTGTCGATCTACTTACTGTCAACCTTACATACCACACCCAGGTCAGACCCGGGTCAGACCCTGTTTATGCTGCACCTTGGACCCAGGTTATTACCGGGTTGGCTCTGTTTATACTGAACTCGTGTCTGCCCTGCATGTTACTCACAGACACTCCTTTGAGGCAGACCTCTGAATACACAGCAAATCAGCAGCTTTTAAGCATAACCCGGGTCGGGGAACCCGGATCATACCATTGATACCCCTTTCACACCGCACAAATAACCCAGTATCGACCCGGCATATTGCCTTGTCGACACGGGTCAGTGTGCGGTGTGAAAGGGACATAGCCAAAATCCCGGGTCGCCTGACCCGGCAATTCAATCCGGG
This sequence comes from Pseudophryne corroboree, assembly GCF_028390025.1. Classification (NCBI taxonomy): domain Eukaryota; kingdom Metazoa; phylum Chordata; class Amphibia; order Anura; family Myobatrachidae; genus Pseudophryne; species Pseudophryne corroboree. Next base: position 722,619,128 of record NC_086449.1, read on the forward strand.
AATAAAGAAGTGTTATTCCCGGGTTGAATACCGGGTCAATGGCAGCGTAAACGGGCTCCTGGGTCGATGCGACCCGGGACCCGTTCAATACAACAGGGAGAGGCGGCACGGAGATGATCTCATCTCCCAGCACCGCCTCCATCCCCGCTGCCGGCTCCGCCCCCTGCCGCTATGGCAACCCGCCCGGCATATTGCCGGGTCAGGGAAGTCAGTGGCAGCGGCCAATGCCGGAACCCACCTGGGAAGGACCCATTTCCAATTCCCGGGTGGGATCCGGCATTGGCAGTGTGAAAGGGGTATTACACTGTACAGTTACCTGGCTACCAGGGTCAGATTCATGGGTCACTCGACCTGGGTTATTTTTCAATGACCCTTTTACACTTAGCCATGACCCGGGATAACCCAGCAATAACCCAGGATATTGCGGCAGTGGAATTGGGTGTTAGTAAATAATTTGCACAGGCATGTCCCTCCTTCCTCTAGTCTCTTTCAATGACTCTGTGTGATCGCTCTGGCTACAGGGTTACTGAGGGCATGATTCAGGTGGGTGCAGCGTTGATGGCGGTTGCAAACGGACAATGGGTTTCTTCAGTGGTGGATTTCCCACTAGGCACATGAGGCATGTGCCTAGGGGCGGCACTTGCTGGGGGGCGGCACACCAGGCTGATAAGGGCCAGGTGATTATTTTTTATTCATCTTTACGACTTTTTTTTTTATCATTTATTTAGCAAATGATGAGGATGGGACAATGGACAGCAAATTGTGGTCCAGGAACTGGTAGTAGAGTAAGGCTGAGGCTGCTTTAGTGGTCTCGAGGCACCCAGACTGGCACCCGGAATAAAGGGGGCAATGGCGTGAGGGGGGGGCATTAGCGGCCAATAATGTCCCCTAAATCCGCCCTTGGGGGTCATTTGGATCTGATCACTGCTGTGCTATGCACCGCAATGCGCACGCACATCGGACAACAACAACGGGTATCACTGGTCAGAGAGGTTGGTGGGAAAAATAAGATTTTACTCACCGGTAAATCTATTTCTCGTAGTCCGTAGTGGATGCTGGGGATTCCGTAAGGACCATGGGGAATAGCGGCTCCGCAGGAGACTGGGCACAGCTAAGAAAGATTTAGGACTACCTGGTGTGCACTGGCTCCTCCCACTATGACCCTCCTCCAGACTTCAGTAAGGATACTGTGCCCGGAAGAGCTGACACAATAAGGAAGGATTTTGAATCCCGGGTAAGACTCATACCAGCCACACCAATCACACCGTATAACTCGTGATAATATACCCAGTTAACAGTATGAACACAACAGAGCCTCTCAAAAGATGGCTTAACAATAACCCTTGTAGTTAACAATAACTATATACAAGTATTGCAGACAGTCCGCACTTGGGACGGGCACCCAGCATCCACTACGGACTACGAGAAATAGATTTACCGGTGAGTAAAATCTTATTTTCTCTGACGTCCTAGTGGATGCTGGGGACTCCGTAAGGACCATGGGGATTATACCAAAGCTCCCAAATGGGCGGGAGAGTGCGGATGACTCTGCAGCACCGAATGAGAGAACTCAAGGTCCTCCTCAGCCAGGGTTTCAAATTTGTAGAATTTTGCAAACGTGTTTGCCCCTGACCAAGTAGCAGCTCGGCAAAGTTGTAAAGCCGAGACCCCTCGGGCAGCCGCCCAAGAAGAGCCCACTTTCCTCGTGGAATGGGCTTTTACAGATTTAGGCTGCGGCAGGCCAGCCACAGAATGCGCAAGCTGAATTGTGCTACAAATCCAGCGAGCAATAGTCTGCTTTGAAGCAGGAGCACCCATCTTGTTTGGTGCATACAGGATAAATAGCGAGTCAGTCTTCCTGACTCCAGCCGTCCTGGAAACATACATTTTCAAGGCCCTGACTACGTCACAGTAACTTGGAGTCCTCCAAGTCCCTAGTAGCCGCAGGCACCACGATAGGTTGGTTCAAGTGAAAAGCTGATACCACCTTAGGAAGAAACTGGGGACGAGTCCTCAATTCTGCCCTATCCATATGGAAAATCAAACAGGGGCTTTTACATGACAAAGCCGCCAATACTGACACACGCCTTGCCGAAGCCAAGGCCAAAAGCATGACCACTTTCCACGTGAGATATTTTAAATCCACGGTTTTGAGTGGCTCAAACCAATGTGACTTTAGGAAACCCAACACCACGTTGAGGTCCCACGGTGCCACTGGAGGCACAAAAGGAGGCTGAATATGCAGCACTCCCTTGACAAATGTCTGAACTTCAGGCAGTGAAGCCAGTTCTTTTTGGAAGAAAATCGACAGAGCCGAAATCTGGACCTTAATGGAACCCAGTTTTAGGCCCATAGTCACCCCTGACTGTAGGAAGTGCAGAAATCGACCTAGCTGGAATTCCTCTGTTGGGGCCTTCCTGGCCTCACACCACGCAACATATTTTTGCCATATGCGGTGATAATGTTGTACGGTTACATCTTTTCTAGCTTTAATAAGCGTAGGAATGACTTCCTCCGGAATACCCTTTTCTTTTAGGATCCGGTGTTCAACCGCCATGCCGTTAAACGCAGCCGAGGTAAGTCTTGGAACAGACAGGGCCCCTGCAGCAGCAGGTCCTGTCTGAGCGGCAGAGGCCATGGGACCTCTGAAATTAATTCTTGAAGTTCCGGGTACCAAGACCTTCTTGGCCAATCTGGAACAATGAGAATAGTTCTTACTCCTCTTTTCTTTATTATCCTCAGTACCTTGGGTATGAGAGGAAGAGGAGGGAACACATAAACCGACCGGTACACCCACGGTGTCACTAGAGCGTCCACAGCTATCGCCTGAGGGTCTCTTGACCTGGCGCAATATTTTTCTAGCTTTTTGTTTAAGCGGGACGCCATCATGTCCACCTGTGGCTTTTCCCAACGGTTTACAATCAGTTGGAAGACTTCTGGATGAAGTCCCCACTCTCCCGGGTGGAGGTCGTGCCTGCTGAGGAAGTCTGCTTCCCAGTTGTCCACTCCCGGAATGAACACTGCTGACAGTGCTAACACGTGATTTTCCGCCCATCGGAGAATCCTTGTGGCTTCTGCCATCGCCGTCCTGCTTCTTGTGCCGCCCTGTCGATTTACATGGGCGACTGCCGTGATGTTGTCTGACTGGATCAGAACCGGCTGGTTTTGAAGCAGGGGCTTTGCTTGACTTAGGGCATTGTAAATGGCCCTCAGTTCCAGAACATTTATGTGTAGGGAAGTCTCCTGACTTGACCAAAGTCCTTGGAAGTTTCTTCCCCGTGTGACTGCACCCCAGCCCCGAAGGCTGGCATCCGTGGTCACCAGGACCCAGTCCTGTATGCCGAATCTGCGGCCCTCTCTGAGATGAGCACTCTGCAGCCACCACAGCAGAGACACCCTGGTCCTTGGAGACAGGGTTATCAACCGATGCATTTGAAGATGCGATCCGGACCATTGGTCCAACAGGTCCCACTGAAAGGTTCTGGCATGGAACCTGCCGAATGGAATCGCTTCGTAGGAAGCTACCATCTTTCCCAGGACTCGCGTGCAATGATGCACCGACACCTGTTTTGGTTTCAGGAGGCCTCTCACTAGAGATGACAGCTCCTTGGCTTTCTCCTCTGGGAGAAACACTTTTTTCTGGACTGTGTCCAGAATCATCCCCAGGAACAGTAGACGTGTCGCCGGAACCAGCTGAGACTTTGGAATATTCAGAATCCAACCGTGCTGGTGTAGCACCTCCTGAGATAATGCTACGCCGACCAACAACTGCTCTCTGGACCTCGCCCTTATCAAGAGATCGTCCAAGTATGGGATAATTAAAACTCCCTTTTTCCGAAGGAGTATCATCATTTCGGCCATTACCTTGGTAAATACCCTCGGTGCCGTGGACAGGCCGAACGACAATGTCTGGAATTGGTAATGACAATCCTGTACCACAAATCTGAGGTACTCCTGGTGAGGATGGTAACTGGGGACATGCAGGTAAGCATCCTTGATGTCCAGAGATACCATGTAATCTCCCTCTTCCAGGCTTGCAATAACTGCCCTGAGCGATTCCATCTTGAACTTGAATTTTCTTAAATATGTGTTCAAGGATTTCAAATTTAAAATGGGTCTCACCGAACCGTCCGGTTTCGGTACCACAAACATTGTGGAATAGTAACCCCGTCCTTGTTGAAGTAGGGGCACCTTGACTATCACCTGCTGGGAATACAGCTTGTGAATTGCCTCTAACACAGCCTCCCTTTCTGAAGGAGTCGTTGGTAAGGCAGATTTGAGGAAACGGCGGGGGGGGATGTCTCGAATTCCAGCCTGTACCCCTGAGATACCACTTGAAGGATCCAGGGATCTACCTGTGAGCGAGCCCACTGATTGCTGAAGTTTTTGAGACGGCCCCCCACCGTACCTGGCTCCGCCTGCTGAGCCCCAGCGTCATGCGGCGGACTTAGCAGAAGAAGCGGGGGAGGACTTTTGTTCCTGGGAAGTGGCTGTATGCTGCAGCTTTTTTCCTCTACCTCTGCCTCTGGGCAGAAAGGACGCGCCTCTACCCCGTCTGCTCTTTTGGGGGCGAAAGGACTGCACCTGATAATACGGTGCTCTCTTTGGTTGTGAGGGGACATGTGGCAAAAATGCTGACTTCCCAGCTATTGCTGTGGACACTAAGTCTGAAAGACCATCCCCGAACAACTCCTCACCCTTATAAGGCAAAACTTCCATGTGCCTTTTAGAATCTGCATCACCTGTCCACTGCCGGGTCCATAACCCTCTCCTGGCACAAATAGACAGTGCACTAATTTTTGATGCCAGCCGGCAAATATCCCTCTGTGCATCTCTTATGTAAAAGACAGCGTCTTTAATATGCTCTACGTTTAGCAATATAGTGTCCCTGTCTAGGGTGTCAATGTTTTCTGACAGGGAGTCTGACCATGCAGCTGCAGCACTGCACATCCATGCTGAGGCTATAGCTGGTCTCAGTATAATACCAGTGTGTGTATATATAGCTTTCTGGAGAGCCTCCTGCTTTCTGTCAGCAGGTTCCTTTAGGGCGGCCGTATCCTGGGACGGCAGTGCCACCTTTTTTGATAAGCGCGTAAGTGCTTTATCCACCCTAGGGGGTGTTTCCCAACGTGACCTATCCTCTGGCGGGAAAGGATACGCCATTAGTAATTTTTTTGAAATTACCAATTTTTTATCGGGGGAAGCCCACGCTAGTTCACACACTTCATTCAATTCTTCAGAAGGGGGAAAAACTACTGGTAGTTTTTTCTCCCCAAACATAATACCCTTTTTTGTGGTACCTGGGGTCACCTCAGAAATGTGTAAAACATTTTTCATTGCCTCAATCATATAACGAGTGGCCCTATTGGACATTACATTAGTCTCTTCGTCGTCGACACTGGTATCAGTATCCGTGTCGACATCTGTGTCTGCCATCTGAGGTAGCGGGCGTTTTAGAGCCCCTGATGACTTTTGAGACGTCTGGGCAGGCACGGGCTGAGAAGCCGGCTGCCCCGCATTTGGCATGTCGTCAAATTTTTTATGTAAGGAGTCGACACTTTCGCGTAATTCCTTCCACAAGTCCATCCACTCCGGTGTCTGCCCCGCAGGGGGTGACAACACATTTATAGGCACCTGCTCCTCCTCCACATAAGTCTCCTCATCAAACATGTCGACACAGCCGTACTGACACACCGCACACACACAGGGAATGCTCTGACAGAAGACAGGACCCCACAAAGCCCTTTGGGGAGACAGAGAGAGAGTATGCCAGCACACACCAGAGCGCTATATAAATCAGGGATTAACTAAATTATATCCCCTTATAGCTGCTATATGTATATTGCGCCTAAATTTAGTGCCCCCCCCCCCCCCCCTCTCTTTTTTACCCTTTTCTGTAGTGTAGACTGCAGGGGAGAGCCAGGGAGCTTCCTTCCAGCGGAGCTGTGAGGGAGAAATGGCGCCAGTGTGCTGAGGGAGATAGCTCCGCCCCTTTTTCGGCTGACTTTTCTCCCGCTTTTTTATGGATTCTGGCAGGGGTATTTATCACATATATAGCCTCTGGGGCTATATATTGTGATATATTTGCCAGCCAAGGTGTATTTATTGCTTCTCAGGGCACCCCCCCCCCCCCCCCCAGCGCCCTGCACCCTCAGTGACCGGAGTGTGAAGTGTGCATGAGGAGCAATGGCGCACAGCTGCAGTGCTGTGCGCTACCTTGGAGAAGACAGAAGTCTTCATGCCGCCGATTTTCCGGATTCTTCTTGTTTCTGGCTCTGTAAGGGGGCCGGCGGCGCGGCTCCGGGACCGAACACCAATGGCCGGTTCCATGCGGTCGATCCCTGTGGAGCTAATGGTGTCCAGTAGCCTAAGAAGCCCAAGCTACCACCAGTTAGGTAGGTTCGCTTCTTCTCCCCTTAGTCCCTCGCTGCAGTGAGTCTGTTGCCAGCAGATCTCACTGTAAAATAAAAAACCTAAAATATACTTTCTCTCTAGGAGCTCAGGAGAGCCCCTAGTGTGCATCCAGCTCAGCTGGGCACAGGATTCTAACTGAAGTCTGGAGGAGGGTCATAGTGGGAGGAGCCAGTGCACACCAGGTAGTCCTAAATCTTTCTTAGCTGTGCCCAGTCTCCTGCGGAGCCGCTATTCCGCCTTGGTCCTTACGGAGTCCCCAGCATCCACTAGGACGTCAGAGAAAATCAGTTTGCACGGGTGTTCACAAGGTGATTGACAGGAAGAGGCCATTTGTGGGTGGTAACTGACCGTTTACTGGGAGTGTTCGGGAAAACGCAGGTGTGCCCAAGCGTTTGCAGGGAGGATTCCTGACGTCAGCTCCGGCCCCGATCAGCCTGATTCTATCGCACTGGAAGAGTAAGTCTTGGGCTGCGCACAGACTGCACACACAGAATTTTTGCAGCTCGGCTTATACATAGCATCGCACGGCAAAAATACACTCCCACTGGAGGCGGCGACTCTGAACGCAGGACAGCAAAAAACGCAGTCCAGCGATCAGGTCTGCATGACCTCCAATGTTTTAAGTCTGCACAAGTCACACTGCACACGCATCCCAATGGTCACCACCAGGAGGAAAAATCAGGACACAGAGAGAGGTGATTATGGTGGGCGTTTCTGGGAGGTAACAGGGGAGGGGCTAATCAGCCACGGACTGTGTGCAAAGATGCAGTTGCAATGGCACCAGCAGTCATGTTCCGACTGATGTTCTGAGCAACCATAGGGGTGCTTTAATGTCCCATGTTGCATCGGATTTGCAATTGATGGTGCTATTTTTTTAAGCAAAGCTGTGGATTGGCGGTGAGTGTCTTTGGAGGAATTTCATTGGATGCAGCTTTAGCATAACGTCACAGTTGCACTGCGTTAAATGATGCAACCACGCAGGGATAAGTGTCCAGCCCTGAGTCAGGCTCTGATTGCTGAACTGTGTACCCCTCACTGTGACGCACCTCCACTTGCCCGTCACTGCAATGTGTTCCATGGATGCAGGGAGTGCAGCTGCTATGGGGCCCAGAGCTGAGAGGGGCCCACCTTACCTGTCAAAGTTACATGTGTTATATACATTTTTCAACATTGGGTGGTACATGGGGGCCCCTAAAAACTTCTGCCTTGGACCTACAATATATCTATGTATATATCTACGTATGTATCTGGACCTGCTCATTCTTTAAGTGTGTCCCTGGACCTGCTCATTGTGATGTATGAAATGAATTGGGGGGCATTATATGAAGTGAGGCACTGTAATGTAGCACAATATGAAGTGGAAGCACTATGGAGTGGCACAATATGAACAGGGAGCAGCACTGTAATGTGGCATAATATGAACTGGGAACACTGTGTCATAGTGTGAATTGGGGGTACTATAGCAACCAATCAGCTGCTACATATCATTTTATAGAATGCACTTGATAAATGTTACTTCAAAGCTGATTGGTTGCCATGGCACACTTCTCCACTGGCTCACTTCTCCACACTTATCACTGCTTCATACATCTTACTACACCTTTAATAATGTGTACTGCCAGCCCTACAATGACGTGAACAAGGGCAGTATTATGGTTCATAAAATAAACAAGGTGACCACTATGGTGCATAACATTAACTAAGGTGCTACTATGGTTCAGAAAGTGATCTAGGGCACTATTATGGAGCATAAAACTAACAACTGCTGCAGAGAGGAGTCTTTCTAGAAGCATTTGAGGCGGCTTACACAAGTAACACCCCCTGTAGCAGTGACGCTTACACACGTAACACTCCCTGTAGCAGTGACGCTTACACACGTAACACTCCCTGTAGCAGTGACGCTTACACACGTAACGCCACCTGTACCAGTGACACACACGCAACGCCCCCCTGTACCAGTGAAGCTTACACACGTAACACCCCCCTGTAGCAGTGACGCTTACACACGTAACACCCCCCTGTAGCAGTGACGCTTACACACGTAACCCCCCATGTACCGGTGACGCTTACACATGTAATTTCTTATCTTAATAATTGTATAATTTGCTAATTTTTACCTTTTTTCCTATTCTCTTCTTCTTTTAGTTTTCCAATCGTGGTTCAAAGATGAAGAATTTCACTCGTCTGAGGGACCCTTTGCACAAATACAGTTATAACTTTTGTCTCTTACGGAAGAATTCGTTACCAGGATGAGCTTAAAATGTCCAAAAATTTTTTATTATGATATATATAGTTGAAATACTGTACAGTGTCACTTATAAATTCAACACTAATAAAAGTATATATTTTATTTCGCGGGAATTCCTGGTCGTTGGTTTTCGTCTTCACTATAATGGCTTGAATCTAGATAAAAGTTTGTTAATCTTATTTCTTCAAGGACCACTCTCGATACTGTTTCTTATACAATAAACACTCTAATCATAGGTGACAATATTACCCTACGACGTCACCTTATTACGTACTATTACGGTTCCAATACCGTCAATTTTATACTAAAAAGGTTTATTCACTCCTTTCTACTTTAACTGGTAGCAATTCTACTTACACCAAATAAATCTATAAACATTCACATTTACTTTACCTTACCCATATAGGGTAAGTTGCTTTCACCCCGTTAGCCCTCCCACAGTTCAGCTGGTTGTTTCATGGTGGTGCACGTTGGGTACCTTATATTGTCTATTTCAATTTCACAGAGATAATCAGAAATAGTTACCAAATGAAGGTGAATAGTTACTCTACTTTACTGACGCCAAATTTACTCCATGCGTCAACCGTGATATCCTGGGTTGGCCAGGAAACACTGTTAAACTATATTAACTGCAGGTGTCCTACTTCCACTTGAATCACTAGTTAGTGTATAGAAATCGTGGTGTCCTTTGGGATAATTGTGGACTACTGGCGACTTCTCTGAACTGTAGAAGATTTTGCAAGTTAATAGCCACTGACTATTTAATTGACTTACAGTCTCTTTATCCTGACGGACTCTTTATAACAAAGGTTTTGGACATAGGCTGCTGAAGGAGGATATGGCACTATTAAACTTTCTCAGTGTATTCTTACGCTACTGAGTATACTGTATCCTTGTTAAAACTGAGCATCACTTATTTGCTCTGACTGTCTTTAGTCTAAAGAGTGCGTCTGCCTATGTGGTGTGAATAGAGAGGATTACACCAAATACCTTGTTAGGCGTCTGTTCTGCTGTCCTCAGCCTTCTGCAGTTGTCAAAGTATAATTCTTTACTTGATGTTGAATATAGCGTGGCCTTAAGGAGGGGTCAAACCCGGGGACTCTGTAGCCGGCTCCGCCTCTGATTATTGTAAGGGTCGTCAATCTAGTACCCTTCCGGGCTAGCCGCACACTGCTCTCTTCTGATAGGCACAAGTGGTGTCACTCTGCTCGCAGCCGCCGCCTCCCTGTCTCCGCCTCTGTCAGCAACCGCGTCTTCCTCGTTCTCCGTACACAGGGGAAGAATGCGGCTCCGTTCAGTCTCCGTCACCGCCTGGGGTCCGTCTTCTCTGCAGCTCCGTGCTCTCCTCCTTCTCTCTCCGGCCAAGCAATGACGCACCCCGCTTCCCCCCCGCTGGGTATAACGGTCAGTCTCCTCTCTAACCGCCCTCTCCTCGAGTCCTCTGTTAGCGCGTGGTAGTCCAGCACCTTCTCTACACGCGCTGGCTACCTATACCTGCAGATCTTGCTGCTGTACTAACCTCCATGTATTAGGCAGCCATAGGGTGACAAGGGGAACACACCCCACTAATACAAATGTTAATCCTACCATACTCATTAATAAAAGAAAATCAACATTAATAAACAAGTAATTGTGTCAGACAAAATATAACTGTATCTACATAATATATGTATATATATATATATATATATATATATATATATATATATACATATCAACTTTTTACCTTAAGTATTCCATTTTATGAGTCCCTAAATATGCACATAGGGGATTTATCAGGGTATTACATTCTTCCCTAGTGGAAATATGCGTGTCCTCATGCATACCCATTTTCTCTAATCATATTGAATACCGTAACTTGCTCCCTTGTATACATCTGAGAACCTCTTTGACCATGGAATCAATAAGGCATCTCTGTGCTTACAAATCTCTGCTAGCTTATGATAACATTTTGTATATACAATTCATAGGACAAGTAGATTACTCTCGATATCGTAACGGAGGAACTCCTTTTGTACTACGCTCCGACCTCCTGATCTCTACCGTAGATGAGTCACCTCTTGAGTGGTGAGTGTCTGTTGAAGAGTCACTTTGGAGCTTGGTAGATCTGATTCCAGGCAGTTCTGGAACTATGTTCTCTAGGTAAGGGAATGAAGTTGAGTTATTCATGAACATTAATAGTTCAACGGGATCCTTCAAGGGGATATGCCCCGGGAGTTTGCATGTTTCTTTCACTGAGGCAATTTCTTCCCATAGAATAGGTACTTCAGCAGGGCAGATCTTTAATTGGTCTCTAGCTACAGTGCTAATTCGCCCATCTTGTTCCCTCTTAATTTGATAGGCGTACAAACCATCGCACGGAACGCTGACTATGTTATAAGGGATGTCTTCCCACATAGTATCCAATTTACTAGTGCGGTGGTGCCTCTTCCGCCACACCTTGTCTCCAACCTTCAAGGTGGTAGGTCGGATCTGTGCATTATAATACTTTTCTTGGCGCTGATGTACCTTTTCCATCCTTAACTCCACAATCTTCTGGGCTGTTTTTATCCGATGTTGGTGTTCTTGTACCCAATCAGTCTGGAAATTAATGGACTCATGAATTTCTGGAGATAGTTCCAAATCTTTAGGCAATTTGCCCTGTCGTCCGAAAAGTAAGTAAAAGGGTGTGAACCCCGTAGAGCAGTGTTCAGTATTGTTGTATATATATACCAATTCAGGTAGGAAAATGGGCCATCTAGCTCGTCTCTCTGCTGATAGACTCCGCAAGAGTCCTATAATGGTCTGATTGGCTCTTTCACATAACCCATTCCCCTGTGGATGGTAGGCAGTGGTTCGAATCTTCTTGCATCCGTATAGTGAACAAAGTTCATGGAACAACTGGGACTCAAATGCTGTTCCTTGATCTGTTAGGATTCTGTCGGGATATCCATATGGGCGGGCAAAGTGTTTCATAAAGAGCTCAGCCGTAGTTTTGGCAGTCAGATCCCGGGCTGGCACGACAACCAGGAATTTACTGAAGTGGTCAATTATAGTGAGAGCATATTGGAAGCCACTTTGACTGGGCTCAAGTTTGACGTGGTCCAAGGCCACTATCTCTAGCGGTCGGCAGCTCTCGATGGGATGTAATGGATCTCTTTGTCTGGCATCCGGGTGACGTTTTAAGTTACAAGTCACGCAATCCCGACACCACTTTTCGATGTCTGTTTTCATCCCGATCCAGAAATACCTTCTCCTAATGACTGCCTCAGTTTTCTGAGTTCCAAAGTGTCCTGACTGATTGTGGTAAGCATCCAAGATAATGTTAATCTGGGATCGGGGTGCTATGACTTGCGTGATAGGTTGATGAGTGGCTGGATCCAGACTGGTTCGCACAATTAATCCTTGTTGGACCTGAATCCGATCCCGGTGTCGGAGTAATCTTATTAATTCTGGATCCGCCTGATCCCTCTGAGTCTTATTTAACCGTATTTTCTTTTGGACAATGTCCATCAATTGTACTAATACTTTACTGGCTGTTTGAATCTCTTTCCAGTCACATGCCAGATTGGGTTCAGGATTCTCTGATCTGAGAGTAGTTTGGACAACAAGTGGTTCGGAGATGACTGGTTGCCACTTTTGCCTTGATGGTTGGAAACGAGGAATTTCCACGTCCTCGGTGTGATCTTTTTCTTCTTCCATTAGGTCGGCCTTGGGCAATCTAGATAGAGCATCTGCATTCCCGTTGGACCTACCCTGCCGGTAGGTGACTGTGTAACGGAAGTTTGCCAATCGAGACACCCATCTTTGTTCAAGTGCCCCCAGTCGAGCATTGGACAAATGAGCTAGTGGATTGTTATCCGTGACTATTACGAAGGGGGTAGCAGCTAAGTAGTTTTTAAATTTTTCAGTAATGGCCCAGACAAGTGCAAGTAGTTCTAGTTTAAACGTACTATAATTGTCGCTATTCCGTTCAGTCTTACGCAGGCCCCTGCTGGCATATGCGATAACTCTTTCTTTTCCTTCCTGTATCTGGGACAACACTGCTCCTAGTCCACGATGGCTCGCATCAGTGTATACTTGGAAAGGTCTGTCATAATCTGGATAGGCGAGTAATGGCGCTTCAACCAGAGCGGATTTCAGTTGATTAAAGGAGCGTTGATGTTCTTCTAACCATATAAACGAAGCCGACCCCTTTTTTTCATGTCCTGCTCTTCCCCATAGAAGTTCATGGAGTGGGGTAGCTGTTTTGGCAAAGTGTTCTATGAACCGTCGATAATATCCGACAAAACCTAGAAAACTACGAACTTCTTTCACTGTCCTAGGTTCTGGCCAATCACGTACTATCCTAATCTTTTCTGGATCAGGCTTCACGCCTTCTGCGCTGACGATGTGTCCGAGATATTGTACGGCTGGTTTTTAAGAGATGACATTTCGACGGTTTGAGTTTGAGTCCGACTTTGGTCAACTGAACAAACACTTCCTCAAGGTGTCGAAGGTGTTCTTCATATGTTTTTGAAAATATGATCACATCGTCCAAGTATAGCAATACCATTTCGAAATTACGATGTCCAAGACAATGCTCCATCACCCTCTGAAATGTAGCAGGGGCATTACAGAGTCCAAAGGGCATTCTATTGAATTCAAACAGCCCCATCGGGGTGGTAAAGGCAGTTTTTTCTCTGTCTTCGGGAGCCATCGGAATTTGCCAATATCCACTTGTAAGATCCAGCGTGGAGAAATAAGTTGCTGTTTTGAGGGCTGTTAGAGATTCCTCGATTCTGGGCAACGGGTAGGCATCTCTATGAGTGATAGCGTTTAATTTGCGATAGTCGACGCAAAACCGGAGACTGCCATCTTTTTTTTTTTTACAATAACAATTGGAGCTGCCCAAGGACTATGACTCTCCCGTATTACTCCTGTCTCTTCCATCTCTGCCAGCATATTTCTAACTGGTTGATACATAGCAGGAGGTAGGGGTCTATGTCTTTCCTTAATAGGAGGGTTTGTCCCCGTGAGAATGTGATGTTGTACATTTTCTGCTAGTCCAAAGTCTGCGGGGAATTGGCTGAAGGCTCCAGCGTTGCGTTGCACCACTTCGAGTACCCCTCTCCGTTGTTCTTCTGAACTGTTTATATCCCCAACCTGAATCTCTTGCCACCATGGCACCTCGTTATCAGCTTCGGTGAACTGCTCCCTGGTGGTGGTTTGATTTGCCGTGGACACACTTTTTCCTAGTATATCTTGAAAGTCTACCCTTAACATACGGGCTACTGGACAGTGTCTGAATAGTCGAATTGGGTAACTATGTGGGTTAAGGATGCGGACTGGCACCCTCCCTTTCTCCACTTTTGCCAATGTCCTGGCTATAGCGAAGGGTTGTTGTCCATCCATGTCACACGACTCGATCATGGCCTCATAGTCTTTGCCGCCTGGCCCAATTCTAGCTTTACACCAGATTACTTGTTCCGAGTTCGGCAGAAGGCATACCGGGCGTCTATCGGCGATCCTGACCTTCCCAACCTCTCCAAGGGCATTGGTGAATTTCTTATGTCCCTCTATTAACCGCACTGTTTGTTGTAATACCTTTCGCTCTCCCGGAGCGGCTGTTTGCATTTCCCTCTTCAAAGCCTCTATCAATTCATCTGGACAGTTCTTAAGAACACTCATACCCAGAATCACTGGGGGTAAGTATTCATTCCAATTGGTTGTTATTAAACACCCTTGTCTCTGGAGCTTTGCTTGGCCGATTCTCATTTCCGCTTCCCAATAGCCCCGGTAGATGATCGGCTGACCATTACTCGCGAGCAATTGTACCCAGGTGGTGGGTGGTGCTACTATTTCCCCTTCGTCCCAATGTCGACAGAACTCTGGTAGCTGGATAGTGGTGACCTGCGATCCCGTATCTAATAGAGCTATTACTTCCACGTTATTGACTTTAATCTTCAATCGGGGGCATTCGCCAACATATTGGGGCCACCATTCCTGAGACACGGGACCTATTGGGGTGCTTCCTCCCGAGGGTCGGTCCTTTGCCTCGGGGTTCCTCCATTTAAATCACTCTGGGGGCAGTTTCGTTCAATATGTCCGGCTTGCTGACAACCTCTACATATGGGTCTCCCATTCTGATCGAACTGATCAGTTGGTCGTCTACCTGTTTCCCGTGGCACATCCCATTGAGCCCTATTCCTTCCTCTTTGATCTTGGCGCCAGCCTCGCCGCCGAGTCTCAGCCTGTTCCAGGCGAATTTCCTTTATTTCTTTCATCATTTCGGTCACAGCATTGGTCAGAGCCCCGATAGGATCCTGGCCTACTTGTACTTGCTGAGTGACTACATTTTTCCTTAATGTCAAGTCAGGAGTCATATACGTGCCAACTTCCTCCACCTCTCCACTCTCCTCTGACTCTGCCGACGTGGTATAATCCATGTCTAGGTTCTGGTTCAACCCCAAAATATCCAGAACAGCCTCCTTAAATTCCGGAAATGTACATATAGGATTCTGTCGCCTCCACATTCGGAGTTGTGCTCGGATTGAATCACCTTGAGCCCCCTCGATGAATAAATTGATAAGGGTCTCATCAACGTGCTCTACTTCTTTTATTCCATGCGATTGGATGGCCCGCATGGCCTCCTGTAAGCCTAACGCGAAATCCCTCAGTGACTCCTGTGACTGTTGTTTCCTCGCGTATAATCTACTTTTAAGATCGGCAATGGTTCTGGAATTAAAGATACATTCCAGTTTTTTAAATATTCCTTCCGCTGTTTTCCTCTCCTCGTCTTCCCACGCTTTGGCTTCACGTAGGGCCGAGCCTTGTAATTGCCCCAATACTATCTGCACCCTCTGCTCTTCTTTAAGCGGGTAGAGTTTAAACATTGAACGCATCTTGTCTTTAAAATCTCTAAAACTACTGGTACCCTTGGTCCGAGTATCCCCCGAGTAAATTGGAAGCCATGCCGCACCAAAATAGTACGGCATAGTGATGGCAGCTGTCTGTGTTGTCACTATCCTTTCTTCACTCGTTGTTTCATTCGCCGGTGTTAAAGACCTCTGTCCCGGTGACGCTGGTAGTAGTCTTCGGCCTGAGGATGATGCAGGATTCTGGGGTTCCGTCATTTTACCTCTGATATTGTTCCGATCCTGTTCGTGGACGCCACTTGTAATTTCTTATCTTAATAATTGTATAATTTGCTAATTTTTACCTTTTTTCCTATTCTCTTCTTTAGTTTTCCAATCGTGGTTCAAAGATGAAGAATTTCACTCGTCTGAGGGACCCTTTGCACAAATACAGTTATAACTTTTGTCTCTTACGGAAGAATTTGTTACCAGGATGAGCTTAAAATTTCCAAAAATTTTTTATTATGATATATATAGTTGAAATACTGTACAGTGTCACTTATAAATTCAACACAAATAAAAGTATATATTTTATTTCGCGGGAATTCCTGGTCGTTGGTTTTCGTCTTCACTATAATGGCTTGAATCTAGATAAAAGTTTGTTAATCTTATTTCTTCAAGGACCACTCTCGATATTGTTTCTTATACAATAAACACTCTAATCATAGGTGACAATATTACCCTACGACGTCACCTTATTACGTACTATTACGGTTCCAATACCGTCAATTTTATACTAAAAAGGTTTATTCACTCCTTTCTACTTTAACTGGTAGCAATTCTACTTACACCAAATAAATCTATAAACATTCACATTTACTTTACCTTACCCATATAGGGTAAGTTGCTTTCACCCCGTTAGCCCTCCCACAGTTCAGCTGGTTGTTTCACGGTGGTGCACGTTGGGTACCTTATATTGTCTATTTCAATTTCACAGAGATAATCAGAAATAGTTACCAAATGAAGGTGAATAGTTACTCTACTTTACTGACGCCAAATTTACTCCATGCGTCAACCGTGATATCCTGGGTTGGCCAGGAAACACTGTTTAACTATATTAACTGCAGGTGTCCTACTTCCACTTGAATCACTAGTTAGTGTATAGAAATCGTGGTGTCCTTTGGGATAATTGTGGACTACTGGCGACTTCTCTGAACTGTAGAAGATTTTGCAAGTTAATAGCCACTGACTATTTAATTGACTTACATTCTCTTTATCCTGACGGACTCTTTATAACAAAGGTTTTGGACATAGGCTGCTGAAGGAGGATATGGCACTATTAAACTTTCTCAGTGTATTCTTACGCTACTGAGTATACTGTATCCTTGTTAAAACTGAGCATCACTTATTTGCTCTGACTGTCTTTAGTCTAAAGAGTGCGTCTGCCTATGTGGTGTGAATAGAGAGGATTACACCAAATACCTTGTTAGGCGTCTGTTCTGCTGTCCTCAGCCTTCTGCAGTTGTCAAAGTATAATTCTTTACTTGATGTTGAATATAGCGTGGCCTTAAGGAGGGGTCAAACCCGGGGACTCTGTAGCCGGCTCCGCCTCTGATTATTGTAAGGGTCGTCAATCTAGTACCCTTCCGGGCTAGCCGCACACTGCTCTCTTCTGATAGGCACAAGTGGTGTCACTCTGCTCGCAGCCGCCGCCTCCCTGTCTCCGCCTCTGTCAGCAACCGCGTCTTCCTCGTTTTCCGTACACAGGGGAAGAATGCGGCTCCGTTCAGTCTCCGTCACCGCCTGGGGTCCGTCTTCTCTGCAGCTCCGTGCTCTCCTCCTTCTCTCTCCGGCCAAGCAATGACGCACCCCGCTTCCCCCCCGCTGGGTATAACGGTCAGTCTCCTCTCTAACCGCCCTCTCCTCGAGTCCTCTGTTAGCGCGTGGTAGTCCAGCACCTTCTCTACACGCGCTGGCTACCTATACCTGCAGATCTTGCTGCTGTACTAACCTCCATGTATTAGGCAGCCATAGGGTGACAAGGGGAACACACCCCACTAATACAAATGTTAATCCTACCATACTCATTAATAAAAGAAAATCAACATTAATAAACAAGTAATTGTGTCAGACAAAATATAACTGTATCTACATAATATATGTATATATATATATATATATATATATATATACATATCAACTTTTTACCTTAAGTATTCCATTTTATGAGTCCCTAAATATGCACATAGGGGATTTATCAGGGTATTACACACACGTAACGCCACCTGTACCAGTGACACACACGTAACGCCCGCCTGTACCAGTGAAGCTTACACACGTAATGCCCCCTGTAGCAGTAAGACTTACACACGTAGCAGTGACGATTACAAACATAACGCCACGTGTACCAGTGACGCTTACACACGTAACGCCCCCTGTACCAGTGACACTTACATACGTAAAACCCCCCTGTACCAGTGACACTTACATACGTAAAACCCCCCTGTACCAGTGAAGCTTACACACGTAACGCCCCCTGTAGCGGTAAGGCTTACACACGTAGCAGTGGCGCTAACACATGTAACACCCCCTGCAGCAATTCCGCTTACACACGTAACGTCTCCTGTACCAGTCACGCTTACACACATAACACCCCCTGTACCAGTGCCGCTTACACACATAACACCCTCTGTACCAGTGACGCTTACACACGTAACGCCCCTTGTAACAGTTTCGCTTACACACGTAACGCCCCCTGTAGCAGTGATGCTCTCACACGTAACGCCCCCTGTACCAATGACGCTTACACACGTAACGCCCCCTGTAGCAGTGATGCTCTCACACGTAACGCCCCCTGTACCAATGACGCTTACACACGTAACGCCCCCTGTAGCAGTGATGCTCTCACACGTAACGCCCCCTGTACCAATGACGCTTACACACGTAACGCACCTTGTAGCAGTGATGCTTACACACGTAAGACCAGTATATAATGCAGAGCCAATGGAAGACAAGTATATAAAGCAGAGTTTCACCTGGAGACCAATAAAAAATGCAAGGTTTCATATTCACACAAAAGGGGTAATTCAGATCTGATCGCTGCTATGAGTTGTTGCACAGTGGACGATGAAGTCATAACAGCGCATGCGTATGCACCGCAATGCGTACACTCATCGGACAACAACAACGGGATTCGCTGGTCAGCGACGGGATAGTGCGAAAAATCTGTTCGCACGGGCATTCGCAAGGTGATTGACAGGAGGAGGCCATTCGTGGGTGGTAACTAGATATGTGCACCGGAAATTTTTCGGGTTTTGTGTTTTGGTTGTGGATTCGGTTCCGCGGCCGTGTTTTGGATTCGGACGCGTTTTGCCAAAACCTCCCTGAAAATTTTTTGTCGGATTCGGGTGTGTTTTGGATTCGGGTGTTTTTTTACAAAAAACCTTCAAAAACAGCTTAAATCATAGAATTTGGGGGTCATTTTGATCCCATAGTATTATTAACCTCAATAACCATAATTTACACTCATTTTCAGTCTATTCAGAACACCTCACACCTCACAATATTATTTTTAGTCCTAAAATTTGCACCGAGGTCGCTGGATGGCTAAGCTAAGCGACACAAGTGGCCGACACAAACACCTGGCCCATCTAGGAGTGGCACTGCAGTGTCAGACAGGATGGCACTTCAAAAAAATAGTCCCCAAACAGCACATGATGCAAAGAAAAAAAGAGGCGCACCAAGGTCGCTGTGTGACTAAGCTAAGCGACACACGTGGCCGACACAAACACCTGGCCCATCTAGGAGTGGCACTGCAGTGTCAGGCAGGATGGCACTTCAAAAAAATAGTCCCCAAACAGCACATGATGCAAAGAAAAAAAGAGGCGCACCAAGGTCGCTGTGTGACTAAGCTAAGCGACACAAGTGGCCGACACAAACACCTAGCCCATCTAGGAGTGGCACTGCAGTGTCAGGCAGGATGGCACTTCAAAAAAATAGTCCCCAAACAGCACATGATGCAAATAAAAAAAGAGGCGCACCAAGGTCGCTGTGTGACTAAGCTAAGCGACACAAGTGGCTGACACAAACACCTGGCCCATCTAGGAGTGGCACTGCAGTGTCAGACAGGATGGCACTTAAAAAAAATAGTCCCCAAACAGCACATGATGCAAAGAAAAATGAAAGAAAAAAGAGATGCAAGATGGAATTGTCCTTGGGCCCTCCCACCCACCCTTATGTTGTATAAACAGGACATGCACACTTTAACGAACCCATCATTTCAACGACAGCGTCTGCCACATGACTGTGACTGAAATGACTGGTTGGTTTGGGCCCCCACCGAAAAAGAAGCAATCAATCTCTCCTTGCACAAACTGGCTCTACAGAGGCAAGATGTCCACCTCATCATCATCCTCCGATTCCTCACCCCTTTCAGTGTGTACATCCCCCTCCTCACAGATTATTAATTCGTCCCCACTGGAATCCACCATCTCAGATCCCTGTGTACTTTCTGGAGGCAATTGCTGCTGGTGAATGTCTCCACGGAGGAATTGATTATAATTCATTTTGATGAACATCATCTTCTCCACATTTTCTGGAAGTAACCTCGTACGCCGATTGGTGACAAGGTGAGCGGCTGCACTAAACACTCTTTCGGAGTACACACTGGAGGGAGGGCAACTTAGGTAGAATAAAGCCAGTTTGTGCAAGGGCCTCCAAATTGCCTCTTTTTCCTGCCAGTATACGTACGGACTGTCTGACGTGCCTACTTGGATGCGGTCACTCATATAATCCTCCACCATTCTTTCAATGGTGACAGAATCATATGCAGTGACAGTAGACGACATGTCAGTAATCGTTGGCAGGTCCTTCAGTCCGGACCAGATGTCAGCACTCGCTCCAGAATGCTCTGCATCACCGCCAGCGGGTGGGCTCGGAATTCTTAGCCTTTTCCTCGCACCCCCAGTTGCGGGAGAATGTGAAGGAGGAGCTGTTGACGGGTCACGTTCCGCTTGACTTGACAATTTTCTCACCAGCAGGTCTTTGAACCTCTGCAGACTTGTGTCTGCTGGAAAGAGAGATCCAACGTAGGTTTTAAATCTAGGATCGAGCACGGTGGCCAAAATGTAGTGCTCTGATTTCAACAGATTGACCACCCGTGAATCCTGGTTAAGCGAATTAAGGGCTCCATCCACAAGTCCCACATGCCTAGCGGAATCGCTCTGTTTTAGCTCCTCCTTCAATGTCTCCAGCTTCTTCTGCAAAAGCCTGATGAGGGGAATGACCTGACTCAGGCTGGCAGTGTCTGAACTGACTTCACGTGTGGCAAGTTCAAAGGGTTGCAGAACCTTGCACAACGTTGAAATCATTCTCCACTGCGCTTGAGTCAGGTGCATTCCCCCTCCTTTGCCTATATCGTGGGCAGATGTATAGGCTTGAATGGCCTTTTGCTGCTCCTTCATCCTCTGAAGCATATAGAGGGTTGAATTCCACCTCGTTACCACCACTTGCTTCAGATGATGGCAGGGCAGGTTCAGGACTGTTTGCTGGTGCTCCAGTCTTTGGCACGCGGTGGCTGAATGCCGAAAGTGGCCCGCAATTCTTCGGGCCACCGACAGCATCTCTTGCACGCCCCTGTCGTTTTTTAAATAATTCTGCACCACCAAATTCAATGTATGTGCAAAACATGGGACGTGCTGGAATTTGCCCAGATGTAATACACGCACAATATTGGTGGCGTTGTCCGATGTCACAAATCCCCAGGAGAGTCCAATTGGGGTAAGCCATTCTGCGATGATGTTCCTCAGTTTCCGTAAGAGGTTGTCAGCTGTGTGCCTCTTATGGAAAGCGGTGATACAAAGCGTAGCCTGCCTAGGAACGAGTTAGCGTTTGCGAGATGCTGCTACTGGTGCCGCCGCTGCTGTTCTTGCTGCGGGAGGCAATACATCTACCCAGTGGGCTGTCACAGTCATATAGTCCTGAATCTGCCCTGCTCCACTTGTCCACATGTCCGTGGTTAAGTGGACATTGGGTACAACTGCATTTTTTAGGACACTGGTGACTCTTTTTCTGACGTCTGTGTACATTTTCGGTATCGCCTGCCTAGAGAAATGGAACCTAGATGGTATTTGGTACCGGGGACACAGTACCTCAATCAAGTCTCTAGTTGCCTGTGAATTAACGGTGGATACCAGACACACGTTTCTCACCACCCAGGCTGACAAGACCTGAATTATCCGCTTTGCAGCAGGATGACTGCTGTGATATTTCATCTTCCTCGCAAAGGACTGTTGGACAGTCAATTGCTTACTGGAAGTAGTACAAGTGGTCTTCCGACTTCCCCTCTGGGATGACGATCAACTCCCAGCAGCAACAACAGCAGCGCCAGCAGCAGTAGGCGTTACACTCAAGGATGCATCGGAGGAATTCCAGGCAGGAGAGGACTCATCATACTTGCCAGTGACATGGCCTGCAGGACTATTGGCTTTCCTGTGTAAGGTGGAAATTGACACTGAGGGAGTTGGTGGTGTGGTTTGCAGGAGCTTGGTTACAAGAGGAAGGGATATAGTGGTCGGTGGACTGCTTCCGCTGTCATCCAAAGTTTTTGAACTTGTCACTGACTTCTGATGAATGCGGTCCAGGTGACGTATAAGGGAGGATGTTCCTAGGTGGTTAACGTCCTTACCCCTACTTATTACAGCTTGACAAAGGCAACACACGTCTTGACACCTGTTGTCCGTATTTGTGTTGAAATAATTCCACACCGAAGAGGTGATTTTTTTTGTATCTTGACAAGGCATGTGAATGGCAATATTCGTCCCACGGACAACAGGTGTCTCCCCGGGTGCCTGACTTAAACAAACAACCTCACCATCAGAATCCTCCTTGTCAATTTCCTCCCCAGCGCCAGCCACACCCATATCCTCACAATTGGACTCTCCTTGGGGATTTGTGATTTAGAAGAACGCACAGTTCTTTGCTGTGCTTTTGCCAGCTTAAGTCTTTTCATTTTTCTAGCGAGAGGATGAGTGCTTCCATCCTCATGTGAATCTGAACCACTAGCCATGATCATAGGCCAGGGCCTCAGCCGTTCCTTGCCACTCCGTGTCGTAAATGGCATATTGGCAAGTTTACGCTTGTCATCAGACGCTTTCAATTTTGATTTTTGGGTCATTTTACTGAACTTTTGTTTTTTGGATTTTACATGCTCTCTACTATGACATTGGGCATCGGCCTTAACAGACGACGTAGATGGCATTTCATCGTCTCGGCCATGACTAGTGGCAGCAGCTTCAGCACGAGGTGGAAGTGGATCTTGATCTTTCCCTATTTTAACCTCCACATTTTTGTTCTCCATTTTTTAATGTGTGGAATTATATGCCAGTATCAATAGCAATGGCCTACTACTATATATACTGCGCACAACTGAAATGCACCACAGGTATGGATGGATAGTATACTTGACGACACAGAGGTAGGTAGAGCAGTGGCCTTCCGTACCGTACTGCTATATATACTGGTGGTCACTGTCAGCAAACTGCAAAACTAAAATGCACCACAGGTATAGAATCTAGATGGATAGTATACTTGACGACACAGAGGTAGGTCGAGCAGTGGCCTTCCGTACCGTACTGCTATATATACTGGTGGTCACTGGTCAGCAAACCTATGCACTGTACTCCTCCTATATAATATACTGGTGGTCCCCAGTACCCACAATAAAGCAGTGTGAGCACAGATATATGCAGCACACTGAGCACAGATATGGAGCGTTTTTCAGGCAGACAACGTATACTGGTGGTCACTGGTCAGCAAAACTCTGCACTGTACTCCTCCTATATAATATACTGGTGGTCCCCAGTACCCACAATAAAGCAGTGTGAGCACAGATATATGCAGCACACTGAGCACAGATATGGAGCGTTTTTCAGGCAGACAACGTATACTGGTGGTCACTGGTCAGCAAAACTCTGCACTGTACTCCTCCTATATAATACTGGTGGTCCCCAGTCCCCACAATAAAGCAGTATGAGCACAGATATATGCAGCACACTGAGCACAGATATGGAGCGTTTTTCAGGCAGACAACGTATACTGGTGGTCACTGGTCAGCAAAACTCTGCACTGTACTCCTCCTATATAATACTGCTGGTCCCCAGTCCCCACAATAAAGCAGTGTGAGCACAGATATATGCAGCACACTGAGCACAGATATGGAGCGTTTTTCAGGCAGACAACGTATAATACTGGTGGTCACTGGTCAGCAAAACTCTGCACTGTACTCCACCTATATATAATATACTGCTGGTCCCCAGTCCCCACAATAAAGCAGTGTGAGCACAGATACATGCAGCACACTGAGCACAGATATGGAGTGTTTTTTTCAGGCAGAGAACGTATACTGGTGGTCACTGTCAGCAAAACTCTGCACTGTACTCCTGCTATATAATACAGCTGCTCCCCAGTCCCCACAATAAAGCAGTGTGAGCACAGATATATGCAGCACACTGAGCACAGATATGGAGTGTTTTTCAGGCAGACAACGTATACTGGTGGTCACTGTCAGCAAAACTCTGCACTGTACTCCTCCTATATAATACAGCTGCTCCCCAGTCCCCACAATTAAGCAATAAGCACAAATATTTGCAGCAACATTAATAAACGGAGAGGACGCCAGCCACGTCATCTCCCTAACATTTCCAATGCACGAGTGAAAATGGCGGCGACGCACGGCTCCTTATATAGAATCCGAATCTCGCGAGAATCCGACAACGGGATGATGACATTCGGGCGCGCTCTGGTTAACCGAGCCATACGGGAGAATCCGAGTATGGCTCGGACCCGTGTAAAAAGGGTGAAGTTCGGGGGGGTTCGGTTTCCGAGGAACCGAACCCGCTCATCACTAGTGGTAACTGACCGTTTACTGGGAGTGTTCTGGAAAACACAGGCATGCCCAAGCGTTTTCAGGGAGGGTGTTTGACATCATCTCATCAGCCTGATTCAATCACACTGGAAGAGTAAAGCTAGGTACACACTGGCAGATTTTCGGACGATTTTTCAGAAGGCATCAAGGATGGTCATTCCGAGCTGTTCGCTCGCTAGCAGTCTTTAGCAGCCATGCAAACGCTATGCCGCCTCCCACTGGAAGTGTACTTTAGCTTAGCAGAAGTGCGAACGAAAGGATTGCAGAGCGGTGGCAACGTTTTTTGTGCAGTTTTAGAGTAGCTCAATACCTATTCAGCGCTTGCGATGACTGCAGATTGTTCAGTTCCTGTTTTGACGTCACAAACACGCCCTGCGTTCGCCCAGCCACACCTGCGTTTTTCCTGGCACGCCTGCATTTTTTGGACACTCCCTGAAAATGGTCAGTTGACACCCAGAAACGCCCACTTCCTGTCAATCACTGCGGCCAGCAGTGCGACTGAAAAGCTACGCTAAACCCTGTGTGATACGACATCGTTCGTTGTATTAGTACGTCGCACGTGCACATTGCGTCGCATACGCATGCGCAGAAGTGACTTTTTTTGCCTCAATGCTGCACAGCGAACGAATGCAGCTAGCGATCAACTCGGATTGACCCCTAATATCTAGAGATGAGCGGGTTCGGTTCCTCGGAATCCGAACCCGCCCGAACTTCATGTTTTTTTACACGGGTCCGAGCGACTCGGATCTTCCCGCCTTGCTCGGTTAACCCGAGCGCGCCCGAACGTCATCATCCCGCTGTCGGATTCTCGCGAGGCTCGGATTCTATCGCGAGACTCGGATTCTATATAAGGAGCCGCGCGTCGCCGCCATTTTCACTCGTGCATTGAGATTGATAGGGAGAGGACGTGGCTGGCGTCCTCTCCGTTTATAGAGAAGAGAGTGAGACTAGAGTAGAGAGAGACACAGTATTTACTTTAGTAATTTTGGGGAGCATTAGGAGGAGTACTACTACTTGCTGAAGTGATAGTGTGACTGTATATCTGACTTGTGGGGGAGACAGTGGGGAGCAGTTAGAGTCTGAGAGCAGGAGTACATATTTTAACGTACAGTGCACACTTTTGCTGCCAGAGTGCCACACTGCCATTGTGACCACACTGACCACCAGTATATATATTGTGATTGTCTGCTTAGGAGTACTACTTGCAAGTTGCTGATAGTGTGACCAGTGACCTGACCACCAGTTTAATTAATCACCACCAGTTTAATATATATATATATATATATATATATATATATATATATATAATTGTATATAATCATAGGCGTGCGCAGCACATTTTATTAGGGGGTGCACCATTGCAGGGGTGTGTCTAGCACCGCCTTTTGGGCGTGTCTAGTACCATCTATTGATGGTCAACACAATATAAAATATCCACCCTTGTACCAATCCTAATAATGCAGATACATTGGGGGTAATTCCAAGTTGATCGCAGCAGGAAATTTTTTAGCAGTTGGGCAAAACCATGGGCACTGCAGGTGTGGCAGAAATAACATTTGCAGAGAGAGTTAGATTTGGGTGGGTTATTTTATTTCTGTGCAGGGTAAATACTGGCTGCTTTATTTTTACACTGCAAATTAGATTTCAGATTGAACACACCACACCCAAATCTAACTCTCTCTGCACATGTTATATCTGCCTCCCCTGCAGTGCACATGGTTTTGCCCAATTGCTAACAGAATTCCTGCTGCGATCAACTTGTAATTACCCCCATTGTCAGATGTTGTGGTGTGCACCAAACAAATACCCCTGATGGCACTCACTGCAATTACACTGCTCCTCCTCAGCCTGGTCTGGCTCCCCCTCTCTTTCCCCTGCAAGCTGCAGCAGCTTACTTACAAGTCAGTCACTCACTGACACTGACAGTCGCAGACTAGTACTGCTGCTGCTGGAAAAACGAGTGACGTGTCAATGCTGCTGCCGACCGCCTGCCAGTATTGAATTTGTCTTCCTAAGAGGAATGCTGGCTGCATGCTGCAGCTCATCAGTGGCTGGTGTTGGCATAGCATAGAAGGAGCGAGGTGGGCGGGTGTAACGGGTGGGCGTGCGAGCAGCATGACATCACGCTGTTTTTGTACATGGAGGTGGAGCCGGGAGTTTGAAAGCCGGTGGCAGTGGCACCCTTGATTAACCCAGGCGTCCGGTCAGTAATGCAGTCCTGACAGGGTGCAGCGCAGAGGGGACAGTAATCAGCCTGCTCGGCGATCGCTGCATCAGGCATTTGAGATCAGGGTGCCAGACATTAGGGGGTGCCTGTGCGCACCAGGCACCCCCCCTGCGCACGCCTATGTATATAATATATATATAATTGTATACCATTTACCCGTGTTTTTTTTTTTCTTCTTGATACATACTACTATAGTAGCTTACTGTAGCAGTCTGCGGTGCTGCTGAGCTGACAGTGTCCAGCAGGTCCGTCATCAGTCATTACATAATAAATATATATACCTGTCCGGCTGCAGTACTAGTGATATTATATATATATATATATTAATTTCATCTCATTATCATCCAGTCTATATTAGCAGCAGACACAGTACGGTAGTCCACGGCTGTAGCTACCTCTGTGTCGGCAGTCGCTGGTCCATCCATAATTGTATACCACCTACCCGTGTTTTTTTTTTTTTCTTTCTTCTTGATACATACTACTATAGTAGCTTACTGTAGCAGTCTGCGGTGCTGCTGAGCTGACAGTGTCCAGCAGGTCCGTCATCAGTCATTACATAATAAATATATATACCTGTCCGGCTGCAGTACTAGTGATATTATATATATATATATTAATTTCATCTCATTATCATCCAGTCTATATTAGCAGCAGACACAGTACGGTAGTCCACGGCTGTAGCTACTTCTGTGTCGGCAGTCGCTGGTCCATCCATAATTGTATACCACCTACCCGTGTTTTTTTTTTTTTTTTTTTTTTTCTTGATACATACTACTATAGTAGCTTACTGTAGCAGTCTGCGGTGCTGCTGAGCTGACAGTGTCCAGCAGGTCCGTCATCAGTCATTACATAATAAATATATATACCTGTCTGGCTGCAGTACTAGTGATATTATATATATATATATTAATTTCATCTCATTATCATCCAGTCTATATTAGCAGCAGACACAGTACGGTAGTCCACGGCTGTAGCTACCTCTGTGTCGGCAGTCGCTGGTCCATCCATAATTGTATACCACCTACCCGTGGTTTTTTTTTTCTTTCTTCTTGATACATACTACTATAGTAGCTTACTGTAGCAGTCTGCGGTGCTGCTGAGCTGACAGTGTCCAGCAGGTCCGTCATCAGTCATTACATAATAAATATATATACCTGTCCGGCTGCAGTACTAGTGATATTATATATATATATATATATTAATTTCATCTCATTATCATCCAGTCTATATTAGCAGCAGACACAGTACGGTAGTCCACGGCTGTAGCTACCTCTGTGTCGGCAGTCGCTGGTCCATCCATAATTGTATACCACCTACCCGTGGTTTTTTTTTTTCTTTCTTCTTGATACATACTACTATAGTAGCTTACTGTAGCAGTCTGCGGTGCTGCTGAGCTGACAGTGTCCAGCAGGTCCGTCATCAGTCATTACATAATAAATATATATACCTGTCCGGCTGCAGTACTAGTGATATTATATATATATATATATATTAATTTCATCTCATTATCATCCAGTCTATATTAGCAGCTGTTAGGGTCTCCTGCCCTGTGCTGCCACGTCGTCATGGCAACCGGGAGACAAGTGCTAGTGGAGTAACCTGAGCGCAGCTGATACTCCGGTTCGGGTCTTTTGCTGTGCAGTGGTTATAGGCTCTGTGCACGGCAGGGGATCCGGTGCTGGTTTTTGTGCTCACAGTCTGTGAGGTCTGAGTGGGGCGTGGACAGCACCTGCTTTATAAGGCCTCTTTTCAGGGTAAGCAGATGCTGCTGAATCTCTGTTGGTTAGTCAGTTCATGAAAGTTAGCCAGTACTGTGTAGCTTTGTATTTGTTTGTTGCTTACTGCAAATAGGCCTGGGGATTTGGTATTACACTCTGCCAATCCAGACCTAGCAGTAAGACTGGAGTCAGTCGTTTAGCTTGCTGGGGTTCTGTTATTACTCTGTGAACTTAGCAAGTTTGCGGCTGTATTCTAACACTTGCCTGTCTAATCCTGTCTCACTGTGCTAGGTGTCAGGGGTCAGTTTAGTGGCAGTAAGCTTAAACCTGTGCACTGCAAGTGAGAATCAGGATTGTGGAGGCTCTCCTTGTGTCTATCATTCCATCTCTGACCAAGGAGTTTACTGCCACACCCGTTGGTAACCCTTTAGGGTTTTGCTGTTGCCCTTAGCAACAGCATTTCGGGTTCTCTACGTATTAAAACACAACATCTTGCTTTTTACATCTGAGCAGTTCTAATACAAGGGAGATACCCAGTTCCTTAGCCTCTGGGCTTCTCTGTTCACTGTGTGTGTATTTTGTTACCCTATCACCTTCTGTGTACGTTATGTCATATTCCCCAGTTTGTCTGTGAGTCCATTTGTTTTTGCATAACAGTTCAAACACCAGTACATTCCTGCAGACACTGGAGTGCATAACAGTTCTGACACTAGTACTTTCCTGCAGGCACTGGTGTGCATAACATATTCAGCAGCCTAATACTCCTGTTGAAATTTTGTGGGAATATGGAGCATACCCCTCAAAATACGTTGCAACAGGTGGTCGATCAGGTGCAGGTCCTGACTCGACAATTTAATGATTTGTCCATTAAAATGCACACCTCCCAGGCTGCTGGCGGAGCTCCCGCAGCAGCAGCACCTGCAGGGGTTAAGGAGCCGAAAGTAAATCTCCCGGATCGTTTTTCTGGAGATCGCTCGCAGTTCTTTTGTTTCAAGGAGAGCTGCAAGCTATACTTCCGGCTTAGGCCTCAGTCTTCTGGGTCGGAGATTCAGCGGGTGGGCATAGTGATTTCCTTGCTACAAGGAGACCCACAGGTCTGGGCATATGGGTTGCAGCCTGACTGTCCGTCGCTTAAAAGTGTTGATGCTTTTTTTACGGCACTGGGCATGTTGTATGATGACCCTGACAAGACGGCCTCAGCCGAGGCTCAGATTTCGATCCTTAAGCAAGGGCGAAGGCCAGTTGAGGTTTACTGTACGGAGTTTCGGAGGTTGGCCCATGATACCCAGTGGAATGACCAGCCCTGAGACACCAGTACCGAAGAGGTCTTTCTAACCAGATAAAGGACCAACTGGTACAATATCCCTTGCCTGATAGCTTGGATCAGCTCATGCAGTTATCCATCCGGGTGGATAGACGGCTGAGAGAGCGTAGGCTTGAAAGGGAGACTGAGATTTCCTTCCTTCCCAAGGGAACCTCAGACTCTGAGGAATTTTCTGAGGAGCCTATGCAGATTGGGGCTACCCGCCTCTCCTCGCGTGAGAAGACGCGGAGGAGACAGCAGGGGTTGTGTTTGTACTGTGGGAATAAAGGTCATGTGGTAGTATCATGCCCAGAAAAGCCGGAAAACTTCAGGGCCTGAGGGTGATGGGAAATATCCTGTCAGGCCAGAAGTCAGAATTTCCCAAGAAGACTTTTATCATTCCGGTGACCTTGAAGATCCTCGGTCAAACTGTCAAGACTGAGGCCTTTGTGGACAGTGGGGCCGACGGGGTTTTTATGGACCGCCAATTCGCCCTAAAACACTCTGTTTCCTTAGTACCCTTGGCATTGGAAATTGAGATTTGTGGGTTAAACGGGGAACCATTATCCCAAGGTAAAATTACCTCTTGCACTAGCCAGATTTCTTTGTTTATTGGAGCCACACACTCTGAAAAATTGTCCTTTTATGTGACTGTCTGTACTTTTGCCCCATTGGTGTTGGGGTTACCCTGGTTAAGGGCCCACAATCCTCAATTTGACTGGGTCTCTGGGGAGATTCTTAGTTGGGGTACTGATTGTTTCAGGAGTTGCTTGAGCCTTCCAGTCAGGCTCTCGCAGCTAAGTTTGCCAGGATTGCCAGGGTGTTATGCAGATTTTGCGGACGTGTTCTCCAAAAAAGTTGCAGAGGTACTACCTCCCCATCGCCCCTATGACTGTGCCATTGATTTGTTGCCAAATGCTAAGCTTCCCAAGAGCAGGTTGTACTCCCTGTCACGTCCTGAGACTCAGGCTATGGCAGAGTACATTCAGGAGAACTTGGCTAAGGGATTTATCAGACCTTCACAGTCTCCAGTTGGGTCGGGGTTCTTCTTCGTGGGTAAAAAGGACGGTTCGTTGCGACCCTGCATCGACTTCAGGGAATTGAACCGTATCACGATTAAAAACTCATACCCACTGCCTCTCATTTCGGTCTTGTTTGACCAGCTTCGTACTGCCACCATTTTTTCTAAGATTGACCTACGCGGTGCGTACAATCTAATCCGAATAAGAGAGGGGGATGAATGGAAGACTGCCTTTAATACCCACTCAGGGCATTATGAATATTTGGTGATGCCTTTTGGGCTCTGTAATGCCCCGTCAGTCTTCCAGGATTTCATGAATGATGTGCTCAGGGAATATTTGGATAGATTCTTAGTTGTATACTTAGATGACATCCTAATCTTCTCCCATTCCCTGGAGGAACATCGGAAGCATGTACGCTTAGTCCTCCAGAAACTCAGAGACCACCGGCTTGGGGCGAAGCTGGAGAAGTGCGAATTTGAAGTTCAGCAAATCGCATTTCTAGGATATATTATCTCCCCAGAAGGTTTCCAAATGGAGGGTTCCAAGGTACAGGCAGTCCTGGATTGGGTGCAGCCCACTAGTTTGAAGGCGCTTCAGCGTTTCCTGGGCTTTGCGAATTTTTATAGACGATTTATCGCTGGATTTTCGTCTATAGTGGCGCCCTTGGTGGCACTCACTAAGAAAGGGGCGGATGTTGCTCACTGGTCTTGTGAGGCTAAAGCGGCTTTTGCCCGTCTCAAAAGGGCATTTGTTTCGGCCAAGGTGCTGCGACACCCAGATCCAGAGCGTCCTTTTGTGGTGGAGGTGGATGCCTCTGAGATGGGTATTGGGGCAGTGCTTTCTCAGATGGGAGTGTCTGATAATCGCCTTCATCCCTGTGCTTACTTTTCCCGTAAATTTTCGCCTGCCGAGATGAATTATGACGTGGGTAACCGGGAATTGTTGGCTATTAAGGATGCACTCGAGGAGTGGAGACACTGGCTTGAGGGGGCTAAGTTTGTGGTCTCAATTCTCACTGACCATAAGAATCTGGCATATTTAGAGTCAGCGAAGCGTCTCAATGCCAGGCAGGCACGATGGGCTTTGTTTTTTGCTCGCTTTAATTTTTTGATAACATATCGCCCTGGGTCAAAAAACATCAAGGCTGATGCGCTCTCGCTGAGTTTTGCTCCAATCCAGGAGACCACCGAGGAGCCGTTGCCCATTGTTTCCCCATCATGTATTAAAGTGGGCATTACCCAGGACCTCTTATCATTAGTCCTTAGAGCACAGGAGCAGGCTCCTCCAGACCTTCCGGTAGGTCTTTTGTTTGTGCCTCCTAGGTTAAGACAGCGAGTGTTCCTGGAATTTCATGCCAAGAAGTCGGCAGGTCACCCGGGTATTGCCAGAACTCGGGAGTTGCTATCTAGGGCGGTGTGGTGGCCCTCAGTGGCTAAGGATGTGGATCAGTGGGTTCGGGCATGTGACATCTGTGCCCGAAATAAGACTCCTAGAGGGGTTCCTGTTGGCCCATTACATCCACTCTCTATCCCATCTAAGCCATGGACCCACATTTCAATGGATTTTGTGGTGGACTTGCCCAAATCCTCGGGGATGACAGCCATCTGGGTTGTCGTTGACAGGTTTTCGAAGATGGCGCACTTCGTTCCACTGGTTGGGCTGCCATCAGCCAGACGCCTGTCTGAATTATTTATGCTGCATGTTGTGCGTCTCCACGGGTTGCCACTTGATGTGGTCTCTGACCGCGGATCCCAGTTTGTGGCCAAATTCTGGAGGGCATTTTGTTCCGATCTCCAGATTTCTGTCAGCTTGTCGTCAGGCTACCATCCGCAGTCTAATGGGCAGACTGAAAGGGTGAACCAGTCCTTGGAGCAGTTCCTCAGGTGTTATGTCTCCAAGTGTCAGACTGACTGGGTTGCTCATCTGTCCATGGCGGAGTTTGCCTATAACAACGCGGCTCACTCTGCTACAGGGATCTCTCCCTTCCTTTGTGTGTATGGGCATCATCCTAAGGCCAATTCTTTTGACCCCCTGGACTCCACGCCTGGTGGTTCCTCTGTGGTTTCGGTCCTTAGAGGTATTTGGCGGAAAGTGAAGAAAGCCCTTGTGTCTGTGTCATTAGTGACCAAAAGGGTTTTTGATAAGCGGAAAAGACCCTGCAGCTTCAAATTAGGAGACTTCGTCTGGTTGTCTACCAAGAATTTGAAGTTGAGACAGCCATCTCATAAGTTAGGGCCCCGGTTCATCGGCCCTTATAAGATCACCAGGGTTATCAATCCGGTGGCATTTCAGTTAGATCTGCCCCGTTCTTTGGGTATCAATAAAACATTTCATTGTTCCCTTTTAAAACGGGCGATTAGTAATCCTTCTTCCAGTGGAAGACCTTCCCCTCTTCTGATACGTGGCCAGAGGGAGTTTGTTGTTGAAAGGATTCTTGACTCCAAGGTGGTTCGGGGTCGGCTGTCATTTTTGGTGCACTGGAAGGGGTATGGCCCGGAGGAGCGGTCGTGGGTGCGCAGTTGTGATCTTCATGCCCCCAGACTGATACGCTCTTTCTTCTCGCAGTTCCCCGATAAACCCGGTGGTAGGGGTTCTTTGACCCCTCGTCAGAGGGGGGGTACTGTTAGGGTCTCCTGCCCTGTGCTGCCACGTCGTCATGGCAACCGGGAGACAAGTGCTAGTGGAGTAACCTGAGCGCAGCTGATACTCCGGTTCGGGTCTTTTGCTGTGCAGTGGTTATAGGCTCTGTGCACGGCAGGGGATCCGGTGCTGGTTTTTGTGCTCACAGTCTGTGAGGTCTGAGTGGGGCGTGGACAGCACCTGCTTTATAAGGCCTCTTTTCAGGGTAAGCAGATGCTGCTGAATCTCTGTTGGTTAGTCAGTTCATGAAAGTTAGCCAGTACTGTGTAGCTTTGTATTTGTTTGTTGCTTACTGCAAATAGGCCTGGGGATTTGGTATTACACTCTGCCAATCCAGACCTAGCAGTAAGACTGGAGTCAGTCGTTTAGCTTGCTGGGGTTCTGTTATTACTCTGTGAACTTAGCAAGTTTGCGGCTGTATTCTAACACTTGCCTGTCTAATCCTGTCTCACTGTGCTAGGTGTCAGGGGTCAGTTTAGTGGCAGTAAGCTTAAACCTGTGCACTGCAAGTGAGAATCAGGATTGTGGAGGCTCTCCTTGTGTCTATCATTCCATCTCTGACCAAGGAGTTTACTGCCACACCCGTTGGTAACCCTTTAGGGTTTTGCTGTTGCCCTTAGCAACAGCATTTCGGGTTCTCTACGTATTAAAACACAACATCTTGCTTTTTACATCTGAGCAGTTCTAATACAAGGGAGATACCCAGTTCCTTAGCCTCTGGGCTTCTCTGTTCACTGTGTGTGTATTTTGTTACCCTATCACCTTCTGTGTACGTTATGTCATATTCCCCAGTTTGTCTGTGAGTCCATTTGTTTTTGCATAACAGTTCAAACACCAGTACATTCCTGCAGACACTGGAGTGCATAACAGTTCTGACACTAGTACTTTCCTGCAGGCACTGGTGTGCATAACAGCAGCAGATATAGTACGGTAGTCCACGGCTGTAGCTACCTCTCTGTCGGCAGTCGCTGGTCCATCCATAAGTATACTAGTATCCATCCATCTCCATTGTTTACCTGAGGTGCCTTTTAGTTGTGCCTATTAAAATATGGAGAACAAAAATGTTGAGGTTCCAAAATTAGGGAAAGATCAAGATCCACTTTCACCTCGTGCTGAAGCTGCTGCCACTAGTCATGGCCGAGACGATGAAATGCCAGCAACGTCGTCTGCCAAGGCCGATGCCCAATGTCATAGTACAGAGCATGTAAAATCCAAAACACCAAATATCAGTAAAAAAAGGACTCCAAAATCTAAAATAAAATTGTCGGAGGAGAAGCGTAAATTTGCCAATATGCCATTTACCACACGGAGTGGCAAGGAACGGCTGAGGCCCTGGCCTATGTTCATGGCTAGTGGTTCAGCTTCACATGAGGATGGAAGCACTCAGCCTCTCGCTAGAAAAATGAAAAGACTCAAGCTGGCAAAAGCACCACAAAGAACTGTGCGTTCTTCGAAATCCCAAATCCACAAGGAGAGTCCAATTGTGTCGGTTGCGATGCCTGACCTTCACAACACTGGACGTGAAGAGCATGCGCCTTCCACCATTTGCACGCCCCCTGCAAGTGCTGGAAGGAGCACCCGCAGTCCAGTTCCTGATAGTCAGATTGAAGATGTCAGTGTTGAAGTACACCAGGATGAGGAGGATATGGGTGTTGCTGGCGCTGGGGAGGAAATTGACAAGGAGGATTCTGATGGTGAGGTGGTTTGTTTAAGTCAGGCACCCGGGGAGACACCTGTTGTCCGTGGGAGGAATAGGGCCGTTGACATGCCTGGTGAAAATACCAAAAAAATCAGCTCTTCGGTGTGGAAGTATTTCACCAGAAATGCGGACAACATTTGTCAAGCCGTGTGTTGCCTTTGTCAAGCTGTAATAAGTAGGGGTAAGGACGTTAACCACCTCGGAACATCCTCCCTTATACGTCACCTGCAGCGCATTCATAATAAGTCAGTGACAAGTTCAAAAACTTTGGGCGACAGCGGAAGCAGTCCACTGACCAGTAAATCCCTTCCTCTTGTAACCAAGCTCACGCAAACCACCCCACCAACTCCCTCAGTGTCAATTTCCTCCTTCCCCAGGAATGCCAATAGTCCTGCAGGCCATGTCACTGGCAATTCTGACGAGTCCTCTCCTGCCTGGGATTCCTCCGATGCATCCTTCCGTGTAACGCCTACTGCTGCTGGCGCTGCTGTTGTTGCTGCTGGGAGTCGATGGTCATCCCAGAGGGGAAGTCGTAAGCCCACTTTTACTACTTCCACCAAGCAATTGACTGTCCAACAGTCCTTTGCGAGGAAGATGAAATATCACAGCAGTCATCCTGTTGCAAAGTGGATAACTGAGGCCTTGACAACTATGTATCCGCCGTTAGTTCACAGGGAACTAGACAATTTCTTGAGGTAGTGTGCCCCCGTTACCAAATACCATCTAGGTTCCACTTCTCTAGGCAGGCGATACCGAGAATGTACACGGACGTCAGAAAAAGACTCACCAGTGTCCTAAAAAATGCAGTTGTACCCAATGTCCACTTAACCACGGACATGTGGACAAGTGGAGCAGGGCAGGCTCAGGACTATATGACTGTGACAGCCCACTGGGTAGATGTATGGACTCCCGCCGCAAGAACAGCAGCGGCGGCATCAGTAGCAGCATCTCGCAAACGCCAACTCTCTCCTAGGCAGGCTACGCTTTGTATCACCGGTTTCCAGAATACGCACACAGCTGAAAACCTCTTACGGCAACTGAGGAAGATCATCGCGGAATGGCTTACCCCAATTGGACTCTCCTGTGGATTTGTGGCATCGGACAACGCCAGCAATATTGTGTGTGCATTAAATATGGGCAAATTCCAGCACGTCCCATGTTTTGCACATACCTTGAATTTGGTGGTGCAGAATTTTTAAAAAAACGACAGGGGCGTGCAAGAGATGCTGTCGGTGGCCAGAAGAATTGCGGGACACTTTCGGCGTACAGGCACCATGTACAGAAGACTGGAGCACCACCAAAAACGCCTGAACCTGCCCTGCCATCATCTGAAGCAAGAAGTGGTAACGAGGTGGAATTCAACCCTATATATGCTTCAGAGGTTGGAGGAGCAGCAAAAGGCCATTCAAGCCTATACAATTGAGCACGATATAGGAGGTGGAATGTACCTGTCTCAAGCACAGTGGAGAATGATTTCAACGTTGTGCAAGGTTCTGCAACCTTTTGAACTTGCCACACGTGAAGTCAGTTCAGACACTGCCAGCCTGAGTCAGGTCATTCCCCTCATCAGGCTTTTGCAGAAGAAGCTGGAGGCATTGAAGGAGGAGCTAAAAGGGAGCGATTCCGCTAGGCATGTGGGACTTGTGGATGGAGCCCTTAATTCGCTTAACAAGGATTCACGGGTGGTCAATCTGTTGGAATCAGAGCACTACATTTTGGCCACCGTGCTCGATCCTAGATTTAAAACCTACCTTGGATCTCTCTTTCCGGCAGACACAAGTCTGCTGGGGTTCAAAGACCTGCTGGTGACAAAATTGTCAAGTCAAGCGGAACGCGACCTGTCAACATCTCCTCCTTCACATTCTCCCGCAACTGGGGGTGCGAGGAAAAGGCTCAGAATTCCGAGCCCACCCGCTGGCGGTGATGCAGGGCAGTCTGGAGCGACTGCTGATGCTGACATCTGGTCCGGACTGAAGGACCTGACAACGATTACGGACATGTCGTCTACTGTCACTGCATATGATTCTCTCCCCATTGAAAGAATGGTGGAGGATTATATGAGTGACCGCATCCAAGTAGGCACGTCAGACAGTCCGTACTTATACTGGCAGGAAAAAGAGGCAATTTGGAGGCCCTTGCACAAACTGGCTTTATTCTACCTAAGTTGCCCTCCCACAAGTGTGTACTCCGAAAGAGTGTTTAGTGCCGCCGCTCACCTTGTCAGCAATCGGCGTACGAGGTTACTTCCAGAAAATGTGGAGAAGATGATGTTCATTAAAATGAATTATAATCAATTCCTCCGTGGAGACATTGACCAGCAGCAATTGCCTCCACAAAGTACACAGGGATCTGAGATGGTGGATTCCAGTGGGGACGAATTGATAATCTGTGAGGAGCGGGATGCACACGGTGATATATCGGAGGATGATGATGAGGTGGACATCTTGCCTCTGTAGAGCCAGTTTGTGCAAGGAGAGATTAATTGCTTCTTTTTCGGTGGGGGTCCAAACCAACCCGTCATTTCAGTCACAGTCGTGTGGC
Source organism: Pseudophryne corroboree (assembly GCF_028390025.1). Classification (NCBI taxonomy): domain Eukaryota; kingdom Metazoa; phylum Chordata; class Amphibia; order Anura; family Myobatrachidae; genus Pseudophryne; species Pseudophryne corroboree. The sequence goes on from NC_086449.1 coordinate 722,656,678, forward strand.
AGACCCTGTCACTGAAATGATGGGTTGGTTAAAGTGTGCATGTCCTGTTTATACAACATAAGGGTGGGTGGGAGGGCCCAAGGACAATTCCATCTTGCACCTCTTTTTTCTTTCATTTTTATTTGCGTCATGTGCTGTTTGGGGAGTGTTTTTTGGAAGGGCCATCCTGCGTGACACTGCAGTGCCACTCCTAGATGGGCCAGGTGTTTGTGTCGGCCACTAGGGTCGCTTATCTTACTCACACAGCTACCTCATTGTGCCTCTTTTTTTCTTTGCGTCATGTGCTGTTTGGGGAGTGTTTTTTGGAAGGGCCATCCTGCGTGACACTGCAGTGCCACTCCTAGATGGGCCAGGTGTTTGTGTCGGCCACTAGGGTCGCTTAGCTTACTCACACAGCTACCTCATTGCGCCTCTTTTTTTCTTCTTTGCGTCATGTGCTGTTTGGGGAGTGTTTTTTGGAAGGGCCATCCTGCGTGACACTGCAGTGCCACTCCTAGATGGGCCAGGTGTTTGTGTCGGCCACTAGGGTCGCTTAGCTTACTCACACAGCTACCTCATTGCGCCTCTTTTTTTCTTCTTTGCGTCATGTGCTGTTTGGGGAGTGTTTTTTGGAAGGGCCATCCTGCGTGACACTGCAGTGCCACTCCTAGATGGGCCAGGTGTTTGTGTCGGCCACTAGGGTCGCTTATCTTACTCACACAGCTAGCTCATTGTGCCTCTTTTTTTCTTTGCGTCATGTGCTGTTTGGGGAGTGTTTTTTGGAAGGGCCATCCTGCGTGACACTGCAGTGCCACTCCTAGATGGGCCAGGTGTTTGTGTCGGCCACTAGGGTCGCTTAGCTTAGTCATCCAGCGACCTCGGTGCAAATTTTAGGACTAAAAATAATATTGTGAGGTGTGAGGTATTCAGAATAGACTGAAAATGAGTGGAAATTATGATTTTTGAGGTTAATAATAATATGGGATCAAAATGACCACCAAATTCTATGATTTAAGCTGTTTTTTAGTGTTTTTTGAAAAAAACACCCGAACCCAAAACACACCCGAATCCGACAAAAAAAATTCGGTGAGGTTTTGCCAAAACGCGGTCGAACCCAAAACACGGCCGCGGAACCGAACCCAAAACCAAAACACAAAACCCGAAAAATTTCAAGTGCACATCTCTACTAATATCTGAGCTACACATTTAAAGATTTTTTTTACAGTTACCAATTTTCTGCCATATCACGCTGCATTTGCATATATCCGCCCACAAGTAGGATGATGTAGTGAGAGGAAAACATAGGAAATATGGGCAGATTATTGAGAATGCACACACACTGCTAGATATTGGGAGATTGTGGCAGATATTTTTGGTCTGGGCCCATAGATCAGGAAATTGATCGTTCGTGTGTGTGGGCAAGATTTTCCTGAATTATCGGCAAAACGCCAACACAATCGTTCGTACGCACTATACAATAACTTTGGTCGTTCTTCCAATTATTGGCAAATCTGCACAATAATTGTATAGTGTGTATCTATCTTAAGTCCTGGGATGCGCAGAGACTGCACAAACAGAATTTTAGCGGCTCAGCGTAAACATAGCATCGCACTCTTGCACAGCGAAAATACACTCCTCCTGTAGGCGGCGACTATATGAATGCAGGACAGCAAAAAACGCAGCCCAGCGATCAGATCTGAATGACCTTCATAATGCAGTGCACAATGATCTCACACCAGCAGAATTATTGACCTGGGGGTTCTGAATAGGACTGTCTGTCCCTGGATTGCAGCCTTACTCTCCATATGCTATAGTCTCAGGAGGTAATTCAGATCTGATTGCTGCTGTGCGTTTTTGCATTGCACGGGTACAAAGCGGATCGCCGCTCAGTGATGGGTTTGTGCGACGGATCCGCTCACACGGGCGATCACAAGGAGATTGACAGGAAGAGGGTGTTTGTGGGTGTCAACTGACCATTTTCAGGGAGTGTCTGGAAAAACGCAAGCGTGTCCAAGTGTTTGCAGGGAGGGCTCCTGACGTCAATTTCTGTCCCGGACAGGCTGATGTGATCGCAGCGGCTGAATAAGTCCTGGGCTGTGCAGAGACTGCACAAAATCTGTTTGTACTGCTCTGCTACATATGCGTTTGCTCACTTGTACAGCTAAAATACACTCCCCCTGTAGGCGGCGACTATCTGATCACAGCAGAGCAAAAATCACTTGCTAGCGATCAGGTCTGAATTAGACCCTTAGTACATAAGTAATGGGGACCACTTATAGATAAACAATGGCTGACAGTCACTAGTCAGCTAACAACATAATCACAAATTGACCTGAAAAAAAGCAGAATTTGCGTTTTGTGTGTATGTGAAGGAATGATCTAACCTCTGACTAATGTCTTCAATTCCCGCCTGATTACTGGCACAGTTAAATGAAATTGCTGATTGTACAAAGAAACACAGAAAACGTGTTCCCTTAATATTTTATGAGACAGGATTATGAGATTGTTCATGGGTATTTGCATTGATGTAGTTTAGTGCTTTCTGTTTAATTCCCTTTCACTTTTGCTTGCACAGAGATCGCCTTCATAGGACAATTCCATATTGCAATCAATATATTTTCCTCTGCTCTAATGAAGACATGAAGGGGAGTTTTTGATGTTTTAGATTATATACATGACATAAAATCCTTCATTTCAAAGATGTGACCATCACGTTTTAAATTGTATAAAATTACAATTAAAAATACAATTGAACCTTTATTTTAGGTGAATCTGCTTAAATGTGATTATTCCATGTGTCATGTTCTGATTCACTTCTTACTGAGTTAGTGTCTGTATACAGTGTCTAATTAAGGAATCTGCACATTGGGGGGAATTAAATTGCCGGCGAATGCCGTCACCCAGCCGAATATGCTCGGCAACTACCCAGTGCCAGATTAAAGTTCGCAAGGGCCTGGAGCTGAAATTCATGATGGGCCTATTGTGTGCCGCCATAAGGGGTCTCATCAGCATCATGGAGTTGGAGGGCGTGACTAGTGCTTTGTGGTACGTTCCGTACAAGGGGTGTGGCTAGCACGACGATGGGCATAGCTACCGCCTACCTTCAGCCACCTCAATGTCCTTATATACTGTATATGTATAGGTAGGCTGACTACAGTAGACACCTATGGTGATAGGCACTTATCGCACCACCTTTGTGCAGGCATAGATGTAAGTATTGCTACACTACCACCCACTTGAATAACTGTCGCCCATCAATCAGTGCTGAATAGAGAACGTCTTATCTACTACTACTCATAGATACATAGAAACATAGAATTTGACGGCAGAAAAGAACCACTTGGCCCATCTAGTCTGCCCATTTTTTTTTATCCTTTAGGTAATCGCAACCCTTTTTGAACCTTAATTCTTTGTAAGGATATTCATATGCCTATCCCAAGCATGTTTAAATTGCTCTACAGTCTTAGCCTCTACCACCTCTGATGGGAGGCTATTCCACTTATCCACTACCCTTTCTGTGAAATAATTTTTTCTTAAATTTCCCCTGAACCTGCATCCCTCCAGTTTCAGTGTATGTCCTCGAGTTCTAATACTTCTCTTCCTTTGAAGAATGTTTCCCTCCTGAACTTTGTTAAAACCTTTGGTATATTTGAAAGTTTCTATCATGTCCCCCCTTTCCCTTCTCTGCTCCATACTATACATGTTAAGATCTTTTAGCCTTTCCGGGTAAGTTTTGTGATGTAGGCCATGCACCATTTTAGTTGCCCTTCTTTGTACACTCTCTAATGTATTTATAGCCTTCTGGAGATATGGTCTCCAGAACTGGACACAGTATTCCAGATGAGGCCGCACCAGTGACCTATACAGTGGCATTATTACTTCTCTTTTCCTGCTACTGATTCCTCTCCCTATGCAACCAAGCATCTGACTTGCCTTTCTCATTGCTTTGTTGCATTGCTTTCCTGCCTTTAAGTCACTTGAAATATTGACTCCTAAATCCCTTTCCTCCTCAGTAGTTTCCATTATACAGGTTGAGTATCCCTTATCCAAAATGCTTGGGACCAGAGGTATTTTGGATATCGGATTTTTCCGTATTTTGGAATAATTGCATACCATAATGAGATATCATGGTGATGGGACTTAAATATAAGCACAGAATGCATTTATTTTCATATACACCTTATACACACAGCCTGAAGGTAATTTTAGACAATATTTTTTATAACTTTGTGCATAAAACAAAGTGTGTCTACATTCACACAATTCATTTATGTTTCATATACACCTTATACACACAGCCTGAAGGTAATTTAATACAATATTTTTAATTACTTTGTGTATTAAACAAAGTTTGTGTACATTGAGCCGTCAAAAAACAAAGGTTTCACTATCTCACTCTCACTCAAAAAAGTCCGTATTTCGGAATATTCCGTATTTCGGAATATTTGGATATGGGATACTCTACCTGTAGTACCCTTGATACTATATTTAGCCTTTGGGTTTTTGAGACCCAAGTGCATGATTTTGCATTTTTTAGCATTAAACTGTAGTTGCCATGTTCTTGACCATTTTTCAAGCCTAGCTAGGTCATCAATAATTTGTTTTACCCCTCCTGGTGTGTCTACCCTGTTGCATATCTTTGTATCATCTGCAAAAAGGCATACTTTCCCTTCAATACCATTTGCAATGTCACCAACAAAGATATTAAAGAGAACTGGTCCGAGTACAGATCCCTGGGGTACTCCACTGGTAACATTTCCCTCCATAGATTGCACTCCATTTACTACAACTGTCTGTTTCCTATCCTGCAACCAGGTTCTTATCCATTTAACTGTTTTATAATCCACCCCCACGCTTTCAAGTTTATTTAGCAGTCTGCGATGTGGGACAGTGTCAAATGCCTTACTAAAGTCTAGGGGCGGGATGTACTAAAGCAAAAATGCGGTAAAACCCCCGAAAACGGGGGTTTTACCGCATTTTCATATTTACTAAGACCCTACCGCAGCGTTTTCGGCGTCCAGGGTTTCGCCATCTCTGGATGGCGAAACCCTATAGAAGCCTATGGGCTTCTTTTCGCCGACCGCCGCAACCCGCCGACACCGTCGACCCCCGCCGCAGACGCCGACCCCCCTTCCCCCTGGCTTACCTTCCTCCAGGCTGCCCTGGACCCGGAAGGTAGTGTCCTCCTCCCCCTAGCAACGCAGCCGGACGTCCTTCCGGCTGCAGGGGGGAGGAGGAGGTGCCGGGGGCAGCCTGCTGCTGCTTCCCGGCATCTAGCCAGTGTGGGGACCTCGGGGAGGTGACGGAGACCCCCCCGCAGACCACCTAACAGGTATCGCGGGGGGCCTCCGTCACCGCATCGCGATGTTGATCGCATATGTTAGTACATATGCGATCAACATCGCTGCGGTAACCGGCGAGGGGCGGCGATGTATGTTAATACATCCCGCCCTAGATATGCTACATCTACAGCTCCCCCTTAATCTATTATTTTCATCACAGAGTCAAAAAAGTCAATAAGATTTGTTTGGCATGATCTACCACCAGTAAATCCATGCTGTTTTGGATCCTGTAAGTTGTTTGATTTAAGATATTCCACAACTCTTTCTTTTAGTAGTTTTTCCATTACTTTCCCTACTACTGATGTAAGGCTTACTGGTCTGTAGTTATTTGCTTCTTCCTTGCTTCCACTTTTGTACAATGGAACTACATTTGCTCTTTTCCAGTCCTCTGGAATGGCACCTGTATTTAGTGACTGGTTAAATAATTCTGTTAATGGTGCCACCAGCACATCTTTTAGCTCTTTTAGTATCCTTGGGTGTATCCCATCTGGCCCCATTGATTTATCCACTTTTAGTTTAGAAAGTTCAGTTAGGACCTTCTCCTCTGTAAATGTACTTTCATCTACCTTATTTTTATGAATGTCCTTGCAACATAACTAGGGCCCCTTCCCTTCTCCTTCTTTAGTAAATACTGAGCAAAAATAATTATTTAGGTGATCTGCTATTGCCTTGTCTCCCTCCACCAAATTCACACTGTCTTAATTCTTATTATTCCTCCATTTGATTTTCTCCTTTCATTTATATACTTAAAAAAAGTCTTGCCCCCTTTAACTACTGACTGGGCTATTTTCTCCTCAGCTTCTGCCTTTCACGTCTGATCACTTTCTTAGCAACCTTCCCTCAAATGCTGAAATACCCCTGTCAGGAATCGACTCACCACTGTTATGTCGGTCCGCCGGAGCGGACTCCGTCTGGGGTCACTGCATGTTGCTGTCACCTGTCGCCCTGCTCATGGATGTCGCCGCGGGCCTGGAGGCGCCTCTGGAGTCAACGGGCGTGTGAGTGCGCCGCGTCCCTGTCGGGCCGCGGCATGGCGCCGTCATGACAGTATTCCCCAGTGTAAGTGCGGCGGCCAATCCGGAGCTTGGCCGCACCCCCTTGACTCACTCCAGCCAATGCCTGCCGGTCAGGGGGTATATCAGGAGCTGCTGGGTGAGTCAGAGGTTGTCCTGAACTTTGTGTCACTCCTGCGACTCGTGTGTTTGGACCTGTTATCCTGTTCCTCCGTGTTCCTGGATATTCACCTGATCCTCCGTGTTCCTGGATACTCCCCTGTGTCTCCGTGTTCCTGGATATTCTCCTGTATCTGCTACTCCGTGGAACTACAAGCACCAGCACCACAGCAATACCTTTCTGGCTTCACACCTTCCACACCTGCAGTGTGCTCCAGCCATCTGCAGTAGAGACTCCCTATCCAGGTGCATTCTAACAACTCACCTGTGATTCAGCCTGCAAGCTGATTGTGCTTTCCACCAGCACAGTGGACATTAACACCACGTCTCCTGCATTGCTACCAGGTTTGCTACTACTATTCCTATCTCTGCTGGCTCCACGTTTTAACCATTCCGGTTTCATTTCCATGCTACAAACTCTGCCATAGACTTTCAGTTTCAAACCATACTATTCCATTGCCATTACCATTGCCGTTACCATTGTCATTTCCATTGCATTCGTTTGTTTACTTTCTGCTGCATTATTATCTGGACTTTTCTGTTATTAATAAATCTACATTGTGCACATGCGCAGAAACCCAGTACAGCCTCCTCACTTCATTCCACCTACCTCCACTGACCCACTAGCGCCCCCTCCGGGGACACAAACAAAACCGTCTCTGACAGTAAGTTCAGGACCCATGGACTCGGACGGTGGTCAGAGTGTGGGGTCAGGGGCCTTAAAAAATCTGGTCTCCCGTTTGGATGGACAAGAGGCTGTGCAGCAGCAGATCTTCCAGTTTCTGCAAGGGATGTCCTCCCGGATTGATACGTTACAACAATCTCTGCTAAGTGCGCCTGCACCTCCAGTTCCTGTTACCCCTGCACATGCAAGTGTAGGGGGTTCTTCTTCTCCGGCTGCATCTGCTCCTGTATCTCGTTTGCACCTGCCTGTGCCTAGCAGGTATGATGGCAGTCCGAAGTTATGCCGTGGGTTCCTCAACCAGTGTGAAGTCCAGTTTGAACTTTTACCTCATAATTTTCCCACGCCAAGATCCAAGGTTGCTTATATCATTTCACTGCTCTCTGGATCAGCCCTGAGCTGGGTGTCTCCTCTATGGGAACGTGCCGACCCGTTGATGAACAACTATGCTGAGTTTGTTTCCATCTTCAGACGCATCTTCGATGAACCGGGTCGTGCAACTTCAGCCTCCGCAGATCTTCTCCAGCTCCGTCAAGGGACTCGCAGTATGGGTCAATACGTCATCCAGTTCCAGACGCTAGCCGCAGAGATCCAGTGGAATAACCAAGCCTTAGTAGCAGCTTTCTGGCATGGACTCTCAGAGAGGATAAAAGATGAACTGGCAACTCGTGATATTCCTGAGCAATTACCCGAGCTAATCTCCCTATGTATCAAGTTGGACTCTCGCATCCGCGAACGCAACAATGAGCGTGCTCGTGCTGAGTGTCGCAAACCAAGAATGGTACCTCCTGTACAGTTGCAGCCTCCACCTTCTGATGAGCCTATGCAAATTAATAGGTCCCGCTTAACTGCTGAGGAGCGGTCAAGGAGACTCCGTGAGAGACTGTGTCTTTACTGTGCGGCAGTAGGCCACCAAATAAGTTCTTGTCCAGTGCGTTCGGGAAACGCCAGATCCTGACTTGTAAGGGAGGAGTCAAGTTGGGATCTTTCAAGCAAGCTCCTTCTACCCAAGATCTCATTCTTCCTGTGACCTTAGAGACGGCGGCTGGACTCCAATCTGCAACTGCGTTGGTAGACTGTGGTGCAGCGGGGAATTTCATCACTCAAGCTGCGGTAGACAAGTTTCATCTGCCGGTCTGTGAACTTTCATGTCCCGTCTACATTACGGCAGTAGATGGTAGCCGTATCTCTAAGGGGTATATCACTCAACAAACCAGGCCAGTGATACTGGGGGTTGGGTTCCTACATTCTGAGTTAATTAAGTTTTTAGTTATTCCACAGGCAACTCAGGAGATTGTGTTAGGTATGCCCTGGCTCCAGCTACATAACCCACAGATTGACTGGTCTACATTACAACTAACTGCTTGGGGGTCACATTGCCGTCAGTCTTGTTTAGCCCAAGTTGTTCCTGTCAAGACTTCTGAAATCAAGACCCCGTCTACTCTTCCTACGGCCTACCAAGACTTCGCTGACGTCTTCAGCGAAAAGGCCGCTGATGTTCTACCGCCCCATAGAGAGTGGGATTGCCCCATCGACCTTGTTCCTGGCAAAAAACCACCTAGGGGGCGCACCTACCCGTTATCTGTTCCTGAAACCGAAGCGATGAGTAAATACATCCAAGAAAATCTACAGAAAGGATTCATCCGTCCCTCATCATCACCTGCTGGGGCAGGTTTCTTTTTTGTTAAAAAGAAAGATGGAGGACTACGTCCATGTATTGACTACCGGGGACTTAATGACATTACCATTAAGAACAGCTACCCGTTACCTCTTATTACCGAGTTATTTGATAGGGTCAAAGGAGCCCGCATCTTCACCAAGTTAGATCTCCGCGGTGCCTATAATCTCATCAGAATCCGCAGCGGTGATGAATGGAAGACGGCTTTCAATACTCGGGATGGCCATTACGAGTACCTGGTAATGCCATTCGGGTTGAGCAATGCCCCAGCAGTGTTCCAGCACTTTGTTAATGAAATCTTCCGTGACGTTCTGTACAAATATCTCGTAGTTTACCTGGACGATATCCTCATCTTCTCTCAAGACCTCTCCTCTCATCGTCTCCAAGTCCGTGAAGTTCTCCGACGTCTTCGTGAGAATCGTCTCTACGGCAAGTTGTCCAAGTGCACCTTCGAAGTTGCCTCCGTACCCTTCCTGGGGTATATAATTTCTGGATCGGATCTTCAGATGGACCCGGCAAAATTGGAAGCCATTGCCAATTGGTCCATTCCGAATACTCTCAAGTCAATTCAACGATTCCTGGGCTTCGCCAATTATTATAGGAAATTCATCCGAGGCTTTTCAACTCTCATTGCTCCTATTACCAGCTTAACTCGAAAAGGGGCAGATCATTCCAACTGGTCAGAAGATGCCCTGGCTGCGTTTCAGAAAATCAAGATGGCTTTTATGACCGCACCAGTCTTGCTACAACCTGATGTTAATAAGCCATTCGAGTTGGAGGTGGATGCCTCCACAGTAGGAGTGGGAGCTGTTCTCTCTCAGATAGGAGCTGACGGGAAGATCCATCCCTGTGGATTCTTTTCCCGCAAATTTCTTCCTGCTGAAGTTAATTATTCCATCGGAGATCAAGAGCTTCTGGCGATTAAACTGGCCCTTGAGGAATGGAGGTACCTCCTGGAAGGGGCGAAGTTTCCATTTAACATCTATACGGATCATAAAAACCTGCTCTATCTGAAGGCAGCTCAGTGCCTTAATCCTCGCCAGTCCCGATGGGCTATGTTCTTCTCCCGTTTTAATTTTAAGCTCCATTTCCGCCCAGGTTCTCAGAATACCAAAGCAGATGCCCTGTCTCGATCCATGGAATCCGAGGACGAGATGTCCGATTCAGCACCACGCTCCATCCTGGATCCTGTGGCATTTGCCTCATCACAAGTTTCTCCAGCTCCGCCTCCTGGTAAGATTTTTGTTGCTCCTGAACTCCGTTCTAAGTTGCTGTCTTGGGCCCATCAGTCTAAGTTTACTGGGCATCCTGGTGTCCTAAAGACTTTTAAATTTCTCTCCGGGACATACTGGTGGCCAAAAATGAAAGTTGACATCAAGGACTTTGTAGCGTCTTGTCCTAAATGTGTGCAGCACAAGACTCCTCGTCAGTCTCCAGCAGGTCAACTACAGCCATTATCCATCCCCAGCCGTCCTTGGTCACATCTGTCGATGGATTTCGTCTCTGACCTTCCCTCCTCCCAAGGATACAACACCATCTGGGTAGTGGTCGACAGATTCACCAAAATGGCTCATTTTGTTCCACTCCAAGGACTTCCTTCAGCTCCAAAACTGGCTCAAATCTTCCTGCGGGAGATTTTCCGTTTACATGGACTACCCACTGAAATAATATCTGACCGTGGAGTCCAGTTTGTGGCAAGGTTTTGGAGAGCTCTCTGTTCTGCCATGCAGGTCCATCTCAAGTTCTCGTCAGCATATCATCCTCAGACGAATGGGCAGACAGAGAGGGTAAACCAGGAGTTGGAAACTTTCCTGAGACTGTACGTATCATCTTCCCAAGATGACTGGGTGGATTTGCTCCCGTGGGCCGAATTCGCTCACAATTTCCGCTACCACACAGCTACTGAAACCACTCCGTTCTTCGCTGTTTATGGGCAACATCCACGAGTTCCTGATTTTCAAGACCTTCCTAGCATCGATGTTCCTGCTGCCACTACTGTCCTCAGTCAGTTCTCAACCATCTGGAGGAAGATTCATACTTCACTCAAAAAGGCTTCTGCTCGGTACAAATTCTTTGCCGACCGCAAGAGACGTGCAGTTCCCAGCTTGAAACCTGGGGATAAAGTCTGGCTGTCAACCCGGAATCTTCGTCTTAAAGTGCCTTCGATGAAGTTTGCACCACGCTTCATCGGTCCTTTCTCCATCGAAAGAGTTCTAAATCCTGTGGCTTACAAGCTCAAGTTACCCTCTTCTTTGCGTATTCCTAATGCTTTCCATGTCTCTCTCCTCAGACCATTAGTCCTGAATCGCTTCCAAAGAGCTCTTCCAGTTGGCCCCAGCATTCCAACTCAGTGGGGCATAGAGTTCGAGATAGAGAAGATCCTGGACTCCCGTCACCGGTATGGTCGTCTGCAATATCTCATCGACTGGGCCGGTTATGGTCCTGAGGAGAGGAGTTGGGTGAACTCTGCTGATGTCCACGCTCCCAGGTTGGTCCGTGTTTTCCACAGGTCTCATCCTTCCAAGCCACGTGGGTGTTCGGTGCCCACCCATAAAGGAGGGGGTACTGTCAGGAATCGACTCACCACTGTTATGTCGGTCCGCCGGAGCGGACTCCGTCTGGGGTCACTGCATGTTGCTGTCACCTGTCGCCCTGCTCATGGATGTCGCCGCGGGCCTGGAGGCGCCTCTGGAGTCAACGGGCGTGTGAGTGCGCCGCGTCCCTGTCGGGCCGCGGCATGGGCGCCGTCATGACAGTATTCCCCAGTGTAAGTGCGGCGGCCAATCCGGAGCTTGGCCGCACCCCCTTGTCTCACTCCAGCCAATGCCTGCCGGTCAGGGGGTATATCAGGAGCTGCTGGGTGAGTCAGAGGTTGTCCTGAACTTTGTGTCACTCCTGCGACTCGTGTGTTTGGACCTGTTATCCTGTTCCTCCGTGTTCCTGGATATTCACCTGATCCTCCATGTTCCTGGATACTCCCCTGTGTCTCCGTGTTCCTGGATATTCTCCTGTATCTGCTACTCCGTGGAACTACAAGCACCAGCACCACAGCAATACCTTTCTGGCTTCACACCTTCCACACCTGCAGTGTGCTCCAGCCATCTGCAGTAGAGACTCCCTATCCAGGTGCATTCTAACAACTCACCTGTGATTCAGCCTGCAAGCTGATTGTGCTTTCCACCAGCACAGTGGACATTAACACCACGTCTCCTGCATTGCTACCAGGTTTGCTACTACTATTCCTATCTCTGCTGGCTCCACGTTTTAACCATTCCGGTTTCATTTCCATGCTACAAACTCTGCCATAGACTTTCAGTTTCAAACCATACTATTCCATTGCCATTACCATTGCCGTTACCATTGTCATTTCCATTGCATTCGTTTGTTTACTTTCTGCTGCATTATTATCTGGACTTTTCTGTTATTAATAAATCTACATTGTGCACATGCGCAGAAACCCAGTACAGCCTCCTCACTTCATTCCACCTACCTCCACTGACCCACTAGCGCCCCCTCCGGGGACACAAACAAAACCGTCTCTGACAACCCCTCACTGACCATCACTCCTAACCTCATATTTTACCTAGAGATGAGCGGGTTCGGTTTCTTTGAATCCGAACCCGCACGAACTTCACTTTTTTTTTCACGGGTCCGAGCGACTCGGATCTTCCCGCCTTGCTCGGTTAACCCGAGCGCGCCCGAACGTCATCATGACGCTGTCGGATTCTCACGAGGCTCGGATTCTATCGCGAGACTCGGATTCTATATAAGGAGCCGCGCGTCGCCGCCATTTTCACACGTGCATTGAGATTGATAGGGAGAGGACGTGGCTGGCGTCCTCTCCATTTAGATTAGATTTAGAAGAGAGAGAGAGAGAGAGATTGCTGTGATACTGTAGATTAGAAGAGAGTGCAGAGTGCAGACAGAGTTTAGTGACTGACGACCACAGTGACCAGTGACCACCAGAGACAGTGCAGTTGTTTGTTTTATTTAATATATCCGTTCTCTGCCTGAAAAAAACGATACACAGTCACACAGTGACTCAGTCTGTGTGCACTGCTCAGCCCAGTGTGCTGCACATCAATGTATTGTATATAAAGCTTATAATTGTGGGGGAGACTGGGGAGCACTGCAGGTTGTTATAGCAGGAGCCAGGAGTACATGATAAATAATATTATATTAAAATTAAACAGTGCACACTTTTGCTGCAGGAGTGCCACTGCCAGTGTGACTAGTGGTGACCAGTGCCTGACCACCAGTATATTAGTAGTATTGTATACTATCTCTTTATCAACCAGTCTATATTAGCAGCAGACACAGTACAGTGCGGTAGTTCACGGCTGTGGCTACCTCTGTGTCGGCACTCGGCAGGCAGTCCGTCCATCCATAATTGTATTATATACCACCTAACCGTGGTTTTTTTTTTCTTTCTTTATACCGTCGTCATAGTCATACTAGTTGTTACGAGTATACTACTATCTCTTTATCAACCAGTGTACAGTGCGGTAGTTCACGGCTGTGGCTACCTCTGTGTCGGAACTCGGCAGGCAGTCCGTCCATCCATAATTGTATTATAATATATACCACCTAACCGTGGTTTTTTTTTCGTTCTTTATACCGTCGTCATACTAGTTGTTACGAGTATACTACTATCTCTTTATCAACCAGTGTACAGTGCGGTAGTTCACGGCTGTGGCTACCTCTGTGTCGGAACTCGGCAGGCAGTCCGTCCATCCATAATTGTATTATAATATATACCACCTAACCGTGGTTTTTTTTTCGTTCTTTATACCGTCGTCATACTAGTTGTTACGAGTATACTACTATCTCTTTATCAACCAGTGTACAGTGCGGTAGTTCACGGCTGTGGCTACCTCTGTGTCGGCACTCGGCAGGCAGTCCGTCCAACCATAATTGTATTATATACCACCTAACCGTGGTTTTTTTTTCATTCTTTATACCGTCGTCATACTAGTTGTTACGAGTATACTACTATCTCTTTATCAACCAGTGTACAGTGCGGTAGTTCACGGCTGTGGCTACCTCTGTGTCGGCACTCGGCAGGCAGTCCGTCCAACCATAATTGTATTATATACCACCTAACCGTGGTTTTTTTTTCATTCTTTATACCGTCGTCATACTAGTTGTTACGAGTATACTACTATCTCTTTATCAACCAGTGTACAGTGCGGTAGTTCACGGCTGTGGCTACCTCTGTGTCGGCACTCGGCAGGCAGTCCGTCCAACCATAATTGTATTATATACCACCTAACCGTGGTTTTTTTTTCATTCTTTATACCGTCGTCATACTAGTTGTTACGAGTATACTACTATCTCTTTATCAACCAGTGTACAGTGCGGTAGTTCACGGCTGTGGCTACCTCTGTGTCGGCACTCGGCAGCCCGTCCATAATTGTATATACCAGTGACCTAACCGTGGTTTTTTTTTCTTTCTTTATACATACATACTAGTTACGAGTATACTATCTCTTTATCAACCAGTCTATATATTAGCAGCAGACACAGTACAGTGCGGTAGTTCACGGCTGTGGCTACCTCTGTGTCGGCACTCGGCAGCCCGTCCATAATTGTATATACCACCTAACCGTGTTTTTTTTTTCTTTCTTTATACATACATACTGCAGTGCCACTCCTAGATGGGCCCGGTGTTTGTGTCGGCCACTAGGGTCGCTAATCTTACTCACACAGTCAGCTACCTCATTGCGCCTCTTTTTTTCTTTGCGTCATGTGCTGTTTGGGGAGGGTTTTTTGGAAGGGCCATCCTGCGTGACACTGCAGTGCCACTCCTAGATGGGCCCGGTGTTTGTGTCGGCCACTAGGGTCGCTAATCTTACTCACACAGCTACCTCATTGCGCCTCTTTTTTTCTTTGCGTCATGTGCTGTTTGGGGAGGGTTTTTTGGAAGGGACATCCTGCGTGACACTGCAGTGCCACTCCTAGATGGGCCCGGTGTTTGTGTCGGCCACTAGGGTCGCTTATCTTACTCACACAGCGACCTCGGTGCAAATTTTAGGACTAAAAATAATATTGTGAGGTGTGAGGTATTCAGAATAGACTGAAAATGAGTGTAAATTATGGTTTTTGAGGTTAATAATACTTTGGGATCAAAATGACCCCCAAATTCTATGATTTAAGCTGTTTTTTTGTGTTTTTGGAAAAAAACACCCGAATCCAAAACACACCCGAATCCGACAAAAATAATTCGGTGAGGTTTTGCCAAAACGCGTTCGAACCCAAAACACGGCCGCGGAACCGAACCCAAAACCAAAACACAAAACCCGAAAAATTTCAGGCGCTCATCTCTAATTTTACCATCTGTAATTCATATCACCACACTGAAATACCCACTTTAAGAGACAGTTTCTATAAAGGAGTCTCCTATTAATGAACTAAACGTGATCTTGTAACTTATCCTATATTATTCAACTATATGTAAGTGGATTTTTTGTAGGAACTGTTATTAAATTTTTTCTACAACAGGTGGAACCATTTACACCTTATATGAATAAGCTAATTTAGCTGAAAAGGGCTTTGATATTTATGTGTTTTTATTAGAGATAAGCGGGTTCGGTTCTCAGAGAACCGAACCCTACCGAACTTCACGTCTCGAGCCCGGATCCGAGTCAGGCTCGGGTTTTCCCGCCTGACTCTGAAACCCGAACACGGCAAAACGTCATCATCCCGCTGTCGGATTTTCGCGGGATTTGGATTCCATATAAGGAGCCGCACGTCGCGGCCATTTTCACTCCAGTCTCGGAGAGTGTAGTGAGAGGACGTGTCTCCGTCCTCCAGTGTCTGTGTGGGGACGGGAAAGTGGGGTGGCAAGTCTTGTGCTGTGTTGTGCTGCTCAGTCCAGTCCAGTGTAGTCAGTGTATTGTGCTGCATCAGTCCAGGCAGTCACAGTGTTGGTGTCCTCTCCTGCCAGTGTAGCTGTATAAAGTGTTGACTGTGTTGTGCTGCATCAGACCAGTGGTAGTGTCCTGTCTCATCAGTCATTCCAGTGACAATATACGCTGCTGCTATATGTCCACTGCTGTCGTATTATAATAATAATAATAACAACAACCACCACAAGTCTCTTACAGACTATTGTTGTGTTGTGCTGCATCAGACCAGTGGTAGTGTCCTGTCTCATCAGTCATTCAAGTGACGATATACGCTGCTGCTATATGTCCACTGCTGACGTATAATAATAATAACAACAACCACAAGTCCCTTACAGTGTAGCTGTGTTGTGCTGCATCAGACCAGTGGTAGTGTCCTGGACATCAGTCATTCACGTGACGATATACGCTGCTGCTATATGTCCACTGCTGCCGTATAATAATAATAACAACAACAACAACCACATGTCCCTTACAGTGTTGTTGTGTTGTGCTGCATCAGACCAGTGGTAGTGCCCTGGCCATCAGTCATTCCAGTGACGAGGCAGTCACAGTGGTATACGCTGCTGCTATATGTCCACTGCTACATTATAATAATTATAACAACAACCACAAGTCTCTTACAGTGTTTCTGTGTTGTGCTGCATCAGACCAGTGGTAGTGTCCTGGCCATCAGTCATTCCTGTGCCGCATATTGTGTTATATAACTCCAAAAAAATAATGGAGAACAAAAATTTGGTGAATAAAATAGGGAAAGATCAAGAACCACTTCCTACTAGTTCTGAAGCTGCTGCCACTAGCCATGACATAGACGATGAAATGCCATCAATGTCGTCTGCCAAGGCCGATGCCCAATGTGATAGTAGAGGGCATGTAAAATCCAAAAAGCCAAAGTTCAGTAAAAAGACCCAAAAAAAGAAATTTAAATGGTCTGAGGAGAAACGTAAACTTGCCAATATGCCATTTACGACACAGAGTGGCAAGGAACGGCTGAGGCCCTGGCTTATGTTCATGACTAGTGGTTCAGCTTCACATGACGATGGAAGCCCTCATAACTGAGGTCTTGACACTTATGTTGGTGTTAGACGTGCACCTGGTATGCGCCATTAGTGCAGTGGGATTTAGACAATTGATGGAGGTATTGTGTCCCCGGTAACAAATCCCATCTAGATTCCACTTCACTAGGCAGGCGATAGCGAGATTTTGCCATTTTATTCCAATGATTTGGACGTAAAATTACAGTGATTTTGCCAATTAATTTCAGTGATTTATAATTATTAATTACAGAGATCTTGCCAATTAATTCCAGTGATTTATAATTATTAATTACAGTGATCTTGCCATTTAATTCCAGTGATTTGGACGTATAATTACAGTGATTTTGCCAATTAATTTCAGTGATTTATAATTATTAATTACAGTGATTTGGACGTATAATTCCAATTGGAATTGTTTGTGTCGCTTGGCTTAGTCATACAGCTACCTCATTGCACCTCTTCGACATCTTTGCATGAGGTGCTGTTTGGGGCCTAATTTTTGAAAAGTGCCATCCTGTGTGACACTGCCGTATGAGTCCAGGGGTACTGATGTATTAGTCCTGGAGTACTGCCGTATAAGTCCACCAATTGCAGAATTTTTTTAAAAGTGACTGGAGCGGGCTGGAGATGCTGTCAGTGGACCGAACAATTGCAGACCCACTCTCAACATTCAGCCACTGCGTGACACTACTAGATGGGCCAGGTGGTTGTGTCGCTGAGCTTAGGCCTACAGCAACCTCGGTGCACCTTTTTTTTCTTCTTTGCATCATGTGCTGTTAGGGGCCTTTTTTTGATATCTGCCCTCCTGTCTGCCTCTGCAGTGCCATGCCTAGATGGGCCAATTGTTTGTGTCGCTTGGCTTAGTTGTAAGAGGGTGGCGGTGCAGTGTAGTGCCTGCTGCCGTGCAGGTGTAGACTCACTACTCACCAGGCGCCGTACTCTCTCACCTTCAGGTACCGGAACCTTCAACGGACCTGGAAATCTTCAATCGGACCCAGACACGATGACCTAGGGGGAAGGAGATTGCTGAGTGCCGTTCCTCCTAACTGTGGACCGAAACGCCCTCCGAAACAGAAAAATAGAGCTTTCGGGCTAGGGGAAGGTCATCCTGGGCGCATGGCCTCAGAGCCCGAATTTCACCTATCGGTACTCTCGCACCAGGTGTAAATTCAACCTTGCACCTGCGTGCAAGGTTCACCGTTCGCCCTGAAGGAAGGGAGACAGAAAGGGACAAACACACACTGAAAGGAACACACGGACAGAGGTGTTACTCACCGTTGTCAGTCTTGCACTGCAATCCTCCTCTTACTTACAGGTCCCTGTAAGGAGGCAAACAAGCAAACAGCCGTGCAGGGCCTAACTGAATCCTGATGTAACACCACTACACTAACTACAACAGCAGAGCCTTCAAACTAGCTCTGTGTGTGTGGTGCGACAAAACTAAACAAACTATAGACAACCTTGGCCCTGCACGGAAAAAACATACATCACAAATATCACAGTACAAGGTTAATCGGTGCTGTACCTTTAAATCCCTACCTGCTCTCTGGGGGGTGGGCGCCGTACAGCCTAACCACCTCCTGTACACTTACTTATACGGGGCTTAGGCCAAGCGGGCCTCCCTACCTGTACACCTTGGGGTAGCCTGTGCCTAGTGCCCAGTGCCACCTTTATTCACCTTGGGGGGGGGAAGTAACCCTCTATTTGCTGGGCCTAGTGCCCCCTATTTATCCACAGGCCCGAGGCCTGACTTTACCCTCGGGCCTAGCATCCGCCTAACTTTGGGCCCGTTGGGTGACCTGGGCCTAATGCCCAGGGCCACCTTATATCCCTTGCGGCCGCTAATGAACTAGGGCCTAATGCCCTCTAATATTCGCGCAGGCCTAATGCCTGATGTTGCCCACGGGCCTAGTGCCCGCCTACAGCGCCACAGGCCTGTGGCCTGACTGTGCCCATGGGTCTAATGCCCAAACACCTGGTGGTCTAGGGAGGAGAGAAGGGGGGGGGGGGGGGAAAGTGACAGGCGCCCTCACCGAGGGCCTACCTGTCCGTTGGGAGAGGCACCAGGGGGGTGCTTCGTTAGCTCTTCTGCATCCCTCCCCTGGTGGCCTCTCCGGATCTTCAGCCGCACTCTTCTGCCGCTGGCCCGTCCTGGCCAGCTGCGCCGCCGCCTCTTCTCTGTGTCCAGCCGCCGCTGGACATCTTCTCCCGGGATGCAGGCATCTTCTGGCCTCTTCCGCGCCCACCTTCTTCTCATCACCGCTCTTCGGCGCGGCCTCCCGTCTTCTCCTGCTCCCGGCGGCATCTTATGTCCCATCCAGGGGGCGGGGCCTATGACGCGGCGAGCGCCAATTGGCTTGCTGCACCCGCTTCTGATTGGCCGGCGCCCCGCGAGCCGTGTTTGGCTCACGGAGGGCGCCGGATTTGAAAAGACGCGGCCGGTGCTTCCCACTGGCGGCCAAATTGACGCCAAGTTTGAAACGCCACGCCGCGCCGCTGCCAGTCTGGTGCAGGGAAAAGTCTAATCCCTGCACCGGACACCCGCCGCTGCACTTCTGATGTGCCCTGTGACACAGGGCACATCTCTACATAGTCATACAACTACCTCATTGCAATTCTTTTTCTTCTTTGCATGATGTGCTGTTTGGGGCCTTTTTTTTTTATATCTGCCCTCCTGTCTGCCCCCTGCAGTGCCACTCCTAGATGGGCCAGGTGTTTGTGTTGTCCACTTGTGTCGCTTAGCTTAGTCATCCAGCAACCTCGGTGCAACCTTTTGGCCTAAAAACAATATTGTGAGGTGTGAGGTGTTCGGAATAGACGGGAAATTAGTGGAAATTAATGTTATTGAGGTTAATAATACCGTAGAAGCAAAATTACCCCCAAATTCTGTGATTTTAGCCGTTTTTATGTTTTTTTCAAAAATCATCCAGATCCAAATCCAAAACCATAACACCTTTTGTGTTTTACCAAGGCAAAACCAAAACACGAAAGTGGAATTAGAACCAAAACCAAAACACAAAACACGAAAAAAAGTGCCCGCCGCACATCTCTAGTTTTTATATATGTTTAAGTGAATTTTGTGTAGGTTTTGGGATTCTGTCAGCAAACCGGCATTCGGGATGCTGGCAGCCGGAATCCCGAAACCGGGATCCCGACATCGATCACAATGCCAGTGCCATAATCTCGACTGCCAGCATCCCAAACATAAGTATGCTGGGGCAGGTTAGGTTAGGCTGTAGGGCGGGTGTTTAGGCAGTATAGCAGGGGTGGGGAACCTCCGGCCCGCGGCCCGTATAAGGCCCGCGAAGCCGTTTGCACCGGCCCACCCGCTTCTCTCAGTGAGACACGCCTCCCCTCAGTCCGGCGGCAGCGTGTCTCAGCTGTCAGGACAGGGAGGAGAACGCGGCGGCGGCGTGTAGGACTTAAAACCAGCCGCCGGTTCGTGAGCCAATCAGAGCTCGCGGACCGGCAGCCAATCAGGAGCCACGGCTGCCGGTCCGCGAGCTATGATTGGCTCTCGAACCGGCGGCTGGTTTCAAGCCCTACATGCTGCCGCCCAACATAGCCGCGCTCTCCTCCATGTCCCGCCGAAAGGAGCAGCAAGCAGCGGTAAGCAGCAAGGGGGGAGGGGGTGGCATTTGTATACCTGGCACGAGGGGGGTAGGTGTGGCATTTGTATACCTGGCACGGGGGGGCATCTGTATACCTGGCACTATGGGGAAACCTGTATACCTGGCACACTGTGGGGGGCATCTGTATACCTGGCACTGTGGGGACATCTGTATACCTGGCACTGTGGGGGGCATCTGTATACCTGGCACTGTGGGGACATCTGTATACCTGGCACTGTGAGGGGCATCTGTATACCTGGCACTGTGGGGGCATCTGTATACCTGGCACTGTGGGGACATCTGTATACCTGGCACTGTGGGCGCATCTGTATACCTGGCACTGTGGGGGGCATCTGTATACCTGGCACTGTGGGGACATCTGTATACCTGGCACTGTGGGGGCATAAGTATACCTGGCACTGTGAGGGGCATTTGTATACCTGGCACTGTGGGGGCATCTGTACACCTGGCACTGTGGGGACATCTGTATACCTGGCACTGTGGGGACATCTGTATACCTGGCACTGTGAGGGGCATTTGTATACCTGGCACTGTGGGTGCATCTGTATACTTGGCACTGTGGGGGGGCATTTGTATACCTGGCACTGTGAGGGGCAATTGTGGATCTGGCACTGCACTATTGGGGGCATATGTGTATCACGTCCCATTTTAACTGGCCACACCCATTTTTTTGGCGCGCACACACAGTACCTCTAAGGGGCAGACCTACTGGGGGGCAGGGTAATTTTTTAAGTTGAGAATTTTTGTATGGCCACTGAAGGATTATATAAATATTCAAATGGCCCTCGGTAGAAAAAAGGTTCCCCACCC
The DNA here is from genome assembly GCF_028390025.1 of Pseudophryne corroboree. Lineage (NCBI taxonomy): Eukaryota > Metazoa > Chordata > Amphibia > Anura > Myobatrachidae > Pseudophryne > Pseudophryne corroboree. Next base: position 722,677,915 of record NC_086449.1, read on the forward strand.
CTGCAGTATAGGGTAGGTTAGGGTAAGGCTGTGGAAGCGAGGGCTAGGCACCACCAGGGAGGGTTATCTGCAGGGAGAGAGGGTTAGGGTTAGGCTGCGGGGAGAGAAGGTTAGGGTTAGGCTGCGGGGAGAGAGGGTTAGGGTTAGGCTGCGGGGAGGGGGGTTAGTGTTAGGCACCACAATGGAGGGTTAGGGTTCGGCTTCAGGGTGATGTGAGGGTTAGGCACCACCGGGGAGGTTTAGGGTCAGGGTGCAGGAAAGGAGGGTTAGGGTTAGGGGGGTAGGAGGTTAGTGCTAGCATACTTACCTAGTAAGTGTTTCTGGGATCCTGTGTGTTTGGAGGCCCCTGTCAGTATTGTGTCCGCTGGCATCCCGATACCATCCCGTAGGTGTTATATGTATTCAGGATAATAAAAATGTATTTATTTGAATAATGTTATGTACACCAGTGCCTGCAGGAAAGTACTGGTGTCAGAACTGTTATGCACAACAAATGGACTCACAGACAGACTGGGGAATATGACATAACGTACACAGAAAGTGATAGGGTAACAAAATACACACAAAGTGAACAGAGAAGCCCAGAGGCTAAGGAACTGGGTATCTCCCTTGTATTAGAAATGCTCAGATGGGAAAAGCAAGATGTTGTGTTTTAATACATAGAGAACCCGAAATGCTGTTGCTAAGGGCAACAGCAAAACCCTAAAGGGTTACCAACGGGTGTGGCAGTAAACTCCTTGGTCAGAGATGGAATGATAGACACAAGGAGAGTCTCCACAATCCTAATTCTCACTTGCAGTGCACAGGTTCAGTTTACTGCCACTAAACTGACCCCTGACACCTAGCACAGTGAGACAGGATTAGACAGGCAAGTCTTAGAATACAGCCGCAAACTTGCTAAGTTCACAGAGTAGTAACAGAACCCCAGCAAGCTAAACGACTGACTCCAGTCTTACTGCTAGGTCTGGATTGGCAGAGTGTAATACCAAATCCCCAGGCCTATTTGCAGTAAGCAACAAACAAATACAAAGCTACACAGTACTGGCTAACTTTCAGGAACTGACTAACCAACAAAGATTCAGCAGCATCTGCTTAACCTGGAAAGAGGCCTTATAAAGCAGGTGCTGTCCACGCCCCACTCAGACCTCACAGACTGTGAGCACAAAAACCAGCACCGGATCCCCTGCCGTGCACAGAGCCTATAACCACTGCACAGCAAAAGACCCGAACCGGAGTATCAGCTGCGCTCAGGTTACTCCGCTAGTACTTGTCTCCCGGTTGCCATGACGACGTGACAGCACAGGGCAGGAGACCCTAACAGTACCCCCCCTCTGACGAGGGGTCAAAGAACCCCTACCACCGGGTTTATCGGGGAACTGCGAGAAGAAAGAGCGTATCAGTCTGGGGGCATGAAGATCACAACTGCGCACCCACGACCGCTCCTCCGGGCCATACCCCTTCCAGTGCACCAAAAATGACAGCCGACCCCGAACCACCTTGGAGTCAAGAATCCTTTCAACAACAAACTCCCTCTGGCCACGTATCAGAAGAGGGGAAGGTCTTCCACTGGAAGAAGGATTCCTAATCGCCCGTTTTAAAAGGGAACAATGAAATGTTTTATTGATACCCAAAGAACGGGGCAGATCTAACTGAAATGCCACCGGATTGATAACCCTGGTGATCTTATAAGGGCCGATGAACCGGGGGCCTAACTTATGAGATGGCTGTCTCAACTTCAAATTCTTGGTAGACAACCAGACGAAGTCTCCTAATTTGAAGCTGCAGGGTCTTTTCCGCTTATCAAAAACCCTTTTGGTCACTAATGACACAGACACAAGGGCTTTCTTCACTTTCCGCCAAATACCTCTAAGGACCGAAACCACAGAGGAACCACCAGGCGTGGAGTCCAGGGGGTCAAAAGAATTGGCCTTAGGATGATGCCCATACACACAAAGGAAGGGAGAGATCCCTGTAGCAGAGTGAGCCGCGTTGTTATAGGCAAACTCCGCCATGGACAGATGAGCAACCCAGTCAGTCTGACACTTGGAGACATAACACCTGAGGAACTGCTCCAAGGACTGGTTCACCCTTTCAGTCTGCCCATTAGACTGCGGATGGTAGCCTGACGACAAGCTGACAGAAATCTGGAGATCGGAACAAAATGCCCTCCAGAATTTGGCCACAAACTGGGATCCGCGGTCAGAGACCACATCAAGTGGCAACCCGTGGAGACGCACAACATGCAGCATAAATAATTCAGACAGGCGTCTGGCCGATGGCAGCCCAACCAGTGGAACGAAGTGCGCCATCTTCGAAAACCTGTCAACGACAACCCAGATGGCTGTCATCCCCGAGGATTTGGGCAAGTCCACCACAAAATCCATTGAAATGTGGGTCCATGGCTTAGATGGGATAGAGAGTGGATGTAATGGGCCAACAGGAACCCCTCTAGGAGTCTTATTTCGGGCACAGATGTCACATGCCCGAACCCACTGATCCACATCCTTAGCCACCGAGGGCCACCACACCGCCCTAGATAGCAACTCCCGAGTTCTGGCAATACCCGGGTGACCTGCCGACTTCTTGGCATGGAATTCCAGGAACACTCGCTGTCTTAACCTAGGAGGCACAAACAAAAGACCTACCGGAAGGTCTGGAGGAGCCTGCTCCTGTGCTCTAAGGACTAATGATAAGAGGTCCTGGGTAATGCCCACTTTAATACATGATGGGGAAACAATGGGCAACGGCTCCTCGGTGGTCTCCTGGATTGGAGCAAAACTCAGCGAGAGCGCATCAGCCTTGATGTTTTTTGACCCAGGGCGATATGTTATCAAAAAATTAAAGCGAGCAAAAAACAAAGCCCATCGTGCCTGCCTGGCATTGAGACGCTTCGCTGACTCTAAATATGCCAGATTCTTATGGTCAGTGAGAATTGAGACCACAAACTTAGCCCCCTCAAGCCAGTGTCTCCACTCCTCGAGTGCATCCTTAATAGCCAACAATTCCCGGTTACCCACGTCATAATTCATCTCGGCAGGCGAAAATTTACGGGAAAAGTAAGCACAGGGATGAAGGCGATTATCAGACACTCCCATCTGAGAAAGCACTGCCCCAATACCCATCTCAGTGGCATCCACCTCCACCACAAAAGGACGCTCTGGATCTGGGTGTCGCAGCACCTTGGCCGAAACAAATGCCCTTTTGAGACGGGCAAAAGCCGCTTTAGCCTCACAAGACCAGTGAGCAACATCCGCCCCCTTCTTAGTGAGTGCCACCAAGGGTGCCACTATAGACGAAAATCCAGCGATAAATCGTCTATAAAAATTCGCAAAGCCCAGGAAACGCTGAAGCGCCTTCAAACTAGTGGGTTGCACCCAATCCAGGACTGCCTGTACCTTGGAACCCTCCATTTGGAAACCTTCTGGGGAGATAATATATCCTAGAAATGCGATTTGCTGAACTTCAAATTCGCACTTCTCCAGCTTCGCCCCAAGCCGGTGGTCTCTGAGTTTCTGGAGGACTAAGCGTACATGCTTCCGATGTTCCTCCAGGGAATGGGAGAAGATTAGGATGTCATCTAAGTATACAACTAAGAATCTATCCAAATATTCCCTGAGCACATCATTCATGAAATCCTGGAAGACTGCCGGGGCATTACAGAGCCCAAAAGGCATCACCAAATATTCATAATGCCCTGAGTGGGTATTAAAGGCAGTCTTCCATTCATCCCCCTCTCTTATTCGGATTAGATTGTACGCACCGCGTAGGTCAATCTTAGAAAAAATGGTGGCAGTACGAAGCTGGTCAAACAAGACCGAAATGAGAGGCAGTGGGTATGAGTTTTTAATCGTGATACGGTTCAATTCCCTGAAGTCGATGCAGGGTCGCAACGAACCGTCCTTTTTACCCACGAAGAAGAACCCCGACCCAACTGGAGACTGTGAAGGTCTGATAAATCCCTTAGCCAAGTTCTCCTGAATGTACTCTGCCATAGCCTGAGTCTCAGGACGTGACAGGGAGTACAACCTGCTCTTGGGAAGCTTAGCATTTGGCAACAAATCAATGGCACAGTCATAGGGGCGATGGGGAGGTAGTACCTCCGCAACTTTTTTGGAGAACACGTCCGCAAAATCTGCATAACACCCTGGCAATCCTGGCAAACTTAGCTGCGAGAGCCTGACTGGAAGGCTCAAGCAACTCCTGAAACAATCAGTACCCCAACTAAGAATCTCCCCAGAGACCCAGTCAAATTGAGGATTGTGGGCCCTTAACCAGGGTAATCCCAACACCATTGGGGCAAAAGTACAGACAGTCACATAAAAGGACAATTTTTCAGAGTGTGTGGCTCCAATAAACAAAGAAATCTGGCTAGTGCAAGAGGTAATTTTACCTTGGGATAATGGTTCCCCGTTTAACCCACAAATCTCAATTTCCGATGCCAAGGGTACTAAGGGAACAGAGTGTTTCAGGGCGAATTGGCGGTCCATAATAACCCCGTCGGCCCCACTGTCCACAAAGGCCTCAGTCTTGACAGTTTGACCGAGGATCTTCAAGGTCACCGGAATGATAAAAGTCTTCTTGGGAAATTCTGACTTCTGGCCTGACAGGATATTTCCCATCACCCTCAGGCCCTGAAGTTTTCCGGCTTTTCTGGGCATGATACTACCACATGACCTTTATTCCCACAGTACAAACACAACCCCTGCTGTCTCCTCCGCGTCTTCTCACGCGAGGACAGGCGGGTAGCCCCAATCTGCATAGGCTCCTCGGAAAATTCCTCAGAGTCTGAGGTTCCCTTGGGAAGGAAGGAAATCTCAGTCTCCCTTTCAAGCCTACGCTCTCTCAGCCGTCTATCCACCCGGATGGATAACTGCATGAGCTGATCCAAGCTATCAGGCAAGGGATATTGTACCAGTTGGTCCTTTATCTGGTTAGAAAGACCTCTTCGGTACTGGTGTCTCAGGGCTGGGTCATTCCACTGGGTATCATGGGCCAACCTCCGAAACTCCGTACAGTAAACCTCAACTGGCCTTCGCCCTTGCTTAAGGATCGAAATCTGAGCCTCGGCTGAGGCCGTCTTGTCAGGGTCATCATACAACATGCCCAGTGCCGTAAAAAAAGCATCAACACTTTTAAGCGACGGACAGTCAGGCTGCAACCCATATGCCCAGACCTGTGGGTCTCCTTGTAGCAAGGAAATCACTATGCCCACCCGCTGAATCTCCGACCCAGAAGACTGAGGCCTAAGCCGGAAGTATAGCTTGCAGCTCTCCTTGAAACAAAAGAACTGCGAGCGATCTCCAGAAAAACGATCCGGGAGATTTACTTTCGGCTCCTTAACCCCTGCAGGTGCTGCTGCTGCGGGAGCTCCGCCAGCAGCCTGGGAGGTGTGCATTTTAATGGACAGATCATTAAATTGTCGAGTCAGGACCTGCACCTGATCGACCACCTGTTGCAACGTATTTTGAGGGGTATGCTCCATATTCCCACAAAATTTCAACAGGAGTATTAGGCTGCTGAATATGTTATGTACACCAGTGCCTGCAGGAAAGTACTGGTGTCAGAACTGTTATGCACAACAAATGGACTCACAGACAGACTGGGGAATATGACATAACGTACACAGAAGGTGATAGGGTAACAAAATACACACAAAGTGAACAGAGAAGCCCAGAGGCTAAGGAACTGGGTATCTCCCTTGTATTAGAAATGCTCAGATGGGAAAAGCAAGATGTTGTGTTTTAATACATAGAGAACCCGAAATGCTGTTGCTAAGGGCAACAGCAAAACCCTAAAGGGTTACCAACGGGTGTGGCAGTAAACTCCTTGGTCAGAGATGGAATGATAGACACAAGGAGAGTCTCCACAATCCTAATTCTCACTTGCAGTGCACAGGTTCAGTTTACTGCCACTAAACTGACCCCTGACACCTAGCACAGTGAGACAGGATTAGACAGGCAAGTCTTAGAATACAGCCGCAAACTTGCTAAGTTCACAGAGTAGTAACAGAACCCCAGCAAGCTAAACGACTGACTCCAGTCTTACTGCTAGGTCTGGATTGGCAGAGTGTAATACCAAATCCCCAGGCCTATTTGCAGTAAGCAACAAACAAATACAAAGCTACACAGTACTGGCTAACTTTCAGGAACTGACTAACCAACAAAGATTCAGCAGCATCTGCTTAACCTGGAAAGAGGCCTTATAAAGCAGGTGCTGTCCACGCCCCACTCAGACCTCACAGACTGTGAGCACAAAAACCAGCACCGGATCCCCTGCCGTGCACAGAGCCTATAACCACTGCACAGCAAAAGACCCGAACCGGAGTATCAGCTGCGCTCAGGTTACTCCGCTAGTACTTGTCTCCCGGTTGCCATGACGACGTGACAGCACAGGGCAGGAGACCCTAACAAATAAAGAGAAGTCTCCTATCAATTTTATCAATAAGCAGAAATATACCAACAATATTCCCCTATTTGTGTTTTGTGTAGGGCCAGTCAAGCAACAAGTCATTTTATTCTAAGATAAATGTATTCTATAGCACCAGTAATAGATGTTACTAGTGAGCAATAACTGTTTCTCTTGATTTCTGCATTGTGTGTCCTCCTCTGTGCCCCCCCCCCCCTCTGTCCATTATTATGCCCCTCCTCCTCTGTCTATTATTAGTCCCCCCCTCCCCCTCTGTCTATTATTAGTTCCCCTCCCCGTGTTCATTAATACTCCCCTCCCACACACTGTCTATTATTATGTCCCACACACACACACACACACACACACACACACACACACACACACACACAGTCTATTATTATGCCCCCCCACACACACACTGTCTATTATTATGCCCCACACACACACACACACACTGTCTATTATTACGTCCCCCACACACACACACTGTCTATTATTAGGCCCCACACACACACACACACACACACACACACACACACACACACACTGTCTATTATTATGCCCCCCTCACACACACTGTTTTGTTCATGTTTGTAAATCCAGTCATCAGGACACAGAGACATGTGAGTTCACTGCTGTGCTGTTTTATTTCATCACCAACTCCAGACACACTGCACACTGGACCACCCACTTCCCGGCATCCCCCTGGTCCCAGGGACCATCACTGAAGATTCAGACTTACACAGATTAGTAAAGGAGTGTCTACAAATATTAAGCATTCTAATACACTAACATCACATCCTATTTTCTTTAAAGATAAGCCCTGTACGCTTCAATGCAACAATTAACAACGTCATATTAAGAACATCATCTAACACGTTTCAATGAGTCTCTCAGGTCTGCGTATTTCCCTTTTGGGTCTTTCATACACAGTCTGTGTTTCATCTACCATGTTGGACCTTTCTAGAATCGTGGTTTGTTCACCATTATGAGGATCATCATACATGTCAGATGAAGGGTATTCTTCAGTTATGTTGTCTTCATTATGGTTAGGTTGAGATCTTAAATCCACCCGATTTCTTCTTACTTCCATTCCACGCTCTGTACTTATAGTATAAGATCTTGGTGCTACTTGTGCTTGCACAATACCTTTCTGCACCCAAATACCTTTCACGTGATCTCTGAGACGGACTTGGTCACCCAATTTTAGATCAGGTAAGCTATTTGTTCGCCTGTCATGGAACAGTTTCTGTTTCGCCTGTTGACGTTCCTTACTCAGTCTGACCAACGCTGAGTTATGTGTATTAATCAGTTCATCATGTATCGGGAGATTTGCTCTAGTCCTCCTTCCCATCAGCATTTGTGCAGGAGAAAGTCCATTCTGTAAAGGTATACTGCGGTAGATTAAAAGACTTTTGTAGAAATCTTCTTTGCCTTCTTGAGCTTTTTTCATGAGACTCTTTACAGTTTTTACTGAACTTTCCACCAACCCATTTGAGCGTGGATAGTGGGGACTTGACGTAGTATGGACAAATTCCCACTCATCAGCAAATTGTCTAAATTCAGCACTGGAAAACTGAGGACCATTGTCAGTGAACACTTATATTGGAACACCATGCCTTTGCAAAGATTGACTTCATGCAATTGATTACAGCTTTACTAGTAGTTGTATGTAGTGTCTTCACCTCAGGGTAGTTAGAGTAATAATCAGTCACAACAATGTACATTTTCCCATTACAATCAAACAAATCTGCGCCAACTTTCTGGTACGGTCTCTCTGGCACTGCGTGAGGACTCAGTGGCTCGACTTGTTGTTTCGGTCTATACGTAAGACATAATTCACATGTAGCTGTAGTCTGTGCTATGTCTTGGTTCATTCTTGGCCAATACATAACTTCACGCGCTCTCCGCTTACATTTCTCTTCTCCTAAGTGGCCTTCATGTATCTTGCACAGCATAGTTTTTCTTAGTCGTGCAGGTATGACAAACCTATTGCCTTTGTAAATAATACCATCGACAACTGTAAGGTCACTGCGGTACATCCAATAATCATGGATAGACAGCGGGCACGCATGTTTTTCTGCTGGCCAACCTTTCAGAATGATATCTTTCAACACTTTCATTGCGTCATCTGTCTCAGTTTCTTTCCTAATCTGTTCTTGTCTTGCAAGAGACACTGGTAGAGAAGCTACGATCAAATTAACATAGGCTTCTATCTCTTCATCCATCAGACTTTTGGAACCTTCACTTTTGTCCACAGCGCGAGAAAGTGTATCAGCAATGTACATGTATTTGCCGGGACAGTACAGCAAATGTACATCATATTTCTGTAGTCTGATAAGCATTCGTTGAATTCTCATGGGACAGTCATGTAATGATTTAGTCATGATGGCTACCAATGGCTTGTGGTCAGTTTCCACTGTAAATGTTTGACCATACACAAACTGATGAAATCGCTCACATGCATATGTGATCGCTAGAAGTTCTTTTTCTATCTGAGCATACCTTGTTTCAGCACTTGTCAGTGCTCTTGATGCATAGATTACTGGTTGCCATGTATCCTCATGTTCTTGTAACGGCACTGAGCCTAGGCCAAATTGCGAAGCATCTGCTGAAATTCTTATTATTTTTGTAGGATCAAAGAATTTTAGCACTGGTTGCTCTGTAATGATCTGTTTCAAGTTTTGCCAACTTTCTTCTTGTTGATGTGATCACATCCACTCGTTATCTTTGTCCAACAACCATCTAAGAGAGGCTGTTCGTTCAGAGAGTTGAGAAATAAACTTTCCTAAGTAAGTAATCATTCCTAGGAATCTTCTGACGTCGTCTTTGTTGTTAGGACGTTCTATGTTCACTATGGCTGATATTTTCCTTGGGTCTGGTTTTACACCTTGATCCGAGACCACGTCGTCCATAAAGGTAAGTGTATTCACGTCAAATTCACATTTGTCCTTGTTTAGCTTTAGATTCACTTTCTTGACAAGTTCCATTACTTGTCTCAATCTAGAATCATGTTCTTCCTTTGTAGATCCCCAGACAATAATGTCATCCATCATTGTTTCAACACCTGGAATATGTTCAAAAATCATGTGTATCTTTTTGTGATATACTTCTGGAGCAGACAATATTCCATATGGTAGTCGAAGAAATCTGTATCTACCTTCTGGTGTATTACATGTACAAAGCTTTGAGCTGGCCTCATCTAGCTTCATTTGCCAGAATCCTGAAGATGCGTCCAATTTACTGAACCATTTTGCTCCCGCAAATTGCGACATGATTTCATCTCTGGTTGGTAGTTTGAAATGTTCTCGTTTAACAGCTTTGCTTAAATCTCTGGGGTCTAGACATATTCTGAGTTGTCCATTTTTCTTTTCAACAATTACTAAGGAGCTTACCCATTCAGTAGGCTCATCAACTTTCTGTATCACACCCAAGGCTTCCATGTGATTTAACTCTTGTTTCAGTTTTTCTCTCAGCGCAAACTGCACTTTTCTACAGGGGTGTATCACTGAAGAAACTTGTGTTTCTATATTTATTTTATGCTTTCCAGGCAAACAACCTAGACCTTCAAACAAGTCTCTGTATTCTGTAAACATCGATTTGCAGTCATCTTCTACTTGTGATGTCACCATAAGAACTTTCTTTAGCAATCTTAGTTTCTCACAGGAACTTAATCCTAGAATCGGTTGCACATTTTTATCCACAATCAGTAGAGATGTTTTAAACTGTTGTCCCTTATATTTCAGTGTCACTAAGCATGTACCTTTCACAGGAATTTCCTCCCCAGTGTACCCTGTAACTTTCACTTTGGCTGGATGAATTTTAGATTTTACTCTAAAAGTCTTATAGTCTTGAAACGATATTAAATTCACCTGCGCGCCAGTATCAAGCTTAAAGGGAATGACAATCTCGTTCACAGTTAAAGGGACAATCCATTCTTTCTTATCTGCACTGCAAAGTTCAATGCAATCCACAAAGAATTCCTCTGTTTGTTTAACAGCATGCACTTTGGTTGTTTGACTTCTCATTTTACAGCATTTGGCAAAGTGATTAAGTCTAACACATTTCATGCAGGTTTTACCATAAGCAGGGCACATTTTAGGATTGTGAGCATTTCCACATCTACTACACATTTCCTTGTTAGACTGTGGCCTAGACTGCTTCATTCTTGAGAATGGAGGTTTGCTTGGCTCTGTTTTCTGCACTACATCAGCTTCCTTGTGTAACTTTTTGGCTTGAAATCTAGTTATTTCTGCAGATCTGCACAGTCACTGCCTTTTCTAGTGTTAGGTCTTGCTCTCTCAGCAATCTCTCTCTGAGTCCATTATCAGGTATTCCACAGACAATACGATCTCTAATCAGTGAATCCTTTAAATCACCAAACTCACAGGTTTTACTGAGTGATTGCAGCTCTGTATCATACTGATCAAATCCATCTCCAGACTTCTGATCACATGTGAAAAACTTATATCTTTCATATGTCACATTTTTCCTTGGCACAAAGTAATCTTCAAACTTTTGCATTACAGAAGATAGCACCATATTCTGCCCCTCATCAAACTGAAAGCTATTATAAATGTCCAGCACATCCTCTCCTATCACATGGAGAAAAATGGATGCCTTAGTTTTGTCAGCCTCTGTATCAGCTCCACGTGCAGCAAGATATATATTAAACCTTTGCTTAAATCTTTTCCAGTTTTCAGACAAGTTGCCAGACATCAACATGCCGGTTGGAGGAGCTAGTTTATCCATGGTTACTCACTGTTTGAAGAGAGGAGCACACGGCAGGCTTTGCAGACACTGAGTATCACAGCCTTACGGACTGCTGCATGATTCTTTCACACTACTGAGAGCACTAGCAGTCCAAGTTAAACTTCTTCTGACACCATGTTTTGTTCATATGTTTGTAAATCCAGTCATCAGGACACAGAGACATGTGAGTTTACTGCTGTGCTGTTTTATTTCATCACCAACTCCAGACACACTGTACACTGGACCACCCACTTCCCAGTATCCCCCTGGTCCCAGGGACCATCACTGAAGATTCAGGCTTACACAGATTAGTAAGGGAGTGTCTACAAATATTAAGCATTCCAATACACTAACATCACACTGTCTATTATTATGCCCCCCACACACACTGTCTATTATTATGCCCCCCACACGCACACTGTCTATTATTATGTGCTCACACACACACACACACACACACTGTCTATTATTATGTGCCCCCCACCCACACTCAATTATTATGCACCCCCTCCCCACACACACGCACACACACACACACACACACACGGTCTATTATTATGCCCCCCACCCCATGTCCATTATGGTGATTCTCCCCTTTGTATGTTTGGTGTTTGTGTCGTTCCATCCTGAAGTTCTATTACCTTCTTCTCTCTTCTTTGTTTCTCTGACTTGGCTCCTCCTCCAGGCTGTGGCCACGGTTCTTCTCTCCACTATAAGTCGCTGACAGCCAGGAATGTCAGGTGCTGCCAGCGATATAGCAACAGGCAGCTCTCCGCCAGTTAGGAGTATCTAGTGGTGCCTCCCGTCCTCAGTACACCCAGCCATGGCATCGCTTAGCGGCACCCACGCAGAGCCCAGCACGGTGGTGCCTATGTGACGTCATGCGGCGCAACGTCACATGGCGAGTGAAGGCACGCTATGCGGCGCAGGGAGGGTTTTAAAACCTTCCACTGCGCTGCCCTTTGAATGTACAGTGAGTCCGTCCACGGTTGTGTCCTGACACTGAGGACTGAGAGGTTCCCCAGGTTGGGTGTGGAGAGGGGGTCTGAATGGGCATCACCCCTGGTGGTGACAGGAAATTATTTTTGCCTGTCTCCAGCGGATCCTCCTTGGTGGTGTGGGCCTATTTTCACGGAGGGCCTGGAGCTGCAGCCCTACCCGCCCCATTGTTAATCCGGCTCTGCAACCGCCGCACTTTGCGGCAGCAGGAACTTGCACAAAATTGTGCACTACCCCATAGGGTAGTGAGCACTCTTGTACTAAATGGGGTGCAAATACAGTAGGCAAAGGATGCGCGAAAGGCTGCTGTTGCTGGCATTTAAACATTTCCCTTTATAGCCGTGAATTCTTACCAAGTTCTTATATCTATAAATGCTTACCAAGCATTCCTTATGTCTGTAACAGCTTACCAAGCACTTCCTATGTCTTTAAGGGCTTACCAAGCACACCCTGTGTCTTTAAGGGCTTACCAATCACTGACTATGTCTGTAAGGGCTTACCAAGTGCTGCCTATATCTGTAAGGGCTCACCACGCACGCCCTGTGTCTTTTAGGGCTTACCAAGCGCTGCTTATGTCTGTGAGGGCTTACCAAATCACTGCCTATGTCTGTACGGGCTTACCAAGCGCTGCCTATGTCTGTACGGGCTTACCAAGCGCTGCCTATGTCTGTGAGGGCTTACCAACTGCTGCCTATGTCTGTGATGGCTTACCAACTGCTGCCTATGTCTGTACGGGCTTACCAAGTGCTGCCTATCTCTGTAAGGGCTTACCAAGTGCTGCCTATGTCTATGATAGCTTACCAACTGCTGCCTATGTCTGCACGGGCTTACCAAGCGCTGAATATGTCTGTACGGGCTTACCAAGCGCTGCCTATGTCTTTACGGCCTTACCAAGCGCTGCCTATGTCTGTACGGGCTTACCAAGCACTGTCTATGTCTGTAAGGGCTTACCAAGCGCTGCCTATGTCTATGAGAGCTTACCAACTGCTGCCTATGTCTGTATGGGCTTACCAAGCGCTGCCTATGTCTGTACGGGCTTACCAAGCGCTACCTATGTCTGTAAGGGCTTACCAACTGCTGCCTATGTCTGTAAGGGCTTACCAAGCGCTGCCCATGCCTGTTAGGGCTTACTAAGCACTATCTATATCTACATGTGCTTACCAAGTAGCAGGGATGTGTGGTGAGGAAAATGCCTAAGGAGGCACTGGCTAGTACCAGAGTCAGATTTACACACAATATATGAGCCCAAGGGTGCATGTGGGCATTGCACAGGCACAGCAGTATATACTGCTGGAAATTTGGTGAATTTTGATCAGAGATGTGTGGAAAAGATAAGCAGGAGAGGCACTGACTCACCTACCATAGGCTTTTTACCCCAGAATTTTGACTACAATAATTATTAGAATAATACAAAGAAGATATTTCTAACATATTCTTTGTATTTTTTATATATTTTATACTGTCAAACCCCTGGAGTATATGTTAGTATGACAGGAAAGGCTCTGCCTCACCTCACTGCATGTCACTGCCAAGTACCTCCATATACCTTTAAAGACCTGCAAACAGTTCCAATTTTTTTGTGACAAAAAGTGTAGTGACCCATTGGTCTTACTAAAGTGTTAATTGTTTGGGGTGGATGAGGTACTGTATGGATAGGCTACCTCAGGGCGTGGTCAAATCTGTTCATATTTTCCCATCTAAAGTGTTGGCAGGAATTTCTAAAGGCCCCCATTATATCTATAAATATTTATCACGTACATCACATACAATATGTCTGAAAATGGACACCAGTGGACACGTAGGTCGTCAAATGCTCTTCATACTTTACAGATGTAGCCACCTTTATCTTGACCGATTCTCCGCCTAGACGGACGTTTAGTCACGCTAAGGCGATAGCTTAGCTTGCTGAGTTTAATCACAGGCAGGCGCGTTGAGGCGATTCTAGATACTCAGCATGCATTACACATCTCCACCACTGGGTGGCTAATGCTCCACTAATCCAGTACTTTCGATCGTATAGCGGCAGATTGATCTACAGCTCTGGCAAATGGTCAGTGACGACTGTAATGTTAATAGATGGGGACCAATGGTCAGACGGTGAGAGTTCTCAATATAAATAAATAGTTTATACAGACACAAACGAATATGTTAAAACACTTGTGTATGCAGACACAAGATTGTGTTTGGAGACGCAACTAATTGTATAAAAGGAAGTATGTACAATGCATAAACACCGTGCTTTTGAAATACAAGTAGAGTATGAGCGTCCGAGTTCCCGTGACATTCACTTTATTATAATTTTTTTTCTTTGTTATACATTCAATGGAAGGGTGCACACAGGTTTCACATAAATCTTGTCTTGTAACCTGATCGGAACTCCCTACCTGTCTACTGCATGAACTGTGCAGGCTTCCAGGGGGGAAGGGGAAAGTGGGTAGGGCGAGGCAGTGGAAAATACCGTGTTCAAAGAACGGGCAAATGCTGAAGGAGCGTCAGAATCCCCTAGCTAAAATACACAGGGTCGATAGGGATAAGCGAGGTCTATGCACATAATGATACACCAGACCCCATCGCATCACAAAGTGACAAAATGTCTGAGGCACATGAACAGGTAGCTAGGGGATTCGACGCTCCTTCAGCACTGCCCCGTAGCCTGCAAGACCTATGCCGTCACTCGCTCCATAGCTGAGTGCTGACACAAGGTGGATGTTCATGTGCCTTGGACATTTTGTCACTTTGTGATGCAATGGGGTCTGGGGTCTCGTTAAGTGCATAGACCTTGCATATCCCTATCGACCCTGTGTATTTTAGCTAGGGGATTCTGACGCTCCTTCAGCATTGCCCCGTGACCTACAAAATCTGTGCTGTTACTTGCTCCATAGCCGAGGGTCTCCATGGGGCAAGGAGTCACAGGCGGTAGCCATTTCAATTGAGTCAGCCCTGCTACAGAATTGTATGTGTACCGTATGGTGCATAGAACCTTAACAGTACAACCGCTCCTGCAGCTTTGCCCTGGTTTATGTGAATAACTCCCTCCCTGTCTACTGCATGACCTGTTCAGGCTCCCAGTGGGGAAGGGCGATGGGCTAGCGGGGTCGGTGGAAAATACCGTGCTTTTGAAATGCAAGTACTGTATGAGTCCGAGTCCCCAGTATGTTCTTCTAGTGTACTAATTAGCACGACAGATTGTAACGTACAGTGGCAAGTTTAATCTTTCTATGTATAATGGAGAGATAAAAGCTCCTCTGTAAGTTCCTAGATGCCAAATCACCGTCCTTAGTATCTCTGCACAGTATGTTCTACTAGTGTACTACTTAGCACGAACAGCTTTTAACTGGATGCCAAATCACCGTACTTAGTATCTCTGTACAGTATGTTCTATTAGGGTACTAATTAGCACGAACAGCTTGTAACGTACAGCGGCAAGTTTAATCTTTCTATGTATAATGGAGAGAGATAAAAGCTCCTCAGTAAGTTCCTGGATGCCAAATCACCGTCCTTAGTATCTATGTACAGTATGTTCTACTAGTGTACTACTTAGCACGAACAGCTTTTAACTGGATGCCAAATCACCGTACTTAGTATCTCTGTACAGTATGTTCTATTAGGGTATTAATTAGCACGAACAGCTTGTAACGTACAGCGGAAAGTTTAATCTTTCTATGTATAATGAAGAGAGATAAAAGCTCCTCAGTAAGTTCCTGGATGCCAAATCACCGTCCTTAGTATCTCTGTACAGTATGTTCTACTAGTGTACTAATTAGCACGAACAGCTTTTAACTGGATGCCAAATCACCGTACTTAGTATCTCTGTACAGTATGTTCTATTAGGGTACTAATTAGCACGAGCAGCTTGTAACGTACAGTGGCAGGTTTGATCTTTCTATGTATAATGTAGAGAGATAAAAGCTCCTCCCTAAGTTCCTGGATGCCAAATCACTGTACTTAGGGGATAATTCCAAGTTGATCGCAGCGGGATTTTTGTTAGCAATTGGGCTAAACCATGTGCACTGCAGGGGAGGCAGATATAACATGTGCAGAGAGAGATAGATTTGGGTGGGGTGTGTTCAATCTGCAATCTAATCTGCAGTGTAAAAATAAAGCAGCCAGTATTTACCCTGCACAGAAATAAAATAACCCACCCAAATCTAACTCTTTCTGCACATGTTATATCTGCCTCCCCTGCAGTGCACATGGTTTTGCCCAATTGCTATCAAAAATCCTGCTGCGATCAACTTGGAATTACCCCCCATAGTATCTCTGTACAGTATGTTATATTAAGGTATAGAAATGCTAAGCATGGTAATTTGACATCTTGGAACATAGGTAGGAGTTTTTATCTCTCTCCATTATACTTAGAAAAATACAGAGATACTAAGTACGGTGATTTGGCATCCAGTTAAAAGCTGTTCGTGCTAATTAGTACACTAGTAGAACATAATGTACAGAGATACTTTCCTGTAACATTCACTTTATTTATTATTATTTTTCTTTGTTATACATTCAATGAAATGGTGCACACAGGTTTCACGTAAATCAGAGTGGGCGGGGGATTTTCCTACATACAGTAGTATACTGTTGCACGTCTTGTAACCTGATCGGAACTCCCTCCCTGTCTACTGCATGTACTTTGCAGGCTCCCAGGGGGGAAGGGGAAAGTGGGATGGGGGTAGGGCGAGGCAGTGGAAAATACAGTGTTCAAAGAAAAGGCATAATCGAAACCATGGGGAACTTTGCGGTGTATCGTTATGTGCATAAACCTCGCTTATCCCTATCACCCCTGTGTATTTTAGCTAGGGGATTCTGGCGCTCCTTCAGCATTACCTTGTAGCCTGCAAAACCTATGCCGTTGCTTGCTCCATAGCTGAGTGCTGCCACAAGGCAGGGGTTCACGTGCCTCGGACATTTTGTCACTTTGCGATGCGATGGGGTCCGGTGTATCGTTATGTGCATAGACCTCGCTTATCCCTATCGCCCCTGTGTATTTTAGCTAGGGAATTCTGATGCTCCTTCAGCATTGCCCCGTAGTCTACAAAATCTGTGCTGTTACTTGCTCCATAGCCGAGTGCCTCCATGGAGCTAGGAGTCACAGGCGGTAGAAATTTCAATTGAGTCTGCCCTGCTATAGAATTGTATGTGTACCGTACGGTGCATAGAACCTTGACAGTAGAAACTCTCCTGCAGCTTTGCCCTGCTTTATGTAAAACTTGTGTTTTGTCAGTTTGCTATGCGATCGAGCTTGGTGTAACGTAATGTGCATAGACCTCGCTTATCTCTATCGCCCCTGTGTATTTTGGCTAGGGGATTGTGACGCTCCTTCAGCATTGCCCCGTAGCCTGCAAAACTTATGCCATCTCTCACTCCATATCCGAGCGCTGCCTACCACGTGGTGGGGGTTCAGGAGCGGCGGCCATTTTGCCAGTGTGCTATGCGATCGAGTCCGGTGTACCGTTATGTGCATAGACCTCGCTTATTCCTATCGCCCCTGTGTATTTTAGCTAGGGGATTGTGACGCTCCTTTAGCATTGCCCCATAGCATGCAAAATCTGGACTGTTACTTGCTCCGTAGCCTAGGGCCTCCGTGGGGCAAGGAGTCATAGGTGGTAGCCATTTCTATTGAGTCTGCCCTGCTACAGAATTGTATGTGTACTGTACGGTGCATAGAACCTTAACAGTAGAACCGCTCCTGCAGCTTTGCCCTGGTTTATGTGAATAAAAAATAATAATAAAGTGTCTGGAAAAAACTAACATGCATTCGTACTTTAGGAATCGAACCAGGGACTCTGAGTATAGGAAGCGGAACACTCAGTGGTGCAAGTGTGTGGGTACGGGTGGGTACGGTGTACCCGTAAGAATTTATCTGACGGACCGCCACTCCTCTTCCCTCCCTCCCTCTGCTGCTCCCCGCGGCACCCGCCGCACCTCGCCGCACCGCCGCTGATGTGAGGGAAGGAGAGTGCAGCCTGCGCCTCTCCTTCCCCTCAGTCTCCGGCAGGTGTCTCAGTTTAATTCAGTGCCGATCCGTGAGCCAATCAGAGCTCGCGGTGCAAGCTCTGATTGGCTCACGGATCGGCGCTGAATTAAACTGAGACACCCGCCGGAGACTGAGGGGAAGGAGAGGTGAAGGATGCGCTCTCCTCCCCTCACAAAGACAGGATGGCAGCGGTAAGCAGGGGGGGGGGGCATGTATACCTGACACTGGGGGATATCTGGCACTGGGGGGGGGGCATGTATACCTGGCACTGGGGGATATCTGGTACTGGGGGGGCATGTATACCTGGCACTGGGGGATATCTGGCACTGGGGGGGCATGTATACCTGGCACTGGTAACATATCTGGCACTGGGGGACTTGTGTACCTGGCACTGGGGGATATCTGGCACTGGGGGGCATGTATACCTGGCACTGGGGGCATATCTGGCACTGTGGGCATATCTGGCACTGAGGGCATACTTGTGTATCTGGCACTGGGGACATTTCTGTATCTGGCACTGGGGGCATATCTGGCACTGTGGGGGCATTTCTGTATCTGGCACTTGGGGGCAATGTATATCTGACACAGTGGGGGCATTTGTGTATCTGGCACTGTGGGTAATGTGTATCTGACACTGTGAGGCAATGTATATCTGGCACTCTGGGGTCATTTGTGTATCTGGCACAGTGAGGCAATGTGTATCTGGCACTGTGGGGCAATGTATATCTGGCACTGTGGGGCAATGTATATCTGGCACTGTGGGGCAACGTGTATCTGGCACTATTGGGGTCATACGTGTATCTGTCCCTCCCCCCATATGTGTATCACGCCCCCATTTTAATTGGCCACGCCCCATGTGGCATCTGGTCACACCCATTTTTTGGGCGCGCACACAGTACCCGTAAGACATTTTTCCTACTTGCACCACTGGGAACACTTCACCACTTCGCCGCAGACAGATGAATAAATCCATTGGTTTTGATTATGCTGTAATGGCTACAGGATTAGGACACTAACATACTGTACAAAATTCCTAATCTCAAGAGGCAATAGTGAACTTCTAACACGTCCATTTGCGACAGTGTACACTACTGGTTTTATGTTGTTTTGTCTGCGGGACTTGGACGCTCACAAGTACTGTAGATGGATCATATACTGTATGCTGTACTATTTGCATCTGTACCGTATATACTGTATTAAATAGTGCAGCGTAATGAGTATTTACTGTATTAAATAATGCAGCGTAATGAGTATTTACTGTATGCAGCGTAATGAGACGCCTTAGTAAAGTAGTACTTATTATATATTTCAGTATTGTATTTTACGGGAGACCACACGCATGCGCAGTGGTGATTGTAAAAAGCGACATCTGGTGGATGATCGCAGGTATTACACGTAAAGTTAACGCCAAACGTTCTGTCTGCCTCCGTGCAATTAGGTACGCCTCTCTGTGACTAGGCGCGCCTCCCTATGCCCCGGTACGCTGCGTATGCTCGATCGGGACAAATGCCTCAGCCAGTCAAGATAAAGGTGGCTACATCTGTACATCTTAATGGCCAGACCCTTTTTATTGTTTTTCCACTGTATCACCTTAATCAGATGGTTTAGTCAGTATATTCTGCAGCTTTTTCAGGACATAGTGTGCTTTGTTTTAATACCATATTGAAACAGATATGATTATATCCATATGTGCCTACTCTCCCGGAATGGGCGGGAGGCTCCCGAAAATTGAGTGGCGCTCCCGGCCTCCCTGAAAAGTGGACAAGTCTCCCGACTGGACCTCTTAACTTCCTACCCGAAGCTCCAGAAGTCACCTGCAGTCGCCCGCAGTTGATGCTGTCTGGCAGGAGGTCCGATTATGTGATTTTCGCTGAATCGCGTCATCGCAGCCCACACCCTAGCTCACAATGCCGGTAATCTCAGCATTGTGTAGTGGGGGAAGGGGCCGCCATGACCTGATTTTGCTGCCATGCTCCGGGACCGCTTCCATTTGGCATCACTGCTCCATCCCCCTCATGCTGCGGCCACGCAGCAAAAATACCCTGTTCTTTTATTCTTCCCACAGCTATGTACTAAGCACAACTTTCACAACACGCACTTGCTACTTACACTCCCACTCCCTGCAGCCTCACGTGTCCCTGGCATTCACCCTCAGCCATTCCAGCCGGCGCCAGCTGATGGGCGCTGCCATGACAGTCTGTACCAGCTAACCACCGTACCACCAATGTGAGATCGGTATGCTACCACATGATGTCTGTGTCCAATCCCCTGTGAGCAAGGGATATAAGGGGACTTCCTTTGCAGTCAGCCAGCGCCAGAGCAATGGGTCTCCTCCCAGAGATATAGCCTGTCTCCTGCTAGTGGCTAGCTATATTGCAATCCCTGGATAAAGTATAAAGAAGACCTCTGAGTGTTTTCCCAGCTTACTTCTGTATGTCAAGCTACAGTACTCACAGCTGTATAGGAGATAATTAGAGTTGGTCGCAGATTTTGCTTTCGCAGCAAAATCTGCAACCGTATACAGGTATTCACATACTGTGGGCCACCCAGCACAGGGCAAGGCTGCCCAGCATGTGTGACGTCGCCTCATAATGCGTTCGCAAATCAATTGCGAACACATTGAATATGAATCATAAATAAAGAGAAAAGTCCAGAAGCAGAACAATAGTCCCTCCTGGAGAAGGTCATGTTGGGAGGTATGGCAGTTGCTTCCAGCCAGTGCAGTGTTGCACTTTGTCACAACCATATCCTGATTCCTGAGTTCCTGTAAGCAGAACTCTAGGTCCTTAGTGCTAAAGGCTACAAGTGCAGTTGCTATCTGCTGCACTGCAGGTTCCGGTCTGGTTCAGAGTAACCCTCCAGTTCCAGTCCAGTCCAGCATAATCCTCTGGTTTCAGTTCAGTTCAAAGTAATTCTCCGGTGTCTCTGTATGTTCTTGTGATATCCTCCTCAGCTATCTCCATTCCCTGGCGGTCATCCTAGCCAGTGGCGGAACTAGCGAGCGGTGGACCCAGGTGCAACAAAATGCTTTGCCTCCCCCCCCCCCCGATCATCCCGTTC
Source organism: Pseudophryne corroboree (assembly GCF_028390025.1). Classification (NCBI taxonomy): domain Eukaryota; kingdom Metazoa; phylum Chordata; class Amphibia; order Anura; family Myobatrachidae; genus Pseudophryne; species Pseudophryne corroboree. The sequence continues at coordinate 722,699,108 of NC_086449.1, forward strand.
CAAGTCCACCCCCTCACCCCTGGAGAGGATCTGGTGAGGGTGACCTGCTCAGGGCCAGGGAAATGGATACCTAGCAACAGTGCCGTAACTAGACATGTTAGTGCTGTGTGCAAGAAACAGCATTGGCGACCCCCTTTATGTAAACTAGGGGCAGTGCGCGCCACAGGTGCGTGCAAAAAATATAGGGGCATGGCTTCATGGGGAAGGGGTGTAGCCACAAAATAATACCAATTCATATTACAGTGCACAGCAGTCTCCATTATTCAAATTACGCCGCACAGTAGTGCCACTACACCAGGTAGAGCCCCTTTTACACATTACGGCGAACAGATTCCCCTATTTACACATTACGGCAGACAGTGTCCTCTTTTTACACATTACGGCAGACAGAGTCCACCTTTTACACATTACGTCAGCCAGTCTCCCTTTTTAACACATTATGGCAGACAGCGTCCCCTTTTTTACACATTATGGCAGACAGCGTCCCCTTTTTACACATTACGGCAGACAGCGTCCCCTTTTTTACACATTACGGCATACAGCGTCCCCTTTTTACAAATTATGGCAGACAGCGTCCCCTTTTTACACATTACGGCAGCCAGTCCCCCTTTTTAACACATTATGGCAGACAGCGTCCCCCTTTTACACATTACAGCAGACAGCGTCTCCTTTTTATACATTACGGCAGACAGTCCTTCTTTTAAACACATTACAGCAGACAGCGTCCCCTTTTTACACATTACGGCAGACAGCGTCCCCCTTTTTTACACATTACGTCAGAGTCACCTTTTTTATACATTACCGCAGACACCGCCCCCTTTTTACACATTTTGATGAAGAAGAAAGAAAGAAAGAAAGAAAGAAAGAAAGAAAGAAAGAAAGAAAGAAAGAATAGATTATGCTTACTGGCTCCTCGGTGTAGGCAGTCAGGTAGATGATGATCCCGGGCAGGCAGGGAAGGAGGAGGAGGGAGGGGGGACTCGGTAGCCGCAGCAGTGCAGTGTAATTGGTGGAGGCGTGCTGCTGAACCTGTCCTCTCCTTCCACATAGGCTGGCCGTCGCTGCTGTGATGAGGGAAGCACATCCCAGCATCCACAGCGGTGGAGGACAGCCTATATGGAAGGAGAGGGGCAGCTGCAGCAGCGTCTCCACTAATCACATTGCGCTGCTGTGGCTCCAGTCCCCCTCCCTCCTCCTCCTTCTCCCCGTGGCTCCTGTGTCCCTGTGCTCTCCTCCTCGGCGGCCCACAGCGGCAGACGGCATGTAATGAGTCAGTTTGACTCATTACATGCCACGCTGGCTTTGGGCCCCTTCATAGTGGCAGGCCCAAGTGCAAGGCACCGCTTGCACTTGTGGTAGTTCCGCCACTGGTTCTAGCATACCTCCCAACTTTTGTCTGTCGTGAGGAGGGACAAATACACGTACGGCTGCCCGAAAAGGGGGTGTGGCCTACTGACAGGGGGCGTAGCCTACCGAAAGGGGGCCTGGCTTCGCGGAAGGGCCCGCGGTCATGAGCCACGCCCCTGTTTTCATCACTGAGGGGGCATGCCCAGCGCTCTGCGAGCTGCTGGCATACCCCCTCTCCTCCTGTCTCCACTGAATAGATGCTGTGTGCACGGCGTCTATTCACCGCGAGTGCAGGAGCCTCCCAACTGCCCCCCCACCGCGGGACACTGTGGCCCGCGGGTGGCACAGCGGGACAGTCCCCAAAAAATGGGACTGTCCCACGAAAATCGGGACATTTGGGAGGTATGTCCTAGTGACTCTGGGCCTAATTTGGACCTGATCGTAGCGGCTACGATCAGCCACCCTGACATGCGGGGGGACGCCCAGGCAGGGCTAGTCCGTCCCGCATGTCTGGCCCTTTCCCCCGCCTCACAGGTTAAAAGCATCGCACGGTGACGATTCTTTTGTACCTGAAGAGTAACTCCATACCTGCGCACTGGCAGGGAGCTACCCGTCGCTCTCTGGGTCGCAGCGGCTGCGTGTGATGTCATGCAGACACCGCGGCCCACCCCCCACAAGGTCTGGGCACGTCTGCAGTGCTCGGACCGTGCCCTCAAAATCAGGCAGAGGCGATCACTGGGCTGAGATGCTTATAGCATCTCTGGCATGCGCCGGCGCACTGCGGTGCCTGTGCAGTTCAGACCTGATCGACCGCTGTGCAAAAACGCACAGCAACGATCAGGTCTGAATTAGGCCCTCTGTTCGCCAGCAGTGCATTCCTTGTACCTGAGATATTATCCTGTTTCTTTGAACGTTGGAACGGTGCGAAATCCCATGTCATCGATGTTTGCTTCATCTCCGGTGTCACGTGATACACCCACGTTTCATTGCTGCTTGTAACAATATGCTGACTCCCTCCTCATGGTACTGCATCAGGTACACAAGAGACATCCCCATCCTATTGGTTTTGTGAACTTCAGTTGCTCATAAATGATATTGTGCACAGTACCCACTGAGATATTCAGTTTGTCAACAATATCACTCACTTGAATGCATCTGTCCGCCTGAATCAGATCTTCAATACGGCACAAATTGTCATCTGTGGTGGACGAGCTTGGCCAGCCAGATCGCTGCTCAATTTGAACGTCTGTCCTGCCGTTATCAAAGACCGTTCACCAATCCCAAACCTGTTCCCGTGACAAGACGTTATCACCGTACACCTCAACAAGATAGCCAAGAATTTCAGCTGCTGCTGTGTCCTTTAGATGTAGAAATCTGATCACACTACGCACCTCAATGTTTGGCCATGTTTCCTCCAGCCCCGCCATCTTACAGCTGATGCTGGGACAGTATGACTGATATGATATGATATAATAGATACGAGAGGAAGCAGTGGTCTATCTGCTCTGGCCTGGTGGGAAATTAGAATGCTATAGAGAATGACACAAATCTGAGATACCTTACTTATACCCCTTTTCCAAATAGTCGTGTAATTGCCGGGTCTACCCGGGTCAGGCGCAGTGGAAACGGCTTTCAAAAAATAACCCAGGTAATCTGACCCTGGCAATCTGACCCAGGTCTTGAGCAGGTGTTGAACGCGGGTAGGATCCGGGTTACGCGGCAGTGGAAACGGACCCTACCTGGGTTATGTGGCCCGGGTAATGCTTCTACACGGTGATTGGAGCTTCTGGGGTACTGGCAGATGATGATATTTGTCAGTACCCCGCAGAGACAGCACATGGAGCATTGCAACAGCGCTGTTGATGCTGATGCTGAGCACATAGGCAGCCTGAACCACCCGCAGGTGACCCACAGCCTCAACTGCAGGCTATCCCAAAGCCTGTCCATCAGCTTAACCTACAGCCTGTCCATCAGCTTAACCTACAGCCTGACCAGCAGCCTTAACTGCAGCCCACAGCAATACTGTGTGCAATACTGTGTGCAATGCTGTGAGCAGTCCCCCTCCCCACCACCACCACTCCCCTTATGTTTACTCATCTTTGTGAGCCAGAGAAAAAAAAAATTCTAATGACAACCATAGTGATTTATATCCCTTTCAGACCGCAATAGGTGGGTCACATTCGGGAGCCGTACACGGGTGCGACCCGCCTGAGCCCCTTTCTCACTGCTGTCCCCCGGGTTGGTGATGTCAGAGGTGAAGTGTGCGGGGGCGACCTGGGTTGAAGCCGTATTCAACCCTGGGCACTACCGCTCAACCTGGGATATTTCCCCTGGGCCCTTTCAGAACTTACAGCAACCTGAGTACCTGTGCCCTCATGTGCAATAACCCAGGTTACAAGCTGGCGGTCTGAAAGGGGTATTAAAGGGCTGACCCGGGTTCAGTGGAAATAGGGCTGACCTGGAAAAGACCCAGGTCAAAGTGCAGTGGAAACGGTGTCTGATGCCGGGTCCGACTTGGGTTGGACCAGTGTTCAAAATCCTGGGTCTGACCCAGGATTTTGGTGGAAAAGGGGTATTATTGAACCACTCTTGTATTATAAAGACAGTTACTGGAGAGGTATTATGGTAACTCACACTCCTGTGACCTCTGCCTTTTCTGTACCACATCAGCCTTATGCTGGCGCATAACGGAATGACTTCCGGTGCTTACATGAGCTCTCACAAAGTAGCAATATCTCATTCAGAACTACATGTGCATGCCTGTTTATCTTTTGGCATCAGCAGGACTGGCAGGTAACCATGGCGACAACCTCAAGCTATACTTTTTCTTGCCTAGTAAAATGCCCATAATGCTTTGCCATCATAGCTGGTTATGGTTTTCTATATAAAGAGGTGCGGGATGCGGTCAAGATCCCGCCGGACGGAATCCCGGCGGGCGGAACACCGACACCGGAATCCCGACTGGCACAATCCCAGCATATTCTCCCTCTGTGGGTGTCCACGACAACCATAGAGGGAGAATAAATTAGTGTGTCGAGCGTAGCGAGGCACCGTGCTCGCAGCATGGCGAGCGCAGCGAGCCCGCAAGGGGCTCCGTTGCGCTCGCCCCCCTGTCGGGATTGCGCCGGTCGGGATTCTGACCGCCGGGATCCTGTCCGCCGGGATTTCGTACTGATCCTAGAGGTGCAGAATATGTGTGCACTACAGTATCTATTACGTATAATCTATAATGATCCACCTGTTGCTCTTAACCCAAGTACCCTGAGAAACCCACAACATCCACCCCTCAAGCGGTACTTGGCTCAAGAGCATTAGGTGGACTTTTTTTGTTTTTTTTATGACTTAAATGGTTTGACTTTTTGACACATTCATCTTATCTGTTATTAATGATGTAATCGCATACAGTAACTCTGCAATATGCTTACCTACCTTGCTTCTGTAAGCATGATTTTGGTTGATCCTTACACTGTCTAGTTTTACATTTTTGTGTATTTGGCAGTGTCTGCCCTGTGTTATGATCTCTATAAATCATTTGGATGGATATTTCATATAATGTTTTTGTACAAGACTTGCTGTATTATGCTAGGTTTTGAGTGTCTGTTTTATATGATGCATCAATTAAAAAAAATATATTTTAGCAAAATAGTAACGTTACACTTACAGTGACGAAGACCATCTTACTAATAAATGACCTCAACCAAACAAACCAGGCCTGCGATAAATGTAAGGGCAGGAAATAACTTTGCCTTCAATTTAACTTTCTTGCCTAAAGTATATTATGGCATTTCTGTAATACAACAGCAGCATCTAGTGGTAACAATTGGGTGGTACATGTTCAATCTCCTATATAATAGCCCTATTCTGTGACCTTGTGATTCATTTGCTAACGCTGGGCGGAGTCACAACAGTGGGCGGAGTTATTCAAATGAGTCACAGAGATCTGGCCAAATCTACAGGAGACTAGGAGCAGAAGCAGATAGCATGGGCATTGGGCATGGCACAGGCAGGGCTGCATACCTCCCAGCTTTCTGCAGGAGCTTTCTCCAGGCAGAAGGAGGGAAACACACTCGGCGAAAAGGGGGCGTGGCTTCACGGGAGGGCCCCCGTTTTCGTCAGTGAGGGGGCTTGCCCAGCGCTCTGTGAGCTGCTGGCATGCCCCCAGGGGCTGATTATGAGTCCGGGGGGCACAGGGCACTTGAAACAGGGGAGCCCTATTTCATTGCTGTGCCTGCTGTGGGTTGGGGGCGTGACCTAATCGCGCCCGCGCGGCCACGCCCCCTTATGCAAATTCCGATTTTTATTTTTATTTTTTTTATGGCGGCCACGCCCCCTTATGCAAATTCCGATTTTTATTTTTATTTTTTTTATGGGATTTTGGCCCCTCAGCTAGGGCTAAATCCAGAGGACGTGGTCGCTCCCCCTACACACCCGCACAGGGAGAAGAAAGCAGAAAGACTGCTGCCTCCCTGCAACACCACAGACCTGCCAATATGCAGCAGCGTGTGCTGACTGTAGCACAATGCTGCCGCTGTTGCTGGCAGGACGGGGGGAGCTTCTGAGCTGGGACAGAGCTACTCCAGCCGGGGGTCCCCCTAAAACTGTGGGGCCAACGGTACGTATCCCCTGGCCACCCCCCCCCCCTTAATCCGGCTCTGCTGCTGGAACCCCCCCCCCCCCGTAATCCGTACCCCCTGATGCCCCCTCTCCAGTGGCGTAACTACTGCCCCCGCAGTCCTCGCGGTGGCTTGGGGGCGAGGGCTGCGGGGGCGCCACTGATTTACAGCAGATTGACATGCGGACGAGCGTCTGCATGTCAGTCTGCAGTCTCCTTCCCTCCGCCGCTTGTTGGAGGGACACGGAGGGACAGCGCGCCTCCCTGTGTCCCTCCTGCTGCATCATCTCCGGCGGCCGCGGGTCTAATAGGGGGAAGTGCCGTCCGTGAGCTCTAATTGGCTCACGAACCGGCACTTCCCCCTATTAGACCCGCGGCCGCCGGAGATGATGCAGCAGGAGGGACACAGGAGAGACGAGTGTGCCCTCCGTGTCCCTCCAAAAAGCGACGGCGGGGGGGGGGGGGAATATCTGGCACTGGGGGCATATATGGCACGGGGGGGAGGAATTTCTGGCACTGGGGCATTTCTGGCACTGGGGGGAATATCTGGCACTGGGGGCATATCTGGCACTGGGGGGGAATATCTGGCACTGGGGGCATATATGGCACTGGGGGGGGGATATCTGGCACTGGGGCATATATGGCACTGGGGGGGGATATCTGGCACTGGGGCATATATGGCACTGGGGGGGGAATATCTGGCACTGGGGGGGGGATATCTGGCACTGGGGCATATATGGCACTGGGGGGAATATCTGGCACTGGGGGGGGGATATCTGGCACTGGGGCATATATGGCACTGGGGGGGAATATCTGGCACTGGGGGCATATATGGCACTGGGGGGGATATCTGGCACTGGGGGCATATATGGCACGGGGGGAATATCTGGCACTGGGGGGGAATATCTGGCACTGGGCTCATATATGGCACGGGGGGAATATCTGGCACTGGGGGGGAATATCTGGCACTGGGGGCATATTTGGCACTGGGGGGGAATATATGGCACTGGGGGCATATGTGGCACTGGGGGGAATATCTAGCACTGGGGGCATATGTGGCACTGGGGGGGGTATATGTGTACCTGGCACATGGGGGGGACGACTATATTTGGCACTGGGGCATGTAAGTACACTGGGGACATATGTGGCACTGGGAGCACAGCTCTAGCAACAAGGACTACCTCCTAGCAACGAGCATGACACCCAGTGCATGAAACACCTGGCAACGAGCATGACACCCAGTGCATGAAACGCCTGGCAACGAGCATGACACCCAGTGCATGAAACCCCTGGCAACGAGCATGACACCCTGAGCATGAAAACCCCTGGCACCGTGCATGGAACCAAGAGCATGAAACTCCTGGCAACGAGCATGACACCCAGTGCATGAAACCCCTGACAACGAGCAGGTAATTGAAAAGTAATTAGAAGCCTTACTGTAGGACTTAATGTGTAATGGGCATTACGGTGTGTGGCATAATGTATCACGGACATTGCGGTGTGTGTCATAATGTGTCACAGGCATTACGGTGTATGGTATACTATATCGCGGGCATTGTGATATGTGGTATAATGTCTCAGGGTCATTGCAGTGTGTGGCATAATGTATCACGGACATTGCGGTGTGTGTCATAATGTGTCAGGCATTACGGTGTGTGGTATACTATATCACGGGCATTGTGGTATGTGGTATAATGTCTCAGGGTCATTGCAGTGTGGCATAATACATAACGGGCATTGCGATGTGTGGCATAGGGTATAACGGGCAGGGCATTGCGGTATGTGTCACAGGCATTACGGTGTATGGTATACTATATCACGGGCATTGTGGTATAATGTCTCAAGGTCATTGCAGTGTGTGGCATAATGTGTCACAAGCATTGTATGTGCTATAATGTATCGGGCATTGCAGTGTGTGGCATAATGTATCACGGACATTGCGGTGTGTGTCATAATGTGTCACAGAAATTGTATGTGCTATAATGTATCAGGGGCATTGCAGTGTGTAGCATAATGTATAACGGGCATTGCGATTCCTGTCATAATGTGTCACAGGCATTACGGTGTGTGGCATAATGTGTCACAGACATTACGGTGTGTGGCATAATGTGTCGGGGGCATTACAGTGTGTGCATATTGTGTCGTGCATTATTGTGTGCGGCATAATGTCTAAGGGCCATTGCAGTATGTGGCATAATGTATACTGGGCATTACTATAAGGAGGAAAAATGACAAATAATGTAAGGGGCATGAATCAGGATTATTTTTCTTTCCTGTGGTGGCCAACGTATGGGCGTGCAGGTTGCAAAACTGGGGTATAAGGTAGTCTTTTCCTGCAATACCACGCCCCTTTATGCGAAACCACACCCACTCCAACAAAACCACGCCCCTTTTTGGCGCGCGCATATTTATCCCTTTCTTGCTCCCAATTATGGAGCATGAAGGGGGGGGGGGGGGCGCCGAACAATTTTTTGGCTTGGGGGAGAAAAATTTCTAGTTACGCCACTGCCCCTCTCCCTCTGTCTCCACTATTCACCGCTGCTCTGCTAAGCAGAACAGCGAGTACAGGAGCTTTCCAACTGCCCCCCCCCACCGCCGGACACTGCGACCCGCGGGTGGGACAGCGGGACAGACCCCAAAAAATGGGACTGTCCCGCGAAAATCGGGACATTTGGGAGGTATGGGGGTGTGTGAGGGGTATGTCATACAGACAGACGGGCACCGGCTCACTGTGTGCTTGACCCCCCACATCGGCATACTCAGCAGGGTCTCTCTGGTGCGGAGGAGCGTCACTTTCTGACACACTCCACGCTTCTTAGCTGCAGTTTAGTGGGGCACCTGCCGCTGTGCAGGTTCCATACTGCCTCTGTTATCTCCAGCCCCGGCAACCCCACCGCTAGCTGCAGCGCTGCCACCCGCAGTGGAGTGCGCCCAGCTCATTCACACACTTTAGCTGGCGGGTAGCGCTGCAGAAATCCGAGCTGCTTGCAGGCTCTGACCCACTCCTCCCTCCAGCCGCAGCATCTCCTGGGAGCTAACCAGTCACTCCCAGTCTCCCCTTACCACAGTGCCCGGAAGCCGTGAGGTCCGCGCCACGTGCATGCTATGACCCCCTCCTCCCTCCAGCCGCAGCATCTCCTGGGGGCTAACCAGTCATTTCCAGTCTCACCTTACCACAGTGCCCGGCAGCTGCGCGAGGTCTGCGGTGTGTGACTGAGGAGGGGGAGAGGGATGCGGACTGGCAGAGAAAGCAGGACTCCAGCCTGAGAGAGTCAGCCATGCCAAGTCTCCAGCAGCAGCAGATCCCAACAGGTAGGAATGGAACAGCAGCAGCCAGCAGCAGTGAATCCGGTAAGACACATCTGTCTGTCACCACTGTTTTGTCCCTAATACCAATCTCTCCCGTGCCCTGTGTTCTGTCATGTCCCTGTCACCCCTGGCCTTGCCCTGCCACCCTTATTCTGGCCCTTTCACCCTTATCCTGGCCCTTTCACCCTTATCCTGGCCCTGTCACCCTTATGCTGGCCCTGTTACCCCTATCCTGGCCCTGTCACCCCTGTGCTTGCCCTGTCAACCCTATACTGGCCCCGTCACCCCTGTCCTGGTCCTGCCGACCCTACCCTGGCCCTGTCACCCCTATCCTGTCCCTATCATTTCTGTCCTGGCCCCGTCACCCCTGCCCTGGCCCCATCACCCCTGTCCTGGCCCCGTCACCCCTGTCCTGGCCCCGTCAACCCTGTACTGACCCTGTCACCCCTGTCCTGGCCCTGTTACTGCATACCCTCCAACTACCTTTTATGGCATGTACAGTACCCGCAGCGCCTCCAGACCTCTCCCCAATGCACTACACCTCCGCACCTTCCCCTCCACCACATGCGGCACTCCACCCCTCCCCCACATGCTGTGCCTCCAGACCCCCTACACCACCCGTGGCTCCCACTCCTCCACCCCTTCACCACCCACAGCACCTCCAGGCCCCTTCCACCATTCACCCCCCTTATACGTCTCCCCCCACACCAGCCCCCCTCCACCCGCAGCATCTGCAGACACCCTCCTCCATCAGCGGTCCCCCCCTCACCCACCCCGCCCCCACCAATGGCACCCCCGCACCTGCCCCTCCACCACCTGCAGCACCTCAAGACCTCCTTTCCCATCCGCCGCAACACCCGTACCTGCCCCTACCCTACCCATGGTGCCTGCGGTCCCCTACCCAACCCCCGGCACACCCATCCCACAGCACCTCCGGAACCCTTCACCCATCCACAACATCCCCACACCTGCCCCTCCCCTGCCGTGGCACCCCTGCCCCTCCCCCACCTGCAGTGCCTCCGGACCCCTCCCCCATCTGCATCCCCCACTCCTCTGCCCCTCCCCCACACGCAGCACCTCCCGAACCTTCCCCATCCGGGCCCCACTCCCACTTCTGCCTCCCCTCCACCCGCAGCATCTACAGACACCATCCGCAGTCCCCCCCGCACCCGCTACATTCTGTACATCGTGCCCTGCAGGTGCTGTTCACGCCGTCGCAAGGGGCTGCGCCTCCTTCACCATCGCACGCCCTTTCATTGTGCAATATTTAACCACTAACAAAGGAATGCAGGTAATACTCCATATAATACAAATATTAAACCCCAGAAAGGCATGCAAGGGTTAAGGGGGCGTAGCCCCTTGCGACGGTGTGAAGATCGCCAGTAGGGCGCGGTGAAGCACCTAGTATTAAGTAAGTGTACAAAATAATTATTTTGACACTACTTGATTGAAGATTTTGTTTATCACTTCTCTTACTATGGAATCTGATGCTGGTATGCTATTACAAGCAACCATCCTATGATTAAACAACTGTCCTGACATTTGCTAAAGAGTCCTCTCTTTAGCTTGTTAAAACTTTACAAATAAGTAAACACATATAAAGGCCGGGATGTAATGGAGTTCGGTAGCAGTGTGGTATACCAGACGAACTTGCACATTTTTTTAAAGGGTCAATCATGTACAAGGCTAAACCATGCCTTTAACATGATTGCACATGAATCCCAAATCTAGGTGGTCTAGGTGTTCTAGGTGGTCTACAGCAATCGTAGGGCACATAGATAACTAGTATCTATAGGCTGTGCGATTGAATCACACGTCCGTGTGTTCTACACAGCACAACGTGATACCATTGTGTCATATGCGCTGTGGAAAAGCTTACGCAGACGTGATTGTATAGACAAAGGGGTTTTCTTTGATAACGTCTGGAAATCTCCCTGGTGGACTTCCATTGGAAAGGGTGAAGCAATAGTTATTAGGCAACTGTTTTTTTTTTCACCCTACAAAAATTCCAGTGGAAAGATACCGAAAAGGAATTTTTCGCTGCCCCTCTCAGGAAAATATTCCAACAGGGCCTCCACCGAAAAGAAATTGCGGTGCTGTAAGGTCTTATAGGAGCCCTAAGTTGGGTATATCATGATCCACTATCAACAGTGTATCATAGTAGTGGCCAGCGTGGGCGAGAGCAAGTGAAAGGCACTCGGAGAGACTTTCACCGTCTGCTTGCATTGTGTATTTTGGTGCTTGTGGGAATTTTTTTTAGTTATTAAAAAGACCCACAAATAAGGGAGCCAGTTGCTCAAGCGAGAGACGTTTAGCCAGGGTTCAGGCTGGAGAATTGCGGCCGAGAGGGTCAGCAAGGTTTATTATGTGTGAGAAATATGGCTCACACACGGAGGCTTTTTGCAATGAATGGGTACGTATGACTGCTAAAGATAGGGCATCATTCCCTGGGGTGGGTAGCTTTGAATCAGAGGTACTGCAGAACATAAGGATTAAAATATGTCTGATTAAATCTAGAAAACAAAAGGTCAGACATACCGATTGTTTAAACCTATGGCAGCAAGAGGGGGAGGTGCAGAAGGAACTAGCTCGCACAGCAGATTCCAAACCTAGCGGGGAAAGCGATTGTGAGTGCACCACCACCACCATATGTTGATGGGGAGAAATTGGCTACAAGCAATGGTACATTGGTAAAGGATAGGAAAGTGATTGATCAGTGTGTTAACCCTAACCCTTGCCAGTTGTATCCCATCTTAAATTTTCCCCTGGATTGTGAACAGGAAGATGAGGCCAGCATGATATCGGCACTCTCTCTAGCAGCCACCATAAGGGACACTCAGGTGGGCACGGCCCAACCACCAAGAGCAGTAGCGATACCCCCCAGCGGAGGGGTGAGTGAGGTTGTGTCCACTGGTAAGTACGGTACCATACACTATGCAGAGACGATAGCTCCCCGCATTATGGAATCAAACAAAAATGATATAGTTGACTGAATCCTGTCAGGGTGATTGCAGTTCCCAATGGGAGAACTGACAGTCAGGGAATAACTCCCATCAGGAACATTGCCATGCATTGTCCTTGGTCCCGAGCAGAGTTAAGGTCAATTATGTCAGAATTCCCCAATCCCAGAAAAGATTTAGTCGGATACCAGAGATTCATTAAAGAGTTGGGTAACGCCCATGAGCCCACAAATAAAGATTGGCGAACAGTGCTACAGATGTGTCTACCCTCAAATATTGACATCCCAAAATTCATAACAGATTGTAAATTAGATGCAGAGGTACCTCTCACTGATGAGTACAATCAGGAGAATGTAAAGCAAATAAACCTGCAATTAGGAGTATATTTCCCTACTGTTGTTAAATGGAATAAAATCTTCTCCATAAGACAAAAGGAAGGTGAAATGGCATCCGAATATTTCCATCGAGCACTGCAGGAAATAGCTAGATACACTGGGATCGAGGATATTAAGGATAATGCACACCACAGGGAGGTAGCTGTTTCTGTGTTGATGGACGGTTTAAAGGAATCACTAAGGACAAGGGTGCAAACCTCTCTACCTAATTGGAGAGGTATCTCGGTGGTTGCGCTGAGAGAGTCCGCTATCGAGCATGATCGTAACATCAGTAAGCACAGGGAGTTGCAAGGAGATAAGCTGATGATGGTAAGTATACAGACTCTTACAGAAAAACCCCATCAGTCAAAACCCCAGACCCCTGCTGTTTGGAAAAGACCAAGAATATGTTACATTTATAAAAAGGAAGGACATTTTGCCCAGGATTGTAGGAGCAGTAGGACACATAACGTATACAGACCCCCTAGACCTGAATACGAAACACACTACAATTCACATAATTGGGACCAGGGACCACATAGGAGAGATTACGAGCCACATACAGGGGAAACAAGGAGGTACCCACCAAGGAGAGACTGGCAGGCCTCCGAAAACTCACAGCTACCCCCCTCACATATTGTAGTTGCCAATGCGCTGCTGGAGGGTCCCACTACACAATAGGGGTTGGGCCACACCTGTAGCCTGCAGCCAGTGAAGTTGATTGCTAGCCTTGGTAGTGAACCTGAGGTCATGGTTGATGTAGCTGGTGTACCATTACCTTTTCTTGTAGATACAGGGGCGGCCAGGTCAGTGTTGAATTACACATCAGGTGTAAAAACCACTGGTAAAACTATTTCGGCAATGGGAGTAACAGGAACGGTGCAACAATACCCTTTGAGTAGACCTGCAGAGATTACGTTAGGGCCCTTGCAGACAAAACATTCCTTTCTGCTGGCTGCATCGGCTCCGACTAATCTACTCGGCAGAGATTTATTGTGTAAAATTAGGTGTGTCATATATTGTACACCTGAGGGTGTTTTCTTGGATATACCTGAGAACCATGCTCAAGAAGTGCAAGATATACTAGACACCCCTCAAAGGCTAATGTCGCATTCTACTGTTATAGACACGTGTCCATCAAAGGTAGAGAAAATGATCTCGCAAATACCGGGTTCCCTTTGGACCAAAGATGGACAGGACACTGGATTGATGGCGAATGTAGCTCCAGAAGCAGTACAAGTGAAAGATGGCAGGATAGCTTCAAAAATCCCTCAATATCCTCTGAAGCCAGAGGTAGAATTAGGAGTGTACCCCGTCATAGAGCGGCTGCTACAGCAGGGCATCCTAGTCAGGACATCCAGCACCGCCAATAGTCCCATCTTCCCTGTGAAAAAGAGTGGGGGGAGGGGTTACAGGCTAGTGCAGGATCTAAGGGGGATAAACAAAATAGTTGAGAGCCAATTCTCCGTAGTGCCCAATCCAGCTATCATCCTTATGCAAATTCCCTCTACCGCAAAATTCTTCACTGTCATTGATCTCTGTTCTGCTTTCTTTTCTGTCCCTCTTCACCCTGACAATACCTCTTTGCCTTTACGTACAGGGGAGTACAGTACACCTGGACTCGTCTCCACCAAGGTTTCATTGACAGCCCAAGTATTTTCTCCCAGGCCTTGCATGACTGTTTACAATCCTTTCAACCTGAGAGTGGATCAGTGCTAATACAGTATGTTGATGACTTGTTGTGTTCTGACTCACTCGAGTCGTCCTTGAAAGATACTAGACAGCTTCTGTTTCATCTTTCCCAGACAGGACACAAGGTTTCAAAGGATAAGTTGCAGTTGTGCCGGACCAGGGTTAAATACTTGGGACATTGCTTGACACAAGGACTTAGGCACCTGACCGCTGATAGAATACAGGCGATTCGGGACATGACCTTGCAACAAACTCAGCAACAGGTCTGCACTTTCCTCGGAATGTGTGGGTACTGTCGGAACTGGATTCCAGGGTTCTTCATACTAGCACTACCCTTACAGGAGATGGTCTCTTCGAACAAACTAGAACGGGTCTCACACACAGATGAGTCCGAACTGGCATTTGAGAGACTAAAACAGTGCTTATCTCAAGCACCTGCGTTGGGTATGCCAGATTATGAAAAGCCCTTTGAATTGTACCGTACTGAAAGTGCTGGGTGCGTGGCAGGAGTCTTAACACAGAGACATGGTGATGCCAGCAGCCCGGTAGCCTACTACAGTGCACAGTTGGACACCGTAACGCGGTCTCTCCCCACTTGCTTGCAAAGTGTTGCAGCGATAGCTTTGCTGGTAAGTAAAAGCGAGGACGTAGTGTTAGGACACGACTTGACCATCCATACACCTCATGTAGTATCAGCCTTGCTAAACTCCGTCCAAACCAGACATGTCTCATCTGCTCGGTTGACAAAGTGGGAATTATCACTGATGGCTGCTGCAAACATCACCATTAAGAGATGCAGCTCACAAAATCCTGCAATTTATCTGCCAGGTGTGCCTGAACAGGCACAAAGGGTGGAGGATGAGAATGATGGTGAAGGAGGATTTAGTGCAGATACTGATACGCATGATTGTATGGAATACCTGAACTAAACTTTCACTGCGAGACCTGACATCAGTGACAACCCACTGGAAGGAGTAGATTTTACCTTCTACACTGACGGTAGTTGCCACAGACAGACGGAATCGGGAGACCTGTGCACCGGTAACGCAGTTGTAGATGACAAAGGTATTATAGAAGCTGAACCCCTTGGCCCACCGCACTCAGCACAAGTTGCTGAGCTGATCGCCCAAGGTAAGTCAGCTAATATATACACGGACTCTAGGTACGCCTTTGGAGTGGTGCACGATTTTGGGGCCCTGTGGCGCCTCAGAAATTTCATGATGGCAGCTGGCACACCTGTAGCGCATGCGTCTTACATCAAAAGGCTCCTGACAGCAATACAGGAACCAGACAGAGTGGCTGTTATCAAGTGTAAAGCACACACTTACAACCAAGACCCAGTCTCACTTGGTAACAGCCGGGCAGACGAAGCTGCTAAATCAGCAGCAAGCACAACCATACAAACGAACATCACATCACTGATGACATTTGAAACAGTTAACATGCAACAGTTAATTGAAATGCAAAATTTGTGTTCCCTACAGGAAAAGGCAGTCTGGAAGGCGAAGGGATATGGTCAGGAGTCCTCAGGACTTTGGACAGATGGACACTGTAAGCCAGTGGCGCCCAGAGCATATCTTCCAAGTCTAGCTGAGGCGGCACACGGTCTGACTCATCTGGGCAAGGAAGGTATGTGCAAGCTGGTAAGAGCCTACTGGAGTGCACCAGGATTCTCTTCTCATGCAGGTAAGAAAGCAATGACATGTCTTACTTGCTTGAGGAAGAATATTGGTAAAGCAATACCAACGGAGCCATCCCATATCCCTCCTACAGACGGACCTTTTCAGGTAATACAAATCGACTTCATACAGTTGCCACCCTGTAGGAATTTAAAATATGTGTTAGTATGTACTGATGGGTTTTCCAACTGGGTAGAAGCATTCCCTGCTGCCACAAATACTGCTGTGTTCACTGCAAAGAAAATTGTGCAGGAATTTGTGTGCAAATAATGGTTTCCCTAGAATGATTGAAAGTGATAGGGGTACCCACTTTACAGGTGAAGTCTTTCAGATCATGTGCAAACTGATGGGAATTAATAGCAAGCTGCATACTCCGTACCGACCACAGGCGAGTGCGAAGGTGGAGAGAATGAACAGCACTATTAAGAACAAGCTGAGCAAAGTGATGGCTGAAACTGGATTGCTGTGGCCAGAAGCTTTGCCACTCGTGTTGTACAGCATCAGAACCACTCCCAGGTCACCGCTTAACTTATCACCCTTTGAAATTCTTTTTGGTCGACAACCCCATGTAATGATAGACCCCCCAGGATGATTTGAAATGCAATAACGAAATAACTGTGAAATATTTGGTTAGGATGAGCCAGCAGCTGAGAAATCAACAAAGAAATCTAAAGCTGGTGATTCCTGACCTACCGAACAGTAATTGTCATGACATTGAGCCTGGGGATTATGTGATGTTTCAAAATTTTCTACACTCAGGTTGCCTCATAGACAGGTGGGAAGGACCGTACAAAGTCTTGTTAACCAGCACAACAGCACTAAAAGTTGCCGAAAGAGAGACTTGGGTCCACTCGTCCCATTGCAAGAAGGTCGCTGACCCGGAGAAAACTCGTGACAAAGAGCAAGGTGAAGAGAACCTCGTATCACTAGAGAGTTTATTCCAAGAAAGCTGAGAGGCAGGACTGTTGAACGGCACCTGAGTGCGGAGAGCAACAAGATCAAGTATGGTTGTCGCACCATTTTCTTTTTTCATCCCCCCTGCATTTTCCTTTCTTTTCTCCTCCTTACTTTCCTCTTTTCACATAACGAAATGGATCTATCACAAGAGACTGCGTTTCGGGTTCTGCTAGTAATTCTGTTTTTGCTCAGGACAATTTGTTTTGGTGAGGGTCCCAGAGAAGTCGAGCAAGGATCTGGAATGAGTTCTGATGGCGAGTACGAATTTGTAGGATCTCAGGAGCAGCACATCACTCGAGTAAAGGCTGGTATCAGTAAGCGCTCTGGTAGTCATGGAGCTCGGAGACAATGTGAGGGGTTATTGTCTGATGAATATTGTATTTGTAAATATTGCGAGAACATAGTCGAAGATGGGTGCATCCATAGATGTCAGTCCAACAGTAATATCGATATGGACCGACATCCATTGAGTGATTACCACTCATTAGTGGGTAAGGTCTTAAACCAGACAGAATGTTGGGTGTGCTCACAAGTACCTCAAGGACAGAGTAAGTCGGGGATTAGTGCCATATCCTTTAACGTTAGATGAGGTACTCGAATTATGGGGTGGGAGACCGGTGGACAAGAAATTCAATATATCTAGGCCCCCTAGCTTGAAGCTCCACCAGTATCATGTAGATAGATCACTAATATGCTTTAATGTCTCCAATTTCTGAAAACCCGGAAATTGGGAAGTAACCTGGAATAACGAGACAATGACCTTTTCACACAAAGCTGATAGGATTCCTATCGACTCTGAACTTGTACGCAAGATAGCCAACAGTGGAAAGTATTTTCGGTACCGGTATACATGTGGAAGCAAAACCATGTGGGTTGGAAAGGTATCGCAGAGGTATTGTGCCCATATCATGCAGCCCAATACTTGTACTGAGCAAATGAGAGAACTAGGGATTGGTTTCTTTACCTGGAAAATTTGCAATATGGTGTTGTTACATTATGTCCCCTATGTTCTCCCAGATGATGCCTATTTCATATGTGGGAGGAAAGCTCACTCCAAGCTCTGAGGGATTGTGTTACATTGGAAGGGTACTACCAGAGGTCATGACCTTAGAGCACGATAAAATGAAAGACATTCACAGCAGCGCTCAGACTCCTTATACTCATACTCACTATGAACACATAATCGAGAGACACATCATAGATAGGGCAGAGCACACAGCCTCTGATTTGATCCATGAATCCACCGGGATTCAAATTCTTCTCGCATTAGACATCACCTGTACTGCCAGAGGAATTATAAATTTTAGGTACATCCAAACTTGATCTATAATATCACGGAGATGTATGATGACACCTTCAGGTATACGGGCAGGGAGTTACAAGCCTACAAGACAGAGTTGGTCCAGCACAGGATGGTCCTGAATTATGTCACGGCTGTGATGGGTGGGTACTGTGTCACTTTGGCAACTCGTGAAGTGCTGTACATACATTACGAACAGCACTGATGACCCCACGGAGATCATCGATCAAAGGATTGACGAGATCTTGCAATTGAAGTGGGAGTTCCGGAGGAGACACAATCTTACCTTGACGGCTGTGGGTAATGAATTGACCGGCTGGGTCTCATGGTTAAACCCACTCAAATGGTTTTCTGGATTAGGAGAGTGGGTGCAGAATGTAATTGCAAGTGTAGGAAAGTTTCTCCTTTGTATCCTGGGTGTCGTCATAATTATTGGTTTGATATTTAGGTGTGTTCGAATTCTGACGCGGCTCAAGCACAGCACAAATTTGATGAGTCTAAGGAGCGAGGGCGTTGTTACAGCAGCAGATTTGATTTATGATCCATCCATAGAGACAGTGTTATGATAAGGATTGCAAATGAATTTCATGGCCTGTTTCTTTCACCATTTTTCTCTGTCTCCCCCTTTACCCAGAAAACATCCAACCGGAAAAAACGTCAACCCTACCCAATGTTTATGTGAATGTATTTTTATATATATATATATGTGTCTTATCTTCATCTCTGCAACCCTCAGTTAATGGCACACATAGTCGAAAGGTGTTATACACATATAGTAGCATTCACATATGTTCCCCCTCCATGTATCATCAACTAAATGTGCTCCCCATTTGTTGGAATAAGAAGCCGAAAAGAGCTCGGTAGTGTTTGTATGCCCATTTACAGACCCTTAATACAGGATGAGAAAGATTAATGTATACTTCACAATACCTCAAAGCTTACTTAGAACATATACGGCACAATGATACATGCCCCTCAGACATTGATTCATACATACATGATTTTACTATCCCACTAGGCTATACATTTCCCACCTACAACTCTCCCCCGATCATCCAAGCTTGTATGTAAATTGTATAGGTAATATTTTTAGTTTATTAGTTAAGAGTGGCAGTTATTGATGACTGCCAAAGGGTGGACTGTCGAAGTCGGAAAATATTACAGTACACACATCACGTACAAACTCCACACAGATGGCCTCCATGTGCATACTTGTTCTGCCATGTGTGCACATATTCGCAAGTTGCATATGACCGCTCACGCGATCCTGCGTATTAGCGCGTGGTATGAGTAATTATGGTAGCATTTGTACTCGCATGGAAAAGCCACAAAGACGTATCACATATTTAATCCACAATGTACACATAGCCTACATGCACCACACCAGCAAGTTATACTTGTTTAAAAGGTACAACAACAAAGGGAATCACCTTTACAGGATATGAGGGGACAGCATTAGGTTATGAGGTGGTGTTTGGTATCCAGCTGTAGGGTATTTTAAGGGCAACATTCTGGTAGCAGTTTGCAGAAGATAGCACGCTCCTGCGCATAATTATGCGCAGGAACAGAATATTACTATTATACTGTGTTTACTGTACTTTGATATGCATCTGGAACCCTGTGGAGACCAACTGCAAGCACACCTGGAACAGACATCGCCCACCTATTCAAACCAACCTATGACCCCTCCTGTACTGTAAATGACCAGCCCTTTGACTTATAGATGAAGAGGTTACAGTTTCTATTGTATTGTGTTTTTACCAACTGTATAAAAGCCAAAGCTGCCTAGCCGGTCACTCTCTCTCTGAAGGTCATCTTGCTTGATTGATCTGAGCACCGGACTGAGTGGCGCTGGCGAAACCAAATGTATGTACCATTGTATTGTAGCCTCTTTTCTCTTATTGTAATTGTATATTTGTTGTAACCCCCTTTTATCAATTATATGTTGGCGGGTCGGATCCCAACTTCTTAAATGGTGTTTTGTCTCTTTCCCTGCTAAGGTTATAAGTGTATTTCAGCCACACGTGAAGCTGCATTGTGCTCTCAGTGTGTCGGTGTGTGTGCATGCACTGTGTGTACTTTGTACGTCCGTCGCAGCGTGTGTACGCAAAGTGCGTACACGGTACGGGGCTTTTGTACACTAACTGAGTAAAAGGTATGTAGAGTAAGGATTGAATACAGCGGCCGCAGCGGCTCAATTTTAAAGTGTATTGAGTGTATTTAAAGTATTGCTTTTAGTCCTGTAAGTAAATCAGCATTTACAAGAATAAACAGCGACACTGCATATGGCAGATTTGATAACAAGACATAAATCACATGAAACATAAAGAAGATTAAAACTGTGCTCATCAGATAATGTTTCCTCAACATATTTTTGTTACTAGTAAAAGAGGGAATATACACATTGCAGTCCCAAAAAAATCAATTGACCATTTTACTGTTTGGTCATGTGTGAACCACGAGAGACCCAATACGTACAGTTACTGTCAGGTAACTATAGAATCAAACATTTGTTATAATACTGTACATGTACCAAATGTCTTATTAGTTTGCACAGTTGGTGTCTCTGCATGATCATGGTCGGACTGGCCCACCGGGGTGCAGTGTGGGCCCCACTGCGCGCGTGCGTGCGTGTGTGAAGGGGATCATGTTCCAGACTGTGCACTTGAAATGTACATTATACAGATGTTGCCTTATACTGCACTGGACTATGTGGTATTTTCTACAGTGCATACCTGTTATTAATCTGGCACATTATCATGCATGCACTAGCAGTATTTACTATACTTTACTATAATATTTATTCTCTATTGGTTAACCAAACCACTGTGGTAGCTGGCCACACCCACACAGGAGAATGGCCACCCCCTAAACATGGGCCCCTATAAATGCATTCCCCGGTGGGCCCTCCATGTCCCAGTTCGACACTGTGTGTGATGTATCAGAGTGCAGCAGTAAAAGGTCTGTTTGATCAAATTTGTCAAGCGTTATTGTACTATGAAGTACATAATTTGTACCTTTGAATATAATTTGACCAGAGAATAATCCATGTCACTGCATGCGACAGATTAATAACTATAGACATCAATCACATAAACCAGACAAGGGGTTTAGCCTGTGATTATCAAATGTTTGTTAGTAGTAACAGAGGGAATATATACAGTGCAGTCCCAAAGACACCACTGACCATTTCTACTGTTTGGTCATGTGTGAATAGTGAATGACCAAATGAGAGTACTCAGAAACTGCACAAAACTTTTTTGTACCGCTCGGCTGCACAAGCGTTCGCACACTTGCAAAGTGAAAATACACTCCCCTATGGCGGCGACTATCTGATCGCAGCGCTGCAAAAAATAGCTAGTGAGCGATCAACTCGGAATGACCCACAAGGTCTGTAAGGTCTGTGTACAAACTTCTCAAAGTATGTGTAAAACTTCTCAGGTACTATAAAAGCAAGCATGTAGAAACCATTTAACCCACTAGTAACACCTTATAAAGCAAACATTGCAATGATAACGTCACCTGGTCTCAAAGACGGTATGTTTTTTTGTCTGTGCTATTCTATTCTGTTTGAGGTTGTTGGGAACCCTTTTCCATTCTCTATCAAGAAGGCTTGTGTCTTAACCACAGTCCCTTTGGTTCCTGACAAACCTAGTTCTTACGGTACAATGGGGGTCATTCAGATCTGATCGCTGATCTGCTAATTTTGCTGTCCTGCGTTCAGATAGTCGCCGCCTCCAGGGGGAGTGTATATTCGCTGTGCAGGTGTGATCCTATGTGTACGCCGAGCTGCTAAAATCCACTTTGTGCGGTATGTGCGCAGCCCAGGATTTACTCCTACAGTGCGATTACATCAGGCTGACCGGGGCCGGAGCTGACGTCAGACACCCTCCCTGAAAATGCTTGGGAACACCTGCGTTTTTCCGGACACTCCCAGTAAACGGTCAGTTACCACTCACAAACGGCTTCCTCCTGTCAATCACCTTGCGAACGCCCGTGCGATCGGATTTTTCGCACCATCCCGTCACTGACCGGCGATGCCCTTTGTTGCTGTCTGACGCGCATGCGCATTGTGGTGCATATGCATGTACAGTCAGTACCTGATCGTCCGCTGTGCGAAAACGCACAGCAGCGATCAGATCTGAATCACCCCCTATGACTTGTGTATCTTGACTGATCATCAATGAACAGGGGCGTAGGATGGGCGGTTCCGGTGGAGCTCGAGCTCTAGGCGCCCAAGACAGTACAGGCCGCCGCAGCTGCATCAAGTCTCTCCCTCCCCTCCCCTCCCCTCCCCTCTCCTCCCCCCTCCCCTCCGGTCCGTGACTTGCGTGTGACATCACGCGTCACAGGCACGGACGGGTGGAGACGCGGCCAGCAGCAGTCAGGAAGCAGGAGCGGGCAGGTGAGTTTTTTGTTTTGTTTTGTGTTTGCGGAGCTACCAGGGGGCACAGCTACAGGGGGCATAATTACTCTGGGCACAACTACTCCGGGCACAGCTACAGGGGGCACAACTACTGGGGGCAAATCTACAGGGGGCACAACTACGCAGGGCAGCTACAGGGGGCACATCTACTGGGGGCAAATCTACAGGGGGAACAACTACTGGGGGCAAATCTACAGGGGGCACATCTACTGGGGGCACAACTACTGGGTCCATAACTACAGGGGGCATAACTGTGGCCACGCCCCTTCCCTATGAAGCCACACTCCTATTTTTGCTGCGCACTATGTTTAACCTGTGGGTTTGTGGGGGAGGGGCGCCATAGGAAACTTTCGCCCTGGATGCCACAAGGTCTACAACCAGCTCTGGTGGCCACGCCCCCAATTCAGTACAGGGGAGGAGGGCGCCAAAACATACCTTGCTCTAGGCACCATGACACCTTGCTACACCTCTGTCAATGAAGATGAGAAAATAATAATTCAATGCTCGTTGGTCCACATACTTCTGCATGTTCTCCAGTGTCAAATCCGCAGGTTGTTCAGCTCAGCCGCTGCCTGCTTCTGGAAAAGATTTCTAAGTCATTGTGTCTTTCATGCATAGATTACATTATATAACCCTATTTACTGGTATTTTCTGATGAGTGTCGGGGAGAGTGATGGTAACCCTTACCTTTTCCATCCCCAGTCATACCGTGTCTCTTTCCATCGATCTTTCCAAACTGGGCAGCAGACTATTAAGTGACCAAGGGACTGATTCAGAGTTGTATGTAAACCCGATGGTTTATGCACAAGTCCAATGTTTACCGCTCTGCAAATGTGCAGTATCTGTATACTGTGCTGTTCTATCTGCGATCTCATTCGCAGTGCCCCAAAACCGTATCATGAATGACATGCTGCGGTCATTGGGGGGCGCTGGTGAACGTTATCAACACAGGTGTGGCGTACCCGTCTGAGGCCAGGGTCTATGCCTTTCTACTCCGATATCCTGGCCCAAGCAGAGGAGATCCATCACCTATTCTGAGTAGATTTTATCGCACTGTAGGAGTAGGTCCCAGGTTACGCACAGACAGGAAAAAACATTTGATGGCGAGTTGCGAACGGATTTGCAGCTGACCAGCATTTGCTAAACTTTTCGCACAGTGTACGCAGATATTCACGGGGCGAGTACTCACTCTGGGCGGCGATTATCGGGTCACAAACCTCTGCAAATTCACAGAGGAGCGATCAGGTCTGAATTAGGCCCTTAGTTTGATACGGTTTTGCTCGAAATATAATTTATTGCTGACATTAGCTCTTTCATTGCACTTTGTTTCTGCAGTTCTACATTTGTAAAATGTATTACCTTTCCATATTACAGTATTTTGTGACAGATCTTCTCTTTAAACTGTAAGTTCTACCTTATTAGATTGACCACTGTGAACAAATCTTGATAATACAGTATGTTGTTCACATGTAGAACCAGTAGGTGTCGCCACAAGCCTATAAAAAACATCATATTCTTTCTAACGGAACCTAAAATGCAGAAGACAGGTCCTTATTCAGCTTCAGTTGTAAAAATTGAAAATTGTCTGATTATCGGCTGACTGTGCATGCACTACCGCATCGCACGTGCAGGAAGGCCTAAATGCTTTTGCAATGTAATCACAGGCCCAGCAAAGTGCGATCACATAACAATTGCCAAAAAGTGGTTGTTTGTGGGACGTTACATGGTATTTCTGGGGAGTGGTTGGAAAAAAGCTGGCGTGTCGTGGACGTTTTCGGGGTGTGCATCTGACGGCAGATGCGATTAAAAACATGGCGCTGCTGTGACTACAGCTGCATAATATCCTGCGTATGCATGGGACAACCGGAATTGTCGACGGTACTGAATTTCTGCGTTTGCATCACAATTATGCGAATGCATACGCAAATTTGCAAATGCATCGGTGGACGTCTTTTACCTTTCTGGACGGCTCTTCACATGAGTTTTTTTGTTCTAAGAAAATCGCAATGTCTGTCTTAATAGCGACCCAAGCTGAATAAGGCCCACACTTTTTGACGGCAATCCATATAAAAGCTCCATGAAATTTTGGGGTGGGGGAATTATGAATGACCAGTTTTAAACGTCAGGTTTCTAATTGTCACTCATCACATTTTGATCTCCAAAACACCAGATCCAACAGTTTAGAGCGGAGACCACTGCTATTCTAAGTTGGAGGACAACAACGTATGTTCAGGTGCCTCAGCAAATGCTAAGTAGCCATGGACCTTTCCTGGTATCTTAGAGGTGTATGGGTTGTTGGGTCGATTCAACTTAGGTCGACATGCAATATGTCGACAGGGGCAATGTGTCGACATGGTCATTAGGTCGACATGTACTAGGACAAAAGGTTGACATGGGTTTTTGGACTTTTTTGGTGTAGTTTTTTTCCGTAAAGTGACGGGAAACCCCAATTAGTGCACTGTGTTCGTTCGCCATGCTTCGGGCAAGGTGCCTCGCTCCACTACCGCTGCGCTCGGCACAGGTTACCATTCCCAATTGTAGTCCACGTGGATCGTCAAGTATGAAAAAGTCAAAAAAAGTCCAAAAAATGAAGATTTTTTTTAAAAAAACCTCATGTCGACCTTTTGACCTGTCGAGCTAGTACATGTCAACCTAATGACCATGTCGACCTATTGACCATGTCAACCTAATGCATGTCGACACTCAGTGGTCAACCTAATGACTGTTGACATAAGCTGTGTCAACCTAACGACCGTATCCCTCTTAGACAGTGTGTACCTGCATTAAGAAACAAAACATCTTGGGCTCTGTCTAAACTGTTATTTATTGGATGGTCAGCTTGTGGTTCCCTGGTGAGCACTAGTTACTTTTGTGCTATGTATTGTGAGATCTGTTATTTGCTTTATTCTATTCTACTCTTAGACCAAGAATACTTCTCACGTAGGTCTTTTTTTATACGTATGATACCATGGGCCCAACGTAATAGGGTAACTCACAAAGCAGCAATGTTAGTAAGGCAAAAACCATCACAGTATATATTGCGAGAGATATATAGAAATGTGTGCAGTTTACCCATTTTACAAAGCGGGAGGTACAATTTCTTGACTCACATGACATTTAGAAATTACTTGAAATCAGTTGAGGGATTGTACTTGGCATCCTATTTAATAAAAGACTAGCGCAGCTCCTCAACTCTACGGGGGGGGGAGTCAAGTGTTGTGCACACCGGTGGCCATTAGATGGCACCCAATGGAGCAATTTAATTGTTGCTCTGTTCGGGCGCTCACAGCCGTTGGCGCTGACATTGCGGCTATGTTGTTCCGTCATGTTGACGAGCTAGTAAGTAGTCTCTGTATAAATAATAAGAAATCGTTATTTATGCAATAAAGCTGATCGTTCTACTATTCGTCTGGCAGATGTTACAGCAACTAAAAATAGG
Organism: Pseudophryne corroboree; assembly: GCF_028390025.1. Taxonomy (NCBI): domain Eukaryota; kingdom Metazoa; phylum Chordata; class Amphibia; order Anura; family Myobatrachidae; genus Pseudophryne; species Pseudophryne corroboree. The sequence goes on from NC_086449.1 coordinate 722,725,203, forward strand.
TAGAACTGCCACAACATGTGCATCTTTAGTTTTTTTTTTTTTTTTTAAGGATTCTTGTGAGCAGCGGGAAAGGTAGGAACATGTATCAGAGTTCAAATTCCCATGGACTTGTCAGAGCATCCATAGCCTCTGCCCTGATTCTCTTGTGGCAGTAGCAGAGTCTTTCCACCTCTGGGTTGTGACCAGATGCCACAAGAGGGTCAGCTGCTGAAACACTTTTTGGTTCAGCTCGGACTCTCTTGGATGAATCTATTGCTACCCAGTCGTTCCTGCTCACCACATGCATGGCTGTTAAAGACATTAAGGGGTTCTGCCTTTAGCAGAAGTGATGTTTTCTCTAACGTCCTAAGTGGATGCTGGGAACTCCGTACGGACCATGGGGGATAGCGGCTCAGCAGGAGACTGGGCACAACTAAAGAACGCTTTAGGACTACCTGGTGTGCACTGGCTCCTCCCTCTATGACCCTCCTCCAGACCTCAGTTAGAATTTTGTGCCCGGCCGAGCTGGATGCACACTAGGGGCTCTCCTGAGCTCTTAGAAAGAAAGTAATATTTAGTTTTTTTATTTTCAGTGAGATCTGCTGGCAACAGACTCACTGCTACGAGGGACCTAGGGGAGAGAAGCGAACCTACCTGCTTGCAGCTAGCTTGGGCTTCTAGGCTACTGGACACCATTAGCTCCAGAGGGATCGAACACAGGCCCAGCCTCGGTCATCCGGTCCCGGAGCCGCGCCGCCGTCCCCCTAGCAAGAAGACGTTCCTGGAAATCGGCGGCAGAAGACTTCGGACTTCATTAAGGTAGCGCACAGCACTGCAGCTGTGCGCCATTGCTCCCCAGGCACACCACATACTCCGGTCACTGATGGGTGCAGGGCGCTGGGGGGGGGGGGGGGGGGGGGGGGCGCCCTGGGCTGCAATATAAGTACCTTACTTGGCAAATTAACACATAATATAGCCTTTAAGACTATATATGTGTAAAATCCCCTGCCATAACTGTATAAAAAAAGCAGGAGAAGCCCACCGGAAAAGGGGCGGGGCTATCTCCCTCAGCACACTGGCGCCATTTTCCCTCACGGCTCCGCTGGAAGGATCGCTCCCCAGGCTCTCCCCTGCAGTTCCAGACTACATAGGGTAAAAAAGAGAGGGGGGGCACTAAATTTAGGCACAATCTGTGATATATAAGCAGCTATAAGGGGTAAAATCACTGTGTAGTGTGTATCCCTGTTTTATATAGCGCTCTGGTGTGTGCTGGCATACTCTTTCTCTGTCTCCCCAAAGGGCTTTGTGGGGTCCTGTCCTCAGTCAGAGCATTCCCTGTGTGTGTGCGGTGTGTCGGTACGGCTGTGTCGACATGTTTGATGAGGAGGCTTATGTGGAGGCGGAGCAGGTGCCGATAAATGTGATGTCACCCCCTGCGGGGTCGACACCTGAGTGGATGGATATGTGGAAGGAATTACGCGACAGTGTCAACTCCTTACATAAAAGGTTTGACGACATATCAGATGTGGGACAGCCGGCTTCTCAGCCCGTGCCTGCCCAGACGTCTCAAAAGCCATCAGGGGCTCTAAAACGCCCGCTACCTCAGATGGCAGACACAGATGTCGACACAGATACTGACTCCAGTGTCGACGATGATGAGACTAGTGTACATTCCAATAGAGCCACACGTTACATGATTACGGCAATGAAAAATGTGTTGCACATTTCTGATATTACCCCAGGTACCACAAAAAAGGGTATTATGTTTGGGGAGAAAAAACTACCAGTGGTTTTTCCCCCTTCTGATGAATTAAATGAAGTGTGTGAAGAAGCGTGGGCTTCCCCCGATAAGAAACTAGTAATTTCTAAAAGTTACTAATGGCGTACCCTTTCCCGCCAGAGGATAGGTCACGTTGGGAGACATCCCCTAGGGTAGATAAAGCGCTCACACGCCTGTCAAAGAAGGTGGCACTACCGTCTCCGGACACGGCCGCCCTAAAGGAGCCTGCTGATAGGAAGCAGGAGGCTATCCTGAAGTCTGTTTATACACACTCAGGTATTATACTGAGACCAGCTATTGCTTCAGCATGGATGTGCAGTGCTGCAGCTGCGTGGTCAGATTCCCTGTCAGAAAATATTGATACCTTAGACAGGGACACTATATTGCTAACCATAGAGCATATTAAAGACGCAGTCTTATACATGAGAGATGCACAGAGGGATATTTACCGGCTGGCATCTAAAATAAGTGCAATGTCCATTTCTGCCAGGAGGGGTTTATGGACTCGGCAGTGGACAGGGGATGCAGATTCTAAAAGGCACATGGAAGTTTTGCCTTACAAGGGTGAGGAGTTGTTTGGGGATGGTCTCTCGGACCTCGTTTCCACAGCGACAGCTGGGAAGTCAGCATTTTTACCCCATGTTCCCTCACAGCCAAAGAAAGCACCGTATTATCAGGTACAGTCCTTTCGGCCCCAGAAAGGCAAGTGGGTTAAAGGCGCGTCCTTTCTGCCCAGAGGTAGAGGAAAAAAGCTGCAGCATACAGCCAGTTCCCAGGAACAAAAGCCCTCCCCCGCTTCCTCTAAGTCCACCGCATGACGCTGGGGCTCCACAGGCGGAGCCAGGTACGGTGGGGGCCCGTCTCAAGAACTTCAGCGACCAGTGGGCTCGCTCACGGGTGGATCCCTGGATTCTACAAGTAGTATCTCAGGGGTACAAGCTGGAATTCGAGACGTCTCCCCCTCGCCGTTTCCTCAAATCTGCCTTGCCAACAGCTCCCCCGGACAGGGAGGCAGTGCTGGAGGCAATTCACAAGCTGTAGTCGCAGCAGGTGATAGTCAAGGTACCCCTCCTTCAACAAGGAAGGGGTTACTACTATTCCACAATGTTTGTGGTACCGAAACCGGACGGTTCGGTGAGACCCATTTTAAAATAAGAATTTACTTACCGATAATTCTATTTCTCGTAGTCCGTAGTGGATGCTGGGGACTCCGTAAGGACCATGGGGAATAGCGGCTCCGCAGGAGACTGGGCACATCTAAAGAAAGCTTTAGGACTATCTGGTGTGCACTGGCTCCTCCCCCCATGACCCTCCCCCAAGCCCCAGTTAGGATACTGTGCCCGGACGAGCGTACACAATAAGGAAGGATTTTGAATCCCGGGTAAGACTCATACCAGCCACAACAATCACACCGTACAACTTGTGATCTGAACCCAGTTAACAGCATGATAACAGAGGAGCCTCTAGAAAAGATGGCTCACTACAGCAATAACCCGATTTTTTGGTAACAATAACTATGTACCAGTATTGGGCGGGAGAGTGCGGATGACTCTGCAGCACCAAATGAGAGAACTCCAGGTCCTCCTCAGCCAGGATATCAATTTTGTAGAATTTTACAAACGTATTTGCTCCTGACCAAGTAGCTGCTCGGCAAAGTTGTAAAGCCGAGACCCCTCGGGCAGCCGCCCAAGATGAGCCCACCTTCCTTGTGGAGTGGGCATTTACAGATTTTTGGCTGTGGCAGGCCTGCCACAGAATGTGCAAGCTGAATTGTACTACAAATCCAACGAGCAATAGTCTGCTTAGAAGCAGGAGCACCCAGCTTGTTGGGTGCATACAGGATAAACAGCGAGTCAGATTTCCTGACTCCAGCTGTCCTGGAAACATATTTTCAGGGCCCTGACAACGTCTAGCAACTTGGAGTCCTCCAAGTCCCTAGTAGCCGCAGGCACCACAAATAGGTTGGTTCAGTTGAAACGCTGAAACCACCTTTGGGAGAAACTGAGGACGAGTCCTCAATTCCGCCCTGTCCGAATGGAAAATCAGATAAGGGCTTTTTCAGGATAAAGCCGCCAATTCTGACACGCGCCTGGCCCAGGCCAGGGCCAACAGCATGACCACTTTCCATGTGAGATATTTTAACTCCACAGATTTAAGTGGTTCAAACCAATGTGACTTTTGGAACCCAAAACTACATTGAGATCCCAAAGTGCCACTGGAGGCACAAAAGGAGGCTGTATATGCAGTACCCCTTTTACAAACGTCTGAACTTCAGGGACTGAAGCTAGTTTTTTTTGGAAGAAAATTGACAGGGCCGAAATTTGAACCTTAATGGACCCCAATTTCAGGCCCATAGACACTCCTGTTTGCAGGAAATGTAGGAATCGACCCAGTTGAATTTCCTCCGTCGGGCCTTACTGGCCTCGCACCACGCAACATATTTTCGCCAATTGCGGTGATAATGTTTTTACGGTTACATCCTTCCTGGCTTTGATCAGGATAGGGATGACTTCATCCGGAATGCCTTTTTTCCTTCAGGATCCGGCGTTCAACCGCCATGCCGTCAAACGCAGCCGCAGTAAGTCTTGGAACAGACAGGGTCCTTGCTAAAGCAGGTCCCTTCTTAGAGGTAGAGGCCACGGATCCTCCGTGAGCATCTCTTGAAGTTCCGGTTACCAAGTCCTTCTTGGCCAATCCGGAACCACGAATATAGTGCTTACTCCTCTCCATCTTATCAATCTCAGTACCTTGGGTATGAGAGGCAGAGGAGGGAACACATACCCTGACTGGTACACCCACGGTGTTACCAGAGCGTCTACAGCTATTGCCTGAGGGTCCCTGGACCTGGCGCAATACCTGTCGAGTTTTTAATCATGTGGAAGACTTCTGGGTGAAGTCCCCACTCTCCCGGGTGGAGGTCGTGCTGAGGAAGTCTGCTTCCCAGTTGTCCACTCCCGGAATGAATACTGCTGACAGTGCTATCACATGATTTTCCGCCCAGCGAAGAATCCTTGCAGCTTCTGCCATTGCCCTCCTGCTTCTTGTGCCACCCTGTTCTTGTTCGGGCACAAAGATCTAACTGGGGCTTGGGGGAGGGTCATGGGGGGAGGAGCCAGTGCACACCAGATAGTCCTAAAGCTTTCTTTAGATGTGCCCAGTCTCCTGCGGATCCGCTATTCCCCATGGTCCTTACGGAGTCCCCAGCATCCACTTAGGACGTTAGAGAAATTTGAAATCCTTGAACACCTATATGAAAAGGTTCAAGTTCAAGATGGAATCGCTCAGGGCGGTTATTTCAAGCCTGGAGGAAGGGGATTGCATGGTATCACTGGACATCAAGGATGCTTACCTGCATGTCCCCATTTACCTTCCTCACCAGGAGTACCTCAGATTTGTGGTACAGAACTGTCATTACCAATTCCAGACGTTGCCGTTTGGTCTGTCCACGGCACCGAGGGTATTTACCAAGGTAATGGCCGAAATGATGATACTCCTTCGAAAAAAGGGAGTTTTAATTATCCCATACTTGGACGATCTCCTTATAAAGGCGAGGTCCAGGGAGCAGTTGTTGGTCGGGGTAGCACTATCTCGGGAGGTGCTACAACAGCACGGTTGGATTCTGAATATTCCAAAGTCACAGCTGGTTCCTACGACACGTCTACTGTTTCTGGGGATGGTTCTGGACACAGACCAGAAAAGGGTGTTTCTCCCGGAGGAGAAAGCCAAGGAGTTGTCGTCTCTAGTCAGAGATCTCCTGAAACCAAAACAGGTCTCGGTGCATTACTGCACGCGAGTCCTGGGAAAAATGGTAGCTTCCTACGAAGCAATTCCATTCGGCAGGTTCCATGCAAGAATTTTTCAGTGGGATCTGTTGGACAAGTGGTCCGGATCCCATCTTCAGATGCATCGGCTGATAACCCTGTCTCCAAGGACCAGGGTGTCTCTGCTGTGGTGGCTGCAGAGTGCTCATCTTCTAGAGGGCCGCAGATTCGGCATACAGGACTGGGTCCTGGTGACCACGGATGCCAGCCTTCGAGGCTGGGGGGCAGTCACACAGGGAAGAAACTTCCAAGGGCTATGGTCAAGCCAGGAGATTTCCCTACACATAAATATTCTGGAACTAAGGGCCATCTACAATGCCCTAAGTCAGGCAAGACCCCTGCTTCAAAACCAGCCGGTACTGATCCAGTCAGACAACATCACGGCGGTCGCCCATGTAAACCGACAGGGCGGCACGAGAAGCAGGACGGCGATGGCAGAAGCCACAAGGATTCTCCCATGGGCGGAAAATCACGTGTTAGCACTGTCAGCAGTGTTCATTCCGGGAGTGGACAACTGGGAAGCAGACTTCCTCAGCGGGCACGACCTCCACCCGGGAGAGTGGGGACTTCATCCAGAAGTCATTCAGCTGATTGTAAATCGCTGGGAACGGCCACAGGTGGACATGATGGCGTCCCGCCTCAACAAAAAGCTAGAAAGATATTGCGCCAGGTCGAGAGACCCTCAGGCAATAGCTGTGGACGCTCTAGTGACACCGTGGGTGTACCAGTCGGTTTATGTGTTTCCTCCTCTTCCTCTCATACCCAAGGTACTGAGGATAATAAGACGAAGAGGAGTAAGAACTATACTCATTGTTCCGGATTGGCCAAGAAGAGCTTGGTACCCAGAACTTCAAGAAATGATCTCAGAGGACCCATGGCCTCTGCCGCTCAGACAGGACCTGCTGCAGCAGGGGCCCTGTCTGTTCCAAGACTTACTGCGGCTGCGTTTGACGGCATGGCGGTTGAACGCCGGATCCTGAAGGAAAAGGGCATTCCGGAGGAAGTCATCCCTACGCTGATTAAAGCTAGGAAAGAAGTGACCGCAAACCATTATCACCGCATATGGCGAAAATATGTTGCGTGGTGTGAGGCCAGGAAGGCCCCAACGGAGGAATTTCAGCTGGGCCGTTTTCTGCACTTCCTACAGTCAGGGGTGACTATGGGCCTAAAATTGGGTTCCATTAAGGTCCAGATTTCGGCTCGAAAGAACTGGCTTCACTACCTGAAGTTCAGACATTTGTTAAGGGAGTGCTGCATATTCAGCCCCCTTTTGTGCCCCCAGTGGCACCTTGGGATCTCAACATGGTGTTGAATTTCCTAAAGTCACATTGGTTTGAACCACTTAAAACCGTGGATTTAAAATATCTCACGTGGAAAGTGGTCATGCTGTTGGCCTTGGCTTCGGCCAGGCGTGTGTCAGAATTGGCGGCTTTGTCATGTAAAAGCCCTTATCTGATTTTCCATATGGATAGGGCGGAATAGAGGACTTGTCCCCAATTTCTGCCAAAGGTGGTTTCAGCTTTTCATTTGAACCAGCCTATTGTGGTGCCTGCGGCTACTCGTGACTTGGAGGATTCCAAGTTGCTGGACGTAGTCCGGGCCCTAAAAATCTATGTTTCCAGGACAGCTGGAGTCAGAAAGACTGACTCGCTATTTATCCTGCATGCACCCAACAAGTTGGGTGCGCCTGCTTCAAAGCAGACTATTGCTCGCTGGATCTGTAGCACGATTCAACTTGCGCATTCTGCGGCTGGACTGCCGCATCCTAAATCTGTAAAAGCCCATTCCACAAGGAAGGTGGGCTCTTCTTGGGCGGCTGCCCGAGGGGTCTCGGCTTTACAACTTTGCCGAGCAGCTACTTGGTCGGGGTCAAACACATTTGCTAAATTCTACAAGTTTGATACCCTGGCTGAGGAGGACCTAGAGTTCGCTCATTCGGTGCTGCAGAGTCATCCGCACTCTCCCACCCGTTTGGGAGCTTTGGTATAATCCCCATGGTCCTTACGGAGTTCCCAGCATCCACTTAGGACGTTAGAGAAAATAAGATTTTACTCACCGATAAATCTATTTCTCGTAGTCCGTAGTGGATGCTGGGCGCCCGTCCCAAGTGCGGATTGTCTGCAATACTTGTATATAGTTATTGGTTAACTAAAGGGTTATTGTTGAGCCATCTGTTGAGAGGCTCAGTTATATTCATACTGTTAACTGGGTATAGTATCACGAGTTATACGGTGTGATTGGTGTTGCTGGTATGAGTCTTACCCAGGATTCCAAATCCTTTCCTTATTGTGTCAGCTCTTCCGGGCACAGTATCCTAACTGAGGTCTGGAGGAGGGTCATAGAGGGAGGAGCCAGTGCACACCAGGTAGTCCTAATTCTTTCTTAGAGTGCCCAGTCTCCTTCGGAGCCCGCTATTCCCCATGGTCCTTACGGAGTTCCCAGCATCCACTACGGACTACGAGAAATAGATTTACCGGTGAGTAAAATCTTATTATCTCATCCTCTTTTGGATCTTTGTACCTCTCTGCTTGTTTATGGTCAATGGAGAAAAATGCTGGAGTGCTCTCCACGCTGCTTTGGTTTTGAGCAGATTTGCACGTAACTTTTTCCTGTTCGTGTTCACAGACCGTGAGCTCTGTTTTTGCCTAGGTGGGCTCCTCAGCTGCTTCTTGGTAGTCAGTACTATTTACTGTGGCTCTGAGATCACAAACTTATCTTCCTATAATTCCATATGCCACCAAGTGAGGGCCTTGTGGGTCCCTTGTGATAGCCATATTGATCCAGGCTGCCTGGCTTGTGATCCCAAACTTTGAGCATTTTTCCTGTAGTTTCCTCACGGGCCAGGCTACTGACGAAAAAAGGATGCCAACGGCCAAGGTCGAAGAAAACATACGCAAGAGTCTTAAACATACCCTCATAGAAAATAATTTGAGAGCTTGAATTTCATTGGCCTGACTCCAAATTTTTTGGATCCTACGGAAAGGATTGCCTTGTCCCTCTGAGTGCCTATATACATCTCTAAAAATTAAATGTGATGATTGGTTTTCTGGGACCTTCATGGGTGAACAATCAATCAATTGCTAAGTATTGACTTGGTTTTATGGTTATTCTTGCTTAAACACAGAACTAATCTGTACCCCCAACATGTACAACAAACAATATACCGGTCTATGCTCCACTGATAACGTTGAGATCACCTACCCCAAATGGAGTTTGATTCACAATAGACAGAAAAAAATAAGATTTTACTTACCGATAAATCTATTTCTCATAGTCCGTAGTGGATGCTGGGGACTCCGTCAGGACCATGGGGAATAGCGGCTCCGCAGGAGACAGGGCACAAAAGCAAGCTTTTAGGATCACATGGTGTGTACTGGCTCCTCCCCCTATGACCCTCCTCCAAGCCTCAGTTAGGTACTGTGCCCGGACGAGCGTACACAATAAGGAAGGATCTTGAATCCCGGGTAAGACTCATACCAGCCACACCAATCACACCGTACAACTTGTGATTTGAACCCAGTTAACAGTATGATAACAATGAAGTAGCCTCTAAAAAAGATGGCTCACAACAATAATAACCCGATTTTTTGTAACAATAACTATGTACAAGTAATGCAGACAATCCGCACTTGGGATGGGCGCCCAGCATCCACTACGGACTATGAGAAATAGATTTATCGGTAAGTAAAATCTTATTTTCTCTAACGTCCTAGTGGATGCTGGGGACTCCGTCAGGACCATGGGGATTATACCAAAGCTCCCAAACGGGCGGGAGAGTGCGGATGACTCTGCAGCACCGAATGAGAGAACTCCAGGTCCTCCTCAGCCAGGGTATCAAATTTGTAGAATTTAGCAAACGTGTTTGCCCCTGACCAAGTAGCTGCTCGGCAAAGTTGTAAAGCCGAGACCCCTCGGGCAGCCGCCCAAGATGAGCCCACCTTCCTTGTGGAATGGGCATTTACAGATTTTGGCTGTGGCAGGCCTGCCACAGAATGTGCAAGCTGAATTGTACTACAAATCCAACGAGCAATAGTCTGCTTAGAAGCAGGAGCACCCAGCTTTTTGGGTGCCTACAATATAAACAGCAAGTCAGACTTCCTGACTCCAGCCGTCCTGGAATTCTATATATATATATATATTTTCAGGGCCCTGACAACGTCTAGCAACTTGGAGTCCTCCAAGTCCCTAGTAGCCGCAGGCACCACAATAGGTTGTTTCAGGTGAAACGCTGACACCACCTTAGGAAGAAACTGGGGACGAGTCCGCAGTTCTGCCCTGTCCGAATGGAAAATCAAATATGGGCTTTTGTAAGACAAAGCCGCCAATTTTAACAATCGCCTGGCCCAGGCCAGGGCCAACAGCATGGTCACTTTCCATGTGAGATATTTCAAATCCACAGATTTGAATGGTTCAAACCAATATGATTTGAGGAATCCCAACACTACGTTGAGATCCCACGGTGCCACTGGAGGCACACAAGGGCTGTATATGCAATACTCCCTTGACAAACGTCTGGACTTCAGGAACTGAAGCCAATTCTTTCTGGAAGAAAATCTATAGGGCCGAAACTTGAACCTTAATGGACCCCAATTTGAGGCTCATAGACACTCCTGTTTGCAGGAAGTGCAGAAAACGACCTAGTTGAAATTTTTTCGTGGGGCCTTCCTGGCCTCACCCACGCAACATATTTTCACCACATGTGGTGATAACGTTGTGCGGTCACCTCCTTCCTGGCTTTGACCAGGGTAGGTATGACCTCTTCCGGAATGCCTTTTCCCTTAGGATCCGGCGTTCAAAACCGCCATGCCGTCAAACGCAGTCGCGGTAAGTCTTGGAACAGACAAGGTCCCTGCTGGAGCAGGTCCTTTCTTAAAGGCCGATGCCACGGTTTCTCTTGGAACAGACATGGTACTTGCTGAAAGCAAATCCCTTCTTAGCTCCCGAGGCCATTAGTCCTCTGTGAGCATCTCTTGAAGTTCCGGTTACCAAGTCCCTCTTGGCCAATCCGGAGCCACGAGTATAGTTCTTACTCCTCTATGTCTTATAATTCTCAATACCTTGGTTATGAGAAGCAGAGGAGGGAACACATACACCGACTGTTACACCCACGGTGTTACCAGGACGGCCACAGCTATCGCCTGAAGGTCTCGTGACCTGGCGCAATACCTGTCCCATTTTTTGTTCGGGCGGGACGCCATCATGTCCACCTTTGGTCTTTCCCAACGGTTCACAATCATGCGGAAAACTTCCCGATGAAGTTCCCACTCTCCCGGGTGGAGGTCGTGCCTGCTGAGAAAGTCTGCTTCCCAGTCGTCCACTCCCGGAATGAACACTGCTGACAGTGCTATCACATGATTTTCCGCCTAGCGAAAAATCCTTGCAGTTTTGCCACTGCCCTCCTGCTTCTTGTGCCGCCCTTTCTGTTTACGTGGGCGACTGCCGTGATGTTATCCCACTGGATCAATACCGGCTGACCTTGAAGCAGAGGTCTTGCTAAGCTTAGAGCATTATAAATTTGCTCTTAGCTCCAGTATATTTATGTGGAGAGAATTCTCCAGACTTGATCACACTCCTTGTGTGACTGCTCCCCAGCCTCTCAGGCTGGCCTCCGTGGTCACCAGCATCCAATCCTGAATGCCGAATCTGCGGCCCTCTAGAAGATGAGCACTCTGTAATCACCACAGGAGAGACACCCTTGTCCTTGGATATAGGGTTATCCGCTGATGCATCTGAAGATGCGATCCGGACCATTTGTCCAGCAGATCCCACTGAAGAGTTCTTGCGTGAAATCTGCCGAATGGAAGCGCTTCGTAATAAGCCACCATTTTTACCAGGACTCTTGTGCAATGATGCACTGACACTTTTCCTGGTTTTAGGAGGATCCCGATTAGCTCGGATAACTCCCTGGCTTTCTCCTCTGGGAGAAACACCTTTTCCTGGACTGTGTCCAGAATCATCCCTAGGACCAGCAGACGTGTCGTCGGAACAACTGCGGTTTTGGAATATTTAGAATCCACCCGTGCTGTCGTAGAACTACTTGAGATAGTGCTACTCCGACCTCCAACTGTTCTCTGGACCTTGTTCTTATCAGGAGGTCGTCCATTTTCTTTGAAGACGAATCCTCCTTTCGGTCATTACCTTGGTAAGGACCCGGGGTGCCTTGGACAATCCAACGGCATCGTCTTGAAACTGATAGTGACAGTTCTGTACCACGAACCTGAGGTACCCTTGGTGAGAAAAGGCAAATTTTGGGACATGGAGGTAAGCATCCCTGATGTCCCGGGACACCATATAGTCCCCTTGTTCTTTGCTATCACTGCTCTGAGTGACTCCATCTGGATTTGAACCCTTGTAAGTGTTCAAATTTTCCAGATTTAGAATAGGTCTCACCTAGCCTTCAGTACCACCATATAGTGTGGAGTAATACCCCTTTCCTTGTTGTCGGAGGGGTAATTTTATTATCACCTGCTGGGAATACAGCTTGTGAATTGTTTTCAATACTGCCTCCCTGTCGGAGGGAGACATTGGTACAGCAGACTACAGGAACCTGCGAGGGGGGAAACCTCTCGACATTCCAATCTGTACCCCTTGGATACTACTTGTAGGATCCAGGGGTCCTGTACGGTCCCAGCGTCATGCTGAGAACTTGGTAGAAGCGGTGGAGGGCTTCTGTTCCTGGGAATGGGCTGCCTGCTGCAGTCTTCTTCCCTTTCCTCTATCCCTGGGCAGATATGACTCTTATAGGGACGAAAGGACTGAGGCTGAAAAGACGGTGTCTTTTTCTGCAGAGATGTGACTTAGGGTAAAAAACGGTGGATTTTCCAGCAGTTGCCCTGGCCACCAGGTCCCATGGACCGACCCCAAATAACTCCTCCCCTTTATACGGCAATACATCTTTGTGCCGTTTGGAATCTGCATCACCTGACCACTGTCGTGTCCATAAACATCTTCTTGCAGATATGGACATCGCATTTACTCTTGATGCCAGAGTGCAAATATCCCTCTGCGCATCTCGCATATATAGAAATGCATCCTTTAAATGCTCTATAGTCAATAAAATACTGTCCCTGTCAAAGGTATCAATATTTTTAGTCAGGGAATCCGACCAAGCCACCTCAGCTCTGCACATCCAGGCTGAGGCGATCGCTGGTCGCAGTATAACACCAGCATGTGTGTGTATACTTTTTAGGATATTTTTCAGCCTCCTATCAGCTGGCTCCTTAAGTACGGCCCTATCCGTAGATGGTACCGCCACTTGTTCTGATAAGCGTGTGAGCGCCTTATCCACCCTGAGGGGTGTTTCCCACCGCGCCTTAACTTCTGGCGGGAAAGGGTATACCGCCAATAATTTTCTATCGGGGGAAACCCACGCATCATCACACACTTCATTTAATTTATCTGATTCAGGAAAAACTACAGGTAGTTTTTTCACCTCACACATAATACCCTTTTTTGTGGTACTTGGAGTATCAGAAATATGTAACACCTCCTTCATTGCCCTTAACGTGTGGCCCTAAAAGAAAATACGTTTGTTTCTTCACCGTCGACACTGAAATCAGTGTCCGTGTCTGGGTCTGTGTCGACCGACTGAGGTAAATGGGCATTTTACAGCCCCTGACGGTGTTTGAGACGCCTGGACAGATACTAATTTGTTCGCCGGCCCTCTCATGTCGTCAACCGGCTTGCAGCGTGTTGACATTGTCACGTAATTCCATAAATAAGCCATCCATTCCGGTGTCGACTCCCTAGAGAGTGACATCACCATTACAGGCAATTTGCTCCGCCTCCTCACCAATATTTTCCTCATACATGTCGACACACACGTACCGACATACAGCACACACATAGGGAATGCTCTGATAGAGGACAGGACCCACTAGCCCTTTGGGGAGACAGAGGGAGAGTTTGCCAGCACACACCAAAACGCTATAATTATCCAGGGACAACCTTTATGTAAGTGTTCCTCCCTTATAGCATTTTAATATATATACATATCGCCAAATCAGTGCCCCCCCTCTCTGTTTTAACCCTGTTTCTGTAGTGCAGTGCAGGGGAGAGCATGGGAGCCTTCCCACCAGCCTTTCTGTGAGGGAAAATGGCGCTGTGTGCTGAGGAGAATAGGCCCCGCCCCCTTTTCGGCGGGCTTCTTCTCCGGAGTTTTAGATATCTGGCAGGGGTTAAATACATCCATATAGCCTCAAGGGCTATATGTGATGTATTTTTCGCCATACAGGTATTATACATTGCTGCCCAGGGCGCCCCCCCCCAGCGCCCTGCACCCTCCGTGACCGCTGTGTGAAGTGTGCTGACAACAATGGCGCACAGCTGCAGTGCTGTGCGCTACCTGATGAAGACTGAGAGTCTTCTGCCGCCTGGTTCCGGACCTCTTCATCTTCAGCATCTGCAAGGGGGGTCGGCGGCGCGGCTCCGGGACGAACCCCAGGGCGAGCCCTGTGTTCCGACTCCCTCTGGAGCTATGTCCAGTAGCCTAAGAATCCAATCCATCCTGCACGCAGGTGAGTTGAAAATCTCTCCCCTAAGTCCCTCGATGCAGTGAGCCTGTTGCCAGCAGGACTCACTGAAAATAAAGAACCTAAAAACTTTTTCTAAGTAACTCTTTAAGAGAGCCACCTAGATTGCACCCTTCTCGGCCGGGCACAAAAACCTAACTGAGGCTTGGAGGAGGGTCATAGGGGGAGGAGCCAGTACACACCATGTGATCCTAAAAGCTTGCTTTTGTGCCCTGTCTCCTGCGGAGCCGCTATTCCCCATGGTCCTGACGGAGTCCCCAGCATCCACTAGGACGTTAGAGAAATAGGATTTTAATTACCTACCGGTAAATCCTTTTCTCGTAGTCCGTAGAGGTCCACATTAGTACCATGGGGTATAGACGGATCCACTAGGAGCCACTGGCACTTTAAGAGTTTGAGAGTGTGGCTGGCTCCTCCCTCTATGCCCCTCCTACCAGACTCAGCCTAGAAACTGTGCCCGAGGAGACTGACAACTTTGAGAGAAGGATTTTACACAGATAGTGGCGAGATTCACACCAGCTCACGCACAAGGCAAACCAAGCTAACTAGCTTGAAACATTAGCAATGGCTGAACAAGGGGGCAAATTCAATAAGGATTGCAAAAATTACAAATTAGCAAAAATTGCGAGCAAAAGCAAAATTGCGAAAGCACGCCCAAACGGAAAAACTGCAACCGTAATTTAACAAAAAGGTGGCCTTGTGAAATGTGCAACTATTGCGAAAACCATCCTAATAATCGCAATTTTTGCATGCATATTACAAAGGTAAGCAATTTTTGCGTACATGTTTTTGATGTTGCTAACAACAGTGTTTTTCCCTTAAAAATTGCACAACCTACTTTCCTGCACCCAAATTAAAGAAAGTACTCAACAATTGTAAATCAATTCAATCATCACTTAATTGGTCAAATGATCTTGTGGTAATTTAGCAATTATCATCTTAAAGACACCATAGTGTTTTTCTTCAAACATTGACTAATGCCCATAACTGTGTTCAAATATATTCAACTAGAGCGTGTGAATTCTAGCTTCTAAACCCTACACAACAGCAATTATTGGTATATGTTTTAACAAAACACACTTTTTTTGGAGTCAAAATATTTTAATTTGGAAACAACAGTAACACTTATTAAAAAAAAGAGTTGTTTTTTTTATTGTGAAGTGGTCAGACATTACATATTGTTTCTTTACATACCTTACTTTAAGGAATTATGTGTAAATATTTGTTTTAATAAGTATACAAATGGAAAATAAAAAAGATGGTATTGCTGTTCTTCAACATATGTATGTGTGTAGCGCACAAATAAAAAATAAAAAATGTATGTGGGTATGTTTTGTTTAACAAAAAAATGTTGGTTGTTTAAAATAAAAAAAATGTTAGGAAGCTAAATGTCATTCAGCAGATAATCAAAATGCTTGTAAAGGTTGTTTTACATTTGCTTCTATCAAATTGTCAAACCTCGACTGTTAGTAAGTGTAAAACACAAATCGATTAGTAACATATATTTTCACAATCAACATGTGTTACAGAGTAACAATACCTTACATGTTTCTAAGTACCAATACAGCTGAATGAAGTGATTTGTGGTCTGAGGTGTGAGCTTCTTCAGCATGGTGTAATGAAGCAATGATTGCAGTGTACGTGCAGTCTACAACTGAGATCAGCTTGTGCAATTTTTAAGGTTAGACCTGTAATCACTCAGAAACTGCACATCAGAAATGTGCGATCTGTTGTAAAAGTTGCGAATACACCGTCCACCGACCATCAGCATACGCCCAAAACACGCCCCAGTTTTTTGCGAGTCCAGCCCTTTAAGTACGCCCCCTACTTTTCGTAGTGCATACGCAGTTTTTGCTAATTCTCAGAAATTGGGGGGGGGTTCTCAGTTTTTGCTATTTAAGTTGCAGAATTGGTGTTTTTACACATTTTTTGGTAATTTTGCTGATTTGTGATCTTTGTTGAAATAGGCACAATATTACTTAACTAAGTAACAAAACAGTACTCAACCAAGAACTAAGTAGTACTGAACTAAGTAACCACTGCAGGATCACAAAGCGCTGGGCAGGTGCCCAGCATCCTCTACGGACTACGAGAAAAGGATTTACCGGTAGGTAATTAAAATCCTATTTTCTCTTACGTCCTAGAGGATGCTGGGGTCCACATTAGTACCATGGGGATGTACCAAAGCTCCCAGAACGGGAGGGAGAGCGCGAAGGCTCCTGCAGAACTGATTGACCAAACTTCAGGTCCTCAGCGGCCAAAGTATCGAACTTGTAGAACTTTGCAAACGTGTTCGACCCAGACCAAGTAGCCGCTCGGCAAAGCAGTAAAGCCGAGACACCCTGGGCAGCCGCCCAGGAAGAACCCACCTTACGAGTAGAGTGGGCCTTAACAGATTTTGGACACGGCAATCCTGCCGTAGAATACGCATGCTGGATAGTGAACCTGATCCAGCGAAAAGTCGTCTGCTTAGAAGCAGGACACCCAAGTTTCATGGGATCATACAGGACAAACAGAGAGTCCGATTTTCTGTGACGAGCAGTCCTCTTCACATAGATTTTCAGAGCCTTTACAACATCCAAGGACTTTGATGAAATTGAGGAGTCAGTAGCAACTGGCACCACAATAGGTTGGTTGATATGAAATGCCGACACAACCTTCGGAAGGAACTGCTGACGCGTTTGCTCCATCTTCATGGAAGATCAAGTAAGGGCTCTTACAAGACAAAGCCTCCAACTCTGACACACGTCTAGCAGAAGCTAAGGCCAATAAAGTGACAGCCTTCCACGTGAGAAATTTTGACCTCAGCCTCCGGTAGATGTTAGAACCAATCCGACTGAAGGAACTGTAACACCACGTTAAGATTCCAGGGCGCCATAGGCGGCACAAAGGGAGACTGGATGTGCAGAACCCCTTTCAGAAAAGTCTGAACCTCAGGGAGGGAAGCCAACTGTTTCTGGAAGAAAATGGATAGGGATGAAATCTGGACCTTTACGGATCCCAACCTCAGGCCAATATCCATACCTGTTTGCAGGAAGAGGAGAAACTGTCCCAGTTGAAACTCCACCGTAGGAAACTGACACCAAGATACATATTTTTTCCAAATATGATGGTAATGTTTAGACGTTACCCCATAGGTTCCCAAACTGTGTGCCGTGGCTCCCTGGGGTGCCTCGGGACACTTGCAGGGGTGCCCTGGGTTGGTGGTCCAGGACCAATTCAAATTATTCATGGTCAATATAATAGACCACAGGTTCTCAAACTCGGTCCTCAGGACCCCACACGGTGCATGTTTTGCAGGTTTCCTCACAGAATCACAAGAAACATAATTAGCTCCACCTGTGGACCTTTTAAAATGTGTCAGTGAGTAATTAATACACCTGTGCACCTGCTGGGTTACCTGCAAAACATGCAGTGTGTGGGGTCCTGAGGACCGAGTTTGAGAACCACTGTAATAGACAAAACCAGTGCTGGTGGCTGCCAGTCATAAAATATATAGCCAAACAGAAGCAAATCTTGTCTCACCCACACAACTGACCCGAAGGATGACATATAAACGCGATCTACTTAATGTAATATTTATTTCTAAATTTCTCAATAAGAAATTTTTGGCCTAGGGGTGCCGTGAAAAAAATTCTGATATTCTAGGGCGCCGTGATTCAAAAAAGTTTGGGAACCACTGCGTTACTCCTTTCCTAGCCTGTATCAGGGTAGGAATAACCTTGCTTGGAATGCCCTTACAAGCGAATATCTGGCGTTCAACCTCCATCAAACGTAGCCGTGGTAAGTCTTGATAAGCGAACGGCCCCTGCTGCAGCAGGTCCTCCCGAAGAGGAAGAGGCCTTGGCTCTTCTAGCAGTAGATCTAGAAGATCCGCGCACCAAGCCCTTCTTGGCCAGTCCGGAACAATGAGGATTGCCTGAACTCTTGTTCTCCTTATGAGTTTTAGAACTCTTGGAATTAGTGGAAGTGGAGGAAACACGTACACCGACTGGAACACCCACGGAGTCACTACGGCGTCCACCGCCACGGCTTGCGGGTCCCTCGACCTGGAACAATACCGCCAAAGCTTCTTGTTGAGACGAGAGGCCATCATGTCTATTTGAGGTACACCCCAAAGATCTGTTACCTCCGTGAACACCTCCGGATGGAGGCCCCACTCTCCTGGATGATCGTGTCTGCTGAGGAAGTCCGCTTCCCAGTTGTCTACTCCCGGAATGAAGATTGCTGGCAGCGCCAACGCGTGTTTTACTGCCCAGTGGATGATTCTTGTTACCTCTGACATTGCAGCTCTGCTCTTCATTCCACCCTGTCAGTTTATGTAAGCCACCGTCGTTACATTGTCCGACTGCACTTGAATGGCTCGATCTCGCAGAAGATGGGCCGCTTGGAGAGGACCATTGTAGACGGCTCTTAGTTCCAGAATGTTTATTGGAAGGCTGGATTCCAGGCTTGACCACCTTCCTTGGAAGGTTTCCCCCTGAGTGACTGCGCCCTAGTTAGGGAAGCCAATCCTGGGCCATTTTTTCAATCCTGGGTATCGGGATTGAAAAGTGGCCAATCCCAGGTTTCCCAGGATTGGCTTTTAGCTATGTGGCCGCCCCCTCGCCCCACCCCACACACATAACTCACCATATTCCGGGGGCGGGTGAGTGGGGGGAACAACTTCTGATCGCTGCTGGCGGCTCCCAGCAACGGCTGACGGCGCATGACCTCTCACGATGCGCTGGGGAGCTGGAACAAGGAAGCCGGGCAGCGTCTGACCGTCCTGTGGACGCTTAACGCTGATCCCTCAATCCCCGGGATTGGAGCTTCCAATCCCGGGATTGAATCCCGGCCATTTTTGGCCCTAAATCCTGGGAACCCACCGATCCCGAACCCAGGATTGGCCACCATAGCCCCAGCTCTGGAGATTTGCATCCGTGGTTAGAAGGATCCAGTCCTGAATCCCAAACCTGCGGCCCTCCAGAAGGTGAGGTAATTGCAGCCACCAGAGGAGTGAAATCCTGGCCTTTGGCGACAGACGTATTCTCTGGTGTATGTGAAGATGGGGCCAAGACCACTCGTCCAGGAGATCCAGTTGGAAGAACCGAGATTGAAACCTCCTGTACTGCAGCACCTCGTAAGAGGCCACCATCTTCCCCAGAAGGCGAATGCACTGATGAACCGACACCTGGGCTGGCTTCAGGACATCCCAGGACCATTGTTTGAATCACCAAATCTTTTTCCTCTGGAAGAAACACCCTCTGCACCTCCATGTCGAGGATCATTCCCAGAAAGGACAACCGCCTGGTTGGTTCCAAATGTGATTTTGGAAGATTCAGGATCCAACCATGTTCCCTGAAAAGCTGGGTCATGAGAGCTATGGACCGTAACAGCTACTCCTTTGACGATGCCTTTATCAGCAGATCGTCCAGATATGGAATTATGTTCACCCCCTGTCTGTGGAGAACCATAATTTCCGCCATCACCTTGGTGAATACCCTCGGTGCTGTGGAGAGGACGAATGGCAGGGCCTGGAACTGAAAATGACAGTCCAACTTGATGCGGCAGCCAAAATCGGAATGTGGAGGTACGCATCCTTGATATCCAGGGATACCAGGAATTCCCCCTCCTCCAGACCTGATATCACTGCCCTTAGAGACTCCATTTTGAACTTGAACTCCCTCAGAAAGGGGTTTAGTGATTTTAAGTTCAGAATGGGCCTGACCAAACCATCCGGTTTGGGTACCACGAAAAGGTTCGAATAGTAACCCGTGTTTCGCATTTGTGGAGGGACTGGTACAATGACCTGTGCCTCCACCAATTTCTGGATGGCTCCATGTGGGGTAGCCTTGTGTGCCGGCAAAGCTGGCAAGCCCGATTTGAAGAATCGATGAGGGAGATCTGGAAATTCCAGCAGATACCCCTGGGATACAATATCTAGTACGCAGGGGTCCAGGCCGGACGAAACCCAGACGTGACTGAAATGTCAGAGTCTCTTCCCCCCTACCCTGCCTCCAGGCCGCGCTGTCCACCGTCATGCGGAGGACTGTGGCGTACCTGAAGCAGGCTTCTGTCCCTGGGAACCCGCCGCAGCAGGTTTCTTGGATTTTGGACGGCCTCCTGCCACCTCTAAAGAAGATGGTGGACGGTTTGGCCTCTCTCGGTTTAGTAACCCGAAAGGACTGAGATGCAGGTGAAGAAAAAGGTTTCTTCGTAGCAGGAGCTGCTGAGGGAAGAAAAGGGGACTTACCCGCCGTAGCCGTGGAGAGCCACGCATCTAGCCCTTCCCCAAAGAGAGCCTGACCTGTGCAGGGTAGGGTCTCCACACCTCTCCTGGGGGTAAATTTACTAAGATGGGAGTTCTATTTAAGATGGGATGTTGCCCATAGCAGCCAATCAGATTTCAGGTATTATCTTCTAGAAGGTGCTAGATAAATGAGAAGTAGAATCTGATTGGTTGCTATGGGCAACATCCCATTTTAGATAGAACTCCCATCTTAGTAAATGTACCCCCTGGATTCCGCGCCGGCAGACCACTGGCACAGCCACAGTCCTCGACGAGCCGAGACAGACATGGAAGAAATTCCTGCAGCCATTGAACCCAGGTCTTTCATGGATTTCACTATAAATCCTGCAGAACCCTGAATGTTACGTGAAAACAATTCAACGTCACTTTTATCCATTGTATCCAAATCCTCAAGTAATGTGCCTGACCACTTTACTACAGATGTATCCACCGTTATCTTGAGTAGTTTTCTGTGCCTAGTCACAACATGATTTATTAGCATAAACCCTTCAGCTATTGTTCTCAACTGCAATACAACACAGAGAACAATACAGCAGGGGATTAAGTCATTACAGCAGGGGATTAAGTCTGACTGGCCAGTCACAGTTAATCCTATTAACCGTCAAGATAAATGTGGATACATGTGTATAGCTCAATTTTGCGATCAGCCGGTTCCTTTAAGTCAGTACATCCGGGAACCGGTAAACCACTTTTTTTGAAAGTCTGGATACAGACGCGTCCACTATGGGTGTGTTTTCCCATTTCTTTCTATCCTCCTCAGGGAAGGGGAAAACAACCAGAACCTTTCTAGGGATCTGACATTTTTTCTCTGTGTTTTCCCATGCTTTTTCAAAAATAGCATTTAATTCTTTGAACGCAGGGAAGGTTAGCGAGGCTTTCTTATTATCAGTGAAGTAAGCCTCCTCAACCTGCTCAGGAGTTGTGTCAGCAATATTCAACACATCTCTAATAGCCTCTATCATCAACTGCAACCCCTTTAGCAAGAGATGCGGCCTCCCTGAGCACATCCCCATCACCGTCTGCCGTGTCCGAGTCGGTATCCGTGTCGTCCTGCATAATCTGGGCAAGAGCACGTTTGTGTGAACCTACAAAAGGGGGGTCCTGAGGTAACAGAACCGGACCAAACTGCCATAGAATTGTGTAAAACCTGAGTTGCAGATTCATTCTGAGGAACCCTAGTAGAAATCTGAGAAATCATAGTTTTGATAGAGGATAACCACTCAGGCTCCCTTGCTGGTATCAGTGCACTCCTGATTACATAGAATGAGATCATCTTGAGAGGACATATCCTCAGCCGCATATGACACAGAGTCCCTGGACATAGCTAACTGGAGACCTCAAACACCACACACACACAGGTGAGACTTAACAGAGTTTCCCCCCTGAGAATGGCGAGAGAGAGACAGAGATTGGAGCCAACCCAAACACAGTGCTGTTTTGATAAAGGACACCGCTTACCAGCGCCCACTGTGTACTGTAATAGTTACACAGAACTAATTTACCGCCTCCCCCCTTCCCTTCTACAACCGCCTGGTACCGCACAGGAAAGCTGGAGTTGCTTGGAGGGACAGCTCTGTCAGCGTATGTGTACAGGAACTGCAGGCAAGAAAATGGCGCTGAACGCTGCTGGGTCCGCTTTGAGAAGCTCCGACCCTTGAAGATGGCGCCTCTTCCTACACAAATTCTTTATACTGGCCTGAGGATTCCGTCCCCTGTGAGCGTCTGAGTACGGAGGATTCTGACGCTAGCCTGGGGATTCAGTCTCCGGTTAGCGTCTTTGACCAGTGTAGGGTATTAAGATGCTGGCTCAGGACTGTGTGCCGCTGAGCCTTCCCGGAGCGCAGCCTCTCAGAGCTGCGCTCCTATCCTTGTGCCGCCATATCTAGTCATCGCCTGACCTTCTGGCTCTGTAAGGGGGTGGTGGCATGCTGCCGGGGTGAGCGATCCCCTGTGGCGGGGAACGTTCGATCCCCTCAGGAGCTCAGTGTCCTGTCAGCAGAGATAGTGGCGCAGACCCCGCAGTGCGGACAATACTCCCCCCCCCCCCCCCCCCCCCTTAGTCCCACGAAGCAGGGAGGCTGTTGCCAGCAGCCTCCCTGTAATATAATAAACTCTAAAATAAACATTTACTACTACAGAAGCTCTGGAGAGCTGCCCTAGCTGTGACCGGCTCCTCCGGGCACATTTTCTAAACTGAGTCTGGTAGGAGGGGCAGAGGGAGGAGCCAGCCCACACTTTCAAAATCTTAAAGTGCCAATGGCTCCTAGTGGACCAGTCTATACCCCATGGTACTAATGTGGACCCCAGCATCCTCTAGGACGTAAGAGAAATAATGGAAATAGTCTGTATGCTGATTCAGCCAATCACTGGACCACTGATCAACAGTCTGCTGGTTATAAACTAGAAGTGATGGGTCTTCTGTTTTGTTAAAGCAGACCAAGTAAACAGTTAACGCCCATACACACTAAACGAGCCCTCACCAACGCAGATATTGGTGGCGGCGGCGGGGACCCGGTGGGGTGCCGGCATACACACTTGTGTGTGTGTGTGTGGGGGGGGGGGGGGGGGGCGTGGAATGACACCACTGTCGTTAACAAGGACCTCCCTCGTCTGTACATGTTCAGACGAGGGAGGGGGTCGTTAACGATATTGAGTGTACACAATAGACGAGATTGTAAAAGATCTTGCTCAGAATGGCCCTTCTGAGTGATATCTTTTATTTTCTCATCTAGTGTGTATGGGCCTTTACATTTTCCTTTTCGCAATACTGTAGTTGAAAGTGAGGGTCTGTGTCAAAATTGTTATTGCCTACATTATACCAATAGGTAAAAGTCACTTGGTGAGGAAAGTTTCACTAGCTATATAAACATTGAATGAGGAAGTTCAGAATATTACCCATTGGAGCTTATTCAGTTGTACGCTGCTGTGATTGTTCCACAATCTTTTGCAGTAGTCACGCTTACCAACTGTATGTAATGCTAGTATCAGCCCTTCCCATGGTGTACATAGATACATCTGAGTGTGCAGGGACTGAGCTGTCCACTTTGCCCATCTTTAGACACCACCATTGATCGCACCATCGAAATTTGCACCAGCCCCATGCGAAGGGCAGAATATCAGAGTATGGCCTCCAAATGAAAGCATCTAATGACACGCCTGCGACACTCCCGTAAGAAGGACCAACTGCGCCTCTGCATACACACCACGCAACGCATGCGCTGTACACATTTTTTTGCAATTTAAATACATGCACAGTTGGGTGTGACTCACGCTCAACTCATGGAATAATTCAAAAGGGGTTATCCAACTTCTAACTACTAATTTATTGTTTTATGCATTGAAGACACATTGTTTGTTTCTTTCATTCTGCCTTTATGTGCTTTTCAACCATATCTTTCATCAGCATCATCCCCCCCCCCCCCACCAGCAAAATACAATGCAACAATTCTTGTAAACAATCTTTGGATCCAATAAAATTGGTCGTCTACACATAGAAAATACATTCAGGTTCTTTAACAGAGTAAAAACCCCAAAACGTAATGCATGTTTAAATATAATTTATTAAGACATTCAGCCATGTCTGTCAGTCTACATCCAAATGTACCACTAAAAAAAGAGCAAATTAAACTGTTATCTAAAATAAAGAGTCACATTTTACATCAGAAAGATTGACCTCAACCTTTTTTCCTTTTACAGCCAATGTGTACTAGTATAAATTAATAATTTTTTTTTTTTTTTTTTTTTTTCTTATCAAAATTCACATAAAAAATTGTTGTTTTTTTCTTCCAACTAAAGCAAAGATCAATGTAAAAATTTAACACGACATACTGGTCGGGGCCAAAATATGAAAAGAAACCAAAACAAAATTCTCTCTCCATCTCAGAGTGCTAGCTCTACTGACAGCCTCAATATGGCATTTGCTGTATTTGATCATACACAAGAGATATGTACTCATTTCCAAAAAGTGCAAATATTGCCATTAACACTGTATTCTTTTTTTTTTTTTATAATTACAAGACCTCAGTAATGCGATTCATCTGCCCCATCTGTGCTATGAAGCTCATCCCACAAAATAGTGGTCACCTGAACTCCAAAAATACTTCATATAAGGGCTGAATAGCACTGCGACGCAATACTACTGGAAGAAAAATAAAATAAAAAGAATTTGCAGGGTCCACCGACTTGTTCATGATCCAGTGATGTCCCCGCCCCTTTAAATTCCCCCGATTGTGTATACTTCAAGTGCAAGCAAGTGAGCATGCAAGTGTGTAGCATCCTCTTCAAGGAATCACACCAGCGGAGTCAACTCCTTCCCCCCATGCTTCCGTCCATTCAGTCAAAACAGAACGTGATTGGTGCCTTTCCGTGTAGATGTTGATGGCCTTGAATCCTCCTAATTTAAAATAAAAAGATTCGTCTGCCATAATTCACAGAACGTTATTTAGCAGTAAAGGGGATGGAAAAATAAATGGTAAAACAAAAACACACTTTTCCCCATATTGAGCACCCGCAGACATGAGCAGTAATCGGTATCCATCGGCAGTGGTTGGCAGAGGTCAGAAAGAATTGTTTAATTATCGTCTTCAGCACTGAAACATTAAAAAAGAAAAAAACTGAGATCCACATGGGAAATTTTTTTGCATACGCTTTGATGAATGTCAGTGCTAAAGTCCTTTTCTGGAATTGCAGAATGCTGCATGTGGTAAGGATGGGGTTTGGCTTTGAAATGACAAGTCCCAGTGGGAGGCAAAGATTACAATCAGAATCCTGCGCAAACTCCGCTCGCTTGGGAAAAACAATTCTCTTTAAAGTCTTCGCCCTGCGGTGTGTCGGAAAGGTGAGCTGCCCTCCTGCAACACGCTCTGTCAGCCAGCCCTTCATTGTCTTTATGAAGAACCTCCTCTGTCTGTTCTGGATTACTCTCTGGAGACTCGGGGGAGTTAGTGTCTCTTGCCTGCTCCGATTCTAAAGTGCCCTGCCGCCGCTCGTTTTCTGCCACAGCTTCCGCCTCCTGCCCCCTGGTGACGTCTACTGGTTGCGGCTGGAGTGTATTGACTTCCGGGGCAGGGATTGCACCAGGGCCAGGTTCGGCCCCTGCCTGCTGAGACAGAGACTTTAGCTGGCAATGGCATAAAGGACAGGTCTCCTGCACATACAGCCACTTTTTAAGGCATCCAGCATGGAAAAAATGACTGCAGGGAGTGATGACAGCTGAATTCATGTCCTGAAAGACACAACAACAAAAAAATTACAATTTAGAAGTAAATCCAGGTTTCCCAAAAATTTATTTGTGAATGTCTGTTGAAGCTTGTACAGACACATTTTACTGAAATTACCAGTTGAACACTGGCTGCCAGTTTACAGATAAGCTGCAAATGTCCCACTTTCCTTAGTAACTTCAATGACCCCATGGACAAAACTGTGAACTACAGATTATTTACATGGTTGCAGATGTATAGAATTACCAACCAACGACAGTACTTCTAAGCATACACAAGGATGTAAAAAACAAACACGAAACACCCATATCAAGTTTTCATATAATCAATAACCAACTGTAAAAATGAAAATAAGATTTTACTTACCGATAAATCTATTTCTCATAGTCCGTAGTGGATGCTGGGGACTCCGTCAGGACCATGGGGAATAGCGGCTCCGCAGGAGACAGGGCACAAAAGCAAGCTTTTAGGATCACATGGTGTGTACTGGCTCCTCCCCCTATGACCCTCCTCCAAGCCTCAGTTAGGTACTGTGCCCGGACGAGCGTACACAATAAGGAAGGATCTTGAATCCCGGGTAAGACTCATACCAGCCACACCAATCACACCGTACAACTTGTGATTTGAACCCAGTTAACAGTATGATAACAATGAAGTAGCCTCTAAAAAAGATGGCTCACAACAATAATAACCCGATTTTTTTGTAACAATAACTATGTACAAGTAATGCAGACAATCCGCACTTGGGATGGGCGCCCAGCATCCACTACGGACTATGAGAAATAGATTTATCGGTAAGTAAAATCTTATTTTCTCTAACATCCTAGTGGATGCTGGGGACTCTGTCAGGACCATGGGGATTATACCAAAGCTCCCAAACGGGCGGGAGAGTGCGGATGACTCTGCAGCACCGAATGAGAGAACTCCAGGTCCTCCTCAGCCAGGGTATCAAATTTGTAGAATTTAGCAAACGTGTTTGCCCCTGACCAAGTAGCTGCTCGGCAAAGTTGTAAAGCCGAGACCCCTCGGGCAGCCGCCCAAGATGAGCCCACCTTCCTTGTGGAATGGGCATTTACAGATTTTGGCTGTGGCAGGCCTGCCACAGAATGTGCAAGCTGAATTGTACTACAAATCCAACGAGCAATAGTCTGCTTAGAAGCAGGAGCACCCAGCTTTTTGGGTGCCTACAATATAAACAGCAAGTCAGACTTTCTGACTCCAGCCGTCCTGGAATTATATATATATATATATATATATATATATATATATATATATATATATATATATATTTTCAGGGCCCTGACAACGTCTAGCAACTTGGAGTCCTCCAAGTCCCTAGTAGCCGCAGGCACCACAATAGGTTGTTTCAGGTGAAACGCTGACACCACCTTAGGAAGAAACTGGGGACGAGTCCGCAGTTCTGCCCTGTCCCGAATGGAAAATCAAATATGGGCTTTTGTAAGACAAAGCCGCCAATTTTGACAATCGCCTGCCCGAGGCCAGGGCCAACAGCATGGTCACTTTCCATGTGAGATATTTCAAATCCACAGATTTGAGTGGTTCAAACCAATATGATTTGAGGAATCCCAACACTACGTTGAGATCCCACGGTGCCACTGGAGGCACACAAGGGCTGTATATGCAATACTCCCTTGACAAACGTCTGGACTTCAGGAACTGAAGCCAATTCTTTCTGGAAGAAAATCTATAGGGCCGAAACTTGAACCTTAATGGACCCCAATTTGAGGCTCATAGACACTCCTGTTTGCAGGAAGTGCAGAAATCGACCTAGTTGAAATTTTTTCGTGGGGCCTTCCTGGCCTCACCCACGCAACATATTTTTACCACATGTGGTGATAACGTTGTGCGGTCACCTCCTTCCTGGCTTTGACCAGGGTAGGTATGACCTCTTCCGGAATGCCTTTTCCCTTAGGATCCGGCGTTCAAACCGCCATGCCGTCAAACGCAGTCGCGGTAAGTCTTGGAACAGACAAGGTCCCTGCTGGAGCAGGTCCTTTCTTAAAGGCCGATGCCACGGTTTCTCTTGGAACAGACATGGTACTTGCTGAAAGCAAATCCCTTCTTAGCTCCCGAGGCCATTAGTCCTCTGTGAGCATCTCTTGAAGTTCCGGTTACCAAGTCCCTCTTGGCCAATCCGGAGCCACGAGTATAGTTCTTACTCCTCTATGTCTTATAATTCTCAATACCTTGGTTATGAGAAGCAGAGGAGGGAACACATACACCGACTGTTACACCCACGGTGTTACCAGGACGTCCACAGCTATCGCCTGAAGGTCTCGTGACCTGGCGCAATACCTGTCCCATTTTTTGTTCGGGCGGGACGCCATCATGTCCACCTTTGGTCTTTCCCAACGGTTCACAATCATGCGGAAAACTTCCCGATGAAGTTCCCACTCTTCCGGGTGGAGGTCGTGCCTGCTGAGGAAGTCTGCTTCCCAGTCGTCCACTCCCGGAATGAACACTGCTGACAGTGCTATCACATGATTTTCCGCCTAGCGAAAAATCCTTGCAGTTTTGCCACTGCCCTCCTGCTTCTTGTGCCGCCCTTTCTGTTTACGTGGGCGACTGCCGTGATGTTATCCCACTGGATCAATACGGCTGACCTTGAAGCAGAGGTCTTGCTAAGCTTAGAGCATTATAAATTTGCTCTTAGCTCCAGTATATTTATGTGGAGAGAATTCTCCAGACTTGATCACACTCCTTGTGTGACTGCTCCCCAGCCTCTCAGGCTGGCCTCCGTGGTCACGAGCATCCAATCCTGAATGCCGAATCTGCGGCCCTCTAGAAGATGAGCACTCTGTAATCACCACAGGAGAGACACCCTTGTCCTTGGATATAGGGTTATCCGCTGATGCATCTGAAGATGCGATCCGGACCATTTGTCCAGCAGATCCCACTGAAGAGTTCTTGCGTGAAATCTGCCGAATGGAAGCGCTTCGTAATAAGCCACCATTTTTACCAGGACTCTTGTGCAATGATGCACTGACACTTTTCCTGGTTTTAGGAGGATCCCGATTAGCTCGGATAACTCCCTGGCTTTCTCCTCTGGGAGAAACACCTTTTCCTGGACTGTGTCCAGAATCATCCCTAGGACCAGCAGACGTGTCGTCGGAACAACTGCGGTTTTGGAATATTTAGAATCCACCCGTGCTGTCGTAGAACTACTTGAGATAGTGCTACTCCGACCTCCAACTGTTCTCTGGACCTTGTTCTTATCAGGAGGTCGTCCATTTTCTTTGAAGACGAATCCTCCTTTCGGTCATTACCTTGGTAAGGACCCGGGGTGCCTTGGACAATCCAACGGCATCGTCTTGAAACTGATAGTGACAGTTCTGTACCACGAACCTGAGGTACCCTTGGTGAGAAAAGGCAAATTTTGGGACATGGAGGTAAGCATCCCTGATGTCCCGGGACACCATATAGTCCCCTTGTTCTTTGCTATCACTGCTCTGAGTGACTCCATCTGGATTTGAACCCTTGTAAGTGTTCAAATTTTTCAGATTTAGAATAGGTCTCACCTAGCCTTCAGTACCACCATATAGTGTGGAGTAATACCCCTTTCCTTGTTGTCGGAGGGGTAATTTTATTATCACCTGCTGGGAATACAGCTTGTGAATTGTTTTCAATACTGCCTCCCTGTCGGAGGGAGACATTGGTACAGCAGACTACAGAAACCTGCGAGGGGGGAAACCTCTCGACATTCCAATCTGTACCCCTTGGATACTACTTGTAGGATCCAGGGGTCCTGTACGGTCCCAGCGTCATGCTGAGAACTTGGTAGAAGCGGTGGAGGGCTTCTGTTCCTGGGAATGGGCTGCCTGCTGCAGTCTTCTTCCCTTTCCTCTATCCCTGGGCAGATATGACTCTTATAGGGATGAAAGGACTGAGGCTGAAAAGACGGTGTCTTTTTCTGCAGAGATGTGACTTAGGGTAAAAAACGGTGGATTTTCCAGCAGTTGCCCTGGCCACCAGGTCCCATGGACCGACCCCAAATAACTCCTCCCCTTTATACGGCAATACATCTTTGTGCCGTTTGGAATCTGCATCACCTGACCACTGTCGTGTCCATAAACATCTTCTTGCAGATATGGACATCGCATTTACTCTTGATGCCAGAGTGCAAATATCCCTCTGCGCATCTCGCATATATAGAAATGCATCCTTTAAATGCTCTATAGTCAATAAAATACTGTCCCTGTCAAAGGTATCAATATTTTTAGTCAGGGAATCCGACCAAGCCACCTCAGCTCTGCACATCCAGGCTGAGGCGATCGCTGGTCGCAGTATAACACCAGCATGTGTGTGTATACTTTTTAGGATATTTTTCAGCCTCCTATCAGCTGGCTCCTTAAGTACGGCCCTATCCGTAGATGGTACCGCCACTTGTTCTGATAAGCGTGTGAGCGCCTTATCCACCCTGAGGGGTGTTTCCCACCGCGCCTTAACTTCTGGCGGGAAAAGGTATACCGCCAATAATTTTCTATCGGGGGAAACCCACGCATCATCACACACTTCATTTAATTTATCTGATTCAGGAAAAACTACAGGTAGTTTTTTCACCTCACATATAATACCCTTTTTTGTGGTACTTGGAGTATCAGAAATATGTAACACCTCCTTCATTGCCCTTAACGTGTGGCCCTAAAAGAAAATACGTTTGTTTCTTCACCGTCGACACTGAAATCAGTGTCCGTGTCTGGGTCTGTGTCGACCGACTGAGGTAAATGGGCATTTTACAGCCCCTGACGGTGTTTGAGACGCCTGGACAGATACTAATTTGTTCGCCGGCCCTCTCATGTCGTCAACCGGCTTGCAGCGTGTTGACATTGTCACGTAATTTCCATAAATAAGCCATCCATTCCGGTGTCGACTCCCTAGAGAGTGACATCACCATTACAGGCAATTTGCTCCGCCTCCTCACCAATATTTTCCTCATACATGTCGACACACACGTACCGACATCCAGCACACACATAGGGAATGCTCTGATAGAGGACAGGACCCACTAGCCCTTTGGGGAGACAGAGGGAGAGTTTGCCAGCACACACCAAAACGCTATAATTATCCAGGGACAACCTTTATGTAAGTGTTCCTCCCTTATAGCATTTTAATATATATACATATCGCCAAATCAGTGCCCCCCCTCTCTGTTTTAACCCTGTTTCTGTAGTGCAGTGCAGGGGAGAGCATGGGAGCCTTCCCACCAGCCTTTCTGTGAGGGAAAATGGCGCTGTGTGCTGAGGAGAATAGGCCCCGCCCCCTTTTCGGCGGGCTTCTTCTCCGGAGTTTTAGATATCTGGCAGGGGTTAAATACATCTATATAGCCTCAAGGGCTATATGTGATGTATTTTTCGCCATACAGGTATTATACATTGCTGCCCAGGGCGCCCCCCCCCCAGCGCCCTGCACCCTCCGTGACCGCTGTGTGAAGTGTGCTGACAACAATGGCGCACAGCTGCAGTGCTGTGCGCTACCTGATGAAGACTGAGAGTCTTCTGCCGCCTGGTTCCGGACCTCTTCATCTTCAGCGTCTGCAAGGGGGGTCGGCGGCGCGGCTCCGGGACGAACCCCAGGGCGAGCCCTGTGTTCCGACTCCCTCTGGAGCTATGTCCAGTAGCCTAAGAATCCAATCCATCCTGCACGCAGGTGAGTTGAAAATCTCTCCCCTAAGTCCCTCGATGCAGTGAGCCTGTTGCCAGCAGGACTCACTGAAAATAAAGAACCTAAAAACTTTTTCTAAGTAACTCTTTAAGAGAGCCACCTAGATTGCACCCTTCTCGGCCGGGCACAAAAACCTAACTGAGGCTTGGAGGAGGGTCATAGGGGGAGGAGCCAGTACACACCATGTGATCCTAAAAGCTTGCTTTTGTGCCCTGTCTCCTGCGGAGCCGCTATTCCCCATGGTCCTGACGGAGTCCCCAGCATCCACTAGGACGTTAGAGAAATATTGAAAAGTATTTTTACCCCACAGTTTTGTTGGGACCACAAAACGAGGAATGCGGTGTAATGCTTAGCATTACTGCCTCACAGCACTGAGGTCAAGGGGTCGATTTCAACCACAGCCCTAACTGTGTGGAGTTTGTATATTCTCCCCGTGCTTGCGCGTTTCCTCCGGGTACCCTGGTTTCCTCCCACAATCCAAAAATGTACTGGTAGGTTAATTGGATCCCAACAAAAATAACCCTAGCATGAATGTGTGTGCATGTATATATGGTATGGAATACATGTAAGCTCCACAAGGGCAGGAACTGATGTGAATGGTCAAATATTCTCTGTAAATCGCAGCAGAATATGTGTGCTATATAAATAACTGGTAATAAATAAATAATACATCTTTAAAAAAAAAATTTTTTAACTGTGTTGTATTGACTTGGGTACACACTGCTCGATATATCTGCAGATCAATTGATCTGCAGATATATCTAAAGCCGGATCGGGCAGTGTGTGGTGTGTACACACTGTCCGATATGTCGTGACTGACGTCATGAACTCAGCCGTCAATCAACGCCGGCTGCTGCAGCATGTGTACGTGTGGTCGGCTGTCCAGCCGTTCACACACAATGCTGCACCAATATATCTGTAGATAAATTTGTCATCGCGTGTGCTGCAGGGCCGACGCGATATGTCTGTAAACGATGGCGTTCACAGAAATATCGTTGTTACACACTGGCCGACGGACCCGCGATATATTGTCCATTTAATAGAACAGCTGATATCATCCAGTGTGTACCCAGCATAAGGTTCATTCAAGTTGTCCCCGATAAAACTGCCATGCTCATGCAGGGGGAGAAAGCTCTTCAAGTATTCAAGACTGCTGTGCCTTTGTAAGTGTGCCTGTTAAGTGTAGTGGGGTTATCACCAGCCTTGGGAGAAGAGTGAAGTCATGTGACTGTTCTGTAAACTTGTCTGGATGTTCTCCAGTGACAGGAGGGGAGGAGACTATGCTGGTGTGAGGAGGCTGGAAATAAATCAGGCACCACAGAGCTGTTGGAAGCTAC
Organism: Pseudophryne corroboree; assembly: GCF_028390025.1. NCBI lineage: Eukaryota > Metazoa > Chordata > Amphibia > Anura > Myobatrachidae > Pseudophryne > Pseudophryne corroboree. The sequence continues at coordinate 722,757,844 of NC_086449.1, forward strand.
TGCCCGGATGACTTCTTACATATAGCTTCTACTATTTCCTAACAGTTAACTAGTGATTTTATTTTAATGAAAACACCTGGAAAAATCTCTATAAGCCCAGGCTACCTCCCCAGCTACTGGTGTTGGCAGATTGAGCAGCCCTTCTCCCACACAGGGTCATCCACCTGACAGGGAAAACAGATTCATGATATCAGATATCCTGCAGTCACTCTTACCTCTGCTGTATATGGATGTTGCTGGTTGTCTAAGACAACCTGCAAGAAACGGGGCATTCACACTGGTACCTGTAACTTGTAAGGTACAGGTATCAGATGTGGTTAAACCATATGGGGAGATACTTTAACAAACACAACAACAAAAAATAGGCTTTAAACATAACATATGTCTGCCCATATGCAGAGCTTGGGAAGCGTACCAGTAGTCTGTGCATCTGGGTTTACGCCAAGCTCATATCACATGACACTTATGTCCACTTGTGTCTATATTCTAAAACATTTATTGTATGTGCAATACACACATGCTATTCTGTATCAATTAACACATAATGCCATGGTTTGTAGTGATAAACAACTTCAAACCACAAAAAAAAAAAAAAAAAAGAAAGAGAAATAATTTCCAAGACACAGGAAGAGAGACACCTCACTCCCTCCAACTCACAGGAAATCATGCCCCAGATGCGCCACAGCACAATAATAATAATAATAATAGGGAGGTATGAATGGTGTTAGCATTACTGCCTCACAGCACTGAGGTCATGGGTTCGATTCCCACCAAGGCCGTAACTGTGTGGAGTTTGTATATTCTCCCTGTACTTGCGTGGGTTTTCTTCCTCCCACAATCCAAAATATACTGGCAGGTTGATTGGCTCCCAACAAAATTAATCCTAGCGTGAATGTGTCTGTGTGTACATGTGATAGGGAATATAGATTGTAAGCTGAACTGGGGCAGGGACTGATGTGATTGGGCAGATATTCTCTTTGAAGAGCAGCGGAATATGTGTACGCAATATAAATAACTGGTAATAAATAAATAATAATACAACTAGGAAGAAGGCTGGGAAAGCCACTGAACCACCGTTCTGCAACAGCATCATAAAGCCCAATATACCAAGTGCAGACGGTCTTAAAACAAACGCAAAATCAATTAAATCAGCTCGATTGCAGCAGAAATAACTTGCAAACACACAAAGAAAAAAAGCACACTCACAAAACTGTGATCTATGCCAACGCAATGAAGAACCCATCAACGGGGTAACAGCCAATCACAAGGGTTCAGTAGTGCTGGCCACTGTCATTCAGTATTTGCACCTGCTGCTGCAGATAATACGGAGCTCTTTAACGTACAGTCTCCATGTGTACTCATCTGCGCAAATACACCCCTGCTGTAGATGGCCTGCAATCGATATGCCACAACCCATCAGGTAGCATCCACAGTGCAGGCAGCACTATGTGGCTAAGTCGCACAACTCTGCATGGATGAATGGAGAGGGAATTACATCAATAACTAACGTGGGTCATTTCCATTGGACATTAGTGTGCTCCCCACATTCTCACCCCATCCGCACTGCTCCCATAAGACCAGGACATTTATAATTTTCTCAAAATAATGTTAATACAGTTTTCCTCCATCTGTTGGTTCCTGCAAATGTATTTTTCGCTTATTTTTCTTCTTACAGCGTACTTCCACCCCACTGTGTGCTGTTCCTGAAATATTTACCTCCACTAATTGCACACCCTGCCAGCAGCACCAGATGGCTGCCTCGGATGGTTCCTCAGTGGGCAGGGTGTGCTTCATTTGGATCTTTCCGTGCAGGGTATAGCATGCCTCTACACCCGTGTCAGATTTCCCATACATGCATTTGGCCCTTGTACGGCTCATCTCCCACAGTATAACCTTCGTAGTGTGCCCAACATGGCTGCCTCATCTGGTACGCTTGTGGATGGGATTAAAAATACATGGACCTGGTGGTTTTGTTGGACCCCTACTCTAAACTTCAGGACTCTGCAATCTCCCCATTTTCTGTTATCTGTTGTAGGGGTAGACTATTCCACCCTGGGTAATTCTACGCAGTGCAACAAAGATGGCTGCCGCACCTGGTACCTTGTGAGGGTGGAATACACAACCCTTGGAAGTTATTACCCAAAATGCCTACACCAATCCTGTATAATGCTTTCTGTGTGCTCAAGGTTTTCTTTTATGCCTGTGTAACTTTATCTATTGCTGTATTACTTAAATCTTCTGTATTATGTGCATTACTTTTGATGTCTGTAAAGCACCTTGAGTCCTGTTGGAGAAAGAGCACTATATAAATAAAATTATTATTATTATAGTGCTTACTCTGCATTAAACCTAAAGAGCGCAAGGTAGTGGTATTTATTGTGAGGGCAGTGCATGCTGGGTATTCCGGTCAACCTGGCATAACTTTGATTATATAGTGAGTCAAATTTTTACTGTATGGACTATATATATATACAAAAAATCCATACAATAATGCTGGAACTCAAATGCTGTTACGTCATTACTTGCCCTGGTACTATCCCGGCACTCACCGGACTTCCAGCAGCAGAATAAAAGGCTACTGAATCTGTTCAAATCAGGTTCAACGTTTCGGTGTCTCCACCGTTATCAAGAACTCCAGGAGTTACATACATATACACATACACACACAGAAGCAATCAAATGCTTGCTATATATGGCCAAAGAGTCCTAAGCCTTTAATATGGACTCTGACTGTCATTGGCTGAAAGACTCACTGTGCAGCAAGACCTTCCAACTCTAGGGACCGATAATTATATCACTGTCAGTAGATAATCATGTGATCCACTCCCCTAATTATCTTATCACTCAGCATCCAACAGACACCCCTTATGTGCCCACAACAGTTTCAGCTGCAGAATGTCAGGGGGATGAGCTATCACAAATCACCTCCACTTTGTTGGGCCCTCACCTCGCAATGAAAACTTAGCGAAAAAAAATTGACTTAGAGAAATAGCAGGGGCCTGGGTAACACCGCGGCTTATAGAATTCCAGCAAGGGCGGGTTCAATTAGTCAAATCATTTTTAACGTGTGGAATGCAGCTTTAAGACCTTGCATGGGAACAGAGCAGCACTGAGCAGAAATGTTCCATAACTCATAGGTACAGACAGTTTAGAAAATGAAAGTTAATGTCCTATTGGCTACAACACCTCTGTTCACGTAGCACCGGGCTATTTAACCCTTCCACTGTTATTCCCTTATAGAGCATGCTTCTACTTTGGCATCTTCACAGCCAAAAGTCCTCAAGATTGTTACGGGTATGAATGTACCATAGAGTTCACAAAAAATAGCCAATAAATGTAATTTGACTGCACACCAAGGTGCATATAAATTCTACCTAATAGACTAGATTCATATTTGTAGGGCTACTACACACCTGGTAGCATATAGAACAGATGTCGTTGTGTTGCTCCAGTTGCTCTTTGGTGGCGATAGGTAAGGATTTGATCTTATTTACAGCGTCCCTGCGCAGCAGAAAGCTCTTCCATCCAAGCTGTGCCCGCAGCCAGACGTTATAGTATGAGTGGATGAAGATGATCATGGACCCCATTACAGTCCATTCCCCGAAGACTGTCTCTGAGACACCGTAGGCCACCACGCACAACGCCACTAGGAATTCTAGCAGGCGGTAGGTTCCATTAACGTAATAAATAACATCGTCCATGTTTTCAACTGGCTCCTTGCGAATCTCCTCAATCATAAACAGAACGTAGATGAAGAGAGTGCCCAGTACCTGTGGAGAGAGAGATAGGAGTGTTAGAGTGGGATTACGTCTGGTCTTCCAGCTTCTGGATGTTACCTCCGTATGGAGAACTGGAGATAAGTCAGCGGTGACACAGCAGGAAGCCTTAGGGAGTAGTACAGAAATAATGTACATCCAATTATCCTACCAATCATGCTATGGGAACCATTTACAGACATATTAAAGCGTCTCTGCTGTCTGTAAATTGATGTTTACATTATGAGTCCGACGCAGAGATGAATGCCAGTCGGCAATAACTGGTCAGGTATTACATAAACAGAACTAAATACGTATATATTCTCCCGCGTGTAGTTGTATGCCCCTATCGGTGAACTTTCTTTGACGCCAGTCATTTTCAGTGTGCACTATACTAGGTTATACTATACTAGCATTATACTAGGAGCAAAAGACCAGTTTGACTAAAAGGTGTAATTATAAGTATACAGATGGCAATACCCTTTCTAAATGTCGCCTAAGGGCAATTTCTCCCCTACCACCCTGCATAGACCCATTACCTGCAAGTGGAAAACGTCTCTGTATACCACGTACTTGCGTACGCACAGCTCTGGAGGATGTGCAGGTCAAAAACACGCAAGTCACGCTCCGCAAAACCAACTTCTGTTCAATTCTGCATCAGCCCCAATTTGAATCAGCTTCCAATAATTTTTACATGAAAAATCCCCCTCCCCCGTCACCCACATAGCTAGTCCAGGCTAGTTAAACAGACCAAGAACCTACTGTACCTGCAGAGAAGTGAGGATACTGCTTGATATTATAATCAGGAGCCAGAAGTCCATGTGGAAGAACTGGCAGATCATGTAAGCCATATAGGAAGGGAAAATCAGAAGGAACAAGCACAGGCTGACAGCACGGAAGTGCTTCCACAGGCTCCTAGAGAATAAAAGGAAGATATATAACATAATACTGCGTTTTGGGGTACTCCAGGCCCTACAATGGCCTAACGCTACTCACTTGTCTCGTGATGCCCCCAGAGCGAGGACGATGGGGTCGGCTATCTCCAGCATAGACTGCAGGATGGAAGCCACCACTATAAACAGAATAATGCTGAGAAGGAAAGCTCGATGGACTACTTGTAACTCTATCAGACCTGTCTGCACAGCAAGGATCAGCAAAGTCACCCCTTCCGTCATACCCCTGGAGAGAGAGAGAAGACTGCCAGTGACAAACCATTCACATATACTGTTCACACTAGGACAACACCACAATCTTGAATAAGCCGCTTTCACGAAATAGATACAACCAGACAACTTTATTCTGAATTTTGACAAATGGTTGTTCCGTTTGTCAAGCGTTTAGATCTACTGTCTAATCGAATCAAGCAATACAGTAGATCTGGTTATACAGCTGAGGAGCTAAATGCCTATGAAGTAGAGAACAGCCAAACACATATGGAAGTAAATATCTGCCCACAGGACTGGAAAACTAGTCTGCAATGATGATTTTGTGTACAAGTTCCTCCAATAATTCAATTCATATCTAAATGACAGAGAGAGACTGATACATGGAAATCTTTCGGAGGGGGCTCACCTGTTCATAGCAGGATCATTCATGAAGGCTCGATACCCCTGGAGATAGAACTTGCAGAGGGTCAAGACTCCAAGAGCCACAAAGGAAACCGTGAAGACCAAACCCAGGAGAGAGTAAGGTGTACTACAGCACTCTGCAATGCTGGAAGATAAAGTAACATAAAAGACAGCATTATTACCACATACTTACAATATGCCAGCATACTACGCAGCACTCTACAAACAGTAGTGAAACAAGTCAGGGTATAAACATTGTGGTAAGAAGGCTCCACAGATGTGTCCTCATACTTCTTGCCTTAATAAACCATGCAGCAGGAGATGCCTGGCGTGAGTCAGCTGGCAGCTCCACTAACTTCAGGCATCTTTTTTGCATCGCTATGCTGATTAAAATATGTGGCACGCCTATATTCTGCAACTGTATCTGCATACGAAATGCTACGTTAGTGATTTCCATGAAAACACTGTAATGCAGCATTTCGTATACAGATACAGCCACGGTCGCACACAGAATATATACATGCCACATATCATTTTAATCAGCAAAAGCTGCTTGTGCGCCCTATTCACATAGCGATGCAATTTAAACACATTTAGGGCCATATGCAATTGCGGTCGAATTGCCGCAAATGTCGAAAAACGGGGCATTTTCGACACAAAAAAAAATGATTCGACAATGCAATACAGTACTTTGACAAAAAAACGGCAGTTTCAGATTCGACTTTTTGCAATTCGACAGTTGTCAAATTCGACATGTCTGCAATGGTAAAAATGCGGCTTTTCGACAAAAGTATATTCAATTGAAGAATGTCGATTCGACAACAGTGCTTTTCGACAGTCATTTCGTCAATTTCAGTCTGCCTCATTTTGCTGGCGGCATCTAATAAAAAAATTTTTAAAAACATGTTTTTTTTGTGTGTTTTTTTGTTGCTAATAGCATATCTATTTATATTAGAAGGGATTATCTACTTGGTTTGTCTATTAGGAGCCACAAGTATTATTTCATATATTTTTTAAAATATATATATATATATTTTTTTATTTTTTTTACAGACTAAAATAATATGGAGAGATCAGAGCATGTTTTTCAGTGGAATGGAGTGGGAATGGGCTAAAAACCCTTAAAAAAAAAATGCGTGGTGTTCCCCCTCCTAAGCGTAACCAGCCTCGGGCTCTTTGAGCCGGTCCTGGTTGTAAAAATACGGGGGAAAAATTGACTGGGGATCAATTTTAACAACCAGCACCGGGCTCTGCGTCCGGTCCTGGTGCAAAAAATACAAGGGACAAAAGACGTAGGGGTCCCCCGTATTTTTCACACCCGCACCGGGCTCCACTAGCTGGAGAGATAATGCCACAGCCGGGGGACACTTTTATACCGGTCCCTGCGGCCCTGGCATTAAATCCCCAACTAGTCACCCCTGGAGGAGTGGGGACCCCTTAAATCAAGGGGTCCCCCCCCTCCAGCCACCCAAGGGCCAGGGGTGAAGCCCGAGGCTGTCACCCCCAACCAAGGGCGGCGGATGGGAGGCTGATAGCCAAGTGTCAAAGAATATTGTTTTTTTGTAGCAGAACTACAAGTCCCAGCAAGCCTCCCCCGCAAGCTGGTACTTGGAGAACCACAAGTACCAGCATGCGGGGGGGAAACGGGCCCGCTGGTACCTGTAGTTCTACTGCAAAAAAAATACCCAAATAAAAACAGTACACACACACCGTGATAGTAAAACTTTATTACATACATGCACACCGACACACACATACTTACCTATGTTGACACGAAGAATCGGTCCCCTTCTCCACGTAGAATCCACGGGTTACCTGTAAATAAAATTCTACTCACAAAAATCCTGTGTAGATCGGTCCTCTTAGTTTGTAATCCACGTACTTGACAAAATAATAAAACGCAAAATCCGATCCACGCACTGAAAGGGGTCCCATGTTTATACATGGGACCCCTTTCCCGGACTGCTGGGACCCCCCCGTGACTCCTGTCAAAGAGGGTCCCTTGAGCCAATCAGGGAGCGCCCCGTCGTGGCACTCTCCTGATTGGCTGTGCGCGTCTGAGCTGTCAGGCGGCGCATAGCACTATGCCGCTCCATTATATTCAATGGTGGGAACTTTACGGTCAGCGGTTGACCGTGAGTAACCTCAACCGCTGACGCAAAGTTCCCACCATTGGATACAATGGAGCGCCTATGTGCTACATTGTATCTCGAGTGCGCCGCCTGACAGCTCAGACGCGCACAGCCAATCAGGAGAGTGCCACAACGTGGCGCTCCCTGATTGGCTGAAGGGACCCTCTATGGTCCCGTCAGTCGGGGAAAGGGGTCCCATGTGTAAACATGGGACCCCTTTCAGTGCGTGGATCGGGTTTGCGTCTCCTGATTGGCTGTGCGCGTCTGAGCTGTCAGGCGGCGCACTCGAGATACAATGTAGCACATAGGCGCTCTATTGTATCCAATGGTGGGAACTTTGCGTGCCACGACCCCTGTCAATTTTTTCCCCGTATTTTTACAACCAGCACCGGCTCAAAGAGCCCGAGGCTGGTTATGCTTATGAGGGGGGACCCCACGCATTTTTTTTTCCAGGATTTTTTAAACACTTTTGTGCCGTCCATGAAGTCGAATCCAGGACGCACACTATGGTCAATTGGTCCGTTTTTTCGACAGCGGGACTGTCGAATCTGTCTTTTATTGAATATGTCGAATTCGGGTCCCGGCGGGAGGGTGTCTGACTGTCGAATTTAAAAACGGTAGAATTCCGGCGCAATTGCATATACCCCTATAATGGAAAAAAGTCGCACATAAAGACTCTCTGTGCTACCGAGTAACGCCACAGCATGGTGTGACTAGAAGGGCTGTTTAACGTGACTGCAGCAAAGATGTAGGAGGACACATCTGTACAAACAAAAACTATACAAAAACTTACTTGAAAAGTAACACACTAAAATCATACCACTATAAAATGTTACTGAATTACGCGTCTACCATTTCAGAGTCTTCATTCACTTTGAAAAGCATTGGTAACATGTAAATAGGGACATGACCCTGCCTTTCCTTAAAATTAGGTGTGCTTTATACAAATATAACCCTCTAAACAGACAACCAGCACTTCAGGTCTAACCTGCTCCATTTTTCTGCGGGCTTGAAATTTTGGCATCTGACAAGGTGTTAAGTGCTTGCACATTTACAGGATAATACAGAGTAAATGGGTCACGTAGTGCACGGAACACACCACAGACTGGGATGAATTTATGAAGAAGCTGTCTGATGGGGAGTCTTAAGATAAGGTTCTGTGAATCCCAATGACGCAATAAATTGTGTTTAGTGGCCTCTGATAGGGCAAGCTTTTCAGAGTAAAACACGACAGGAAGAGAGTAAAATCAACTAGAAGGGGAATTAATCAAAGAAATCCAAAAGAAAAACACGATTTCTGGTAAAGAGAACCTCCATCATGTTTTGAAATGTATGTATATTCCACGCCTCCAGCTTCTTTCATGTTATCACAGTTGATATCCCTCTTCATACCACACTCTACTTAAATCAGGTTTAGAAATTCATCTCCTTGTCATTTTTGATGATAAATTTTGAAAGAGAAAACCTCAATCCTAGCGCTGAACAGTTAAAGTCAGCAATAAGTTAAGTAAAATTGTAGGAATTTAGGGTTTAAAACTCCTTACCCACTGGGGTTTAAATGGGGCAGCTGCCTTGTCCCTGTAACCTACATGTGGGAAAAAAAATTAACCTTGCTTGCTCTACTTTATAAATTTCAAAGTAAATCTTGCACTTTATTAAGTCCAGCCATCATATGTAAACACCCACTAAGGTTTAAACAAGCCTTTATAACAGAATTAGACTGTTTTTCAATTGGGTTATGCAATATATGTACAAGTCCCATCAAAATGAATGGGCCATTTAAATGAACAAAACGTCACACATTGAAAATAGTTGTAACCACATCAATATAGAGATTAAATCAGTCAACTAATGTGATCGCAAAGCAGGGAGTCTACAGGATTCTTTTCTCCTCTGTCCGCCAATCATATCTGCCAACATGGGAAACCTCTTATGAATGGCTAAAAGGAAGTACAGGTCCATTCAGTTCAAAATTTTCACTTCAATAGACTTTTTTTTTTTCAGAGTTCTGTTTGTTATGTTATACATACAGCACTTCAAATAAAGCATAATGGAAAGGGGACCCCTTACTGTTAAGCTGGGACCACTCCAGTGGTCTCAATATTGCTCATTACCTGGGGTTTCTGTTAATGCATTTAAAAACGCATGAGACTGCTTTAAGTGCTTAACAGACTTACGCGAGAACACATTGCGTTTTCACGCTTTTCACATGCAATTTGCTTCGCTTTTTTCAGCAATAGTTTTCAATTTTTGAAGGGGTGGGACTTCAAGTTGTCATTGATGTTAAAGGGGGCTATACACAGTATTAAGAACTGGGGTATGTAAACTTTTGATCAGGGTCATTTGGATAGTTTCTGTTGTCATTATGATTTAAAAAGAGTAAACACAGTTGTTTGACAATAAATGGCTTCACCCAACCACTAACCATGAGTGAAAGAAAAGTTTGTGCGTTATCATTCATATTCTCTGACAAATGGCCAGAAAATCACAAATTCTGCTAGGGTATGTAAACTTATGAGCACAACTGTATATTACCCAAACATGACAAATATATACATATAACCGTTTCAAATAAGCAGCGGAAAATGTAGTACATCAGAGAAAGAATATTCAAATAGACATAGGTCAAGCAGTAAATTATACCAATAAATAACTTCTGATAGGACTATGGGGCTATACTGGACAAGTAAATAGATTAAAATGTATGTATAGTTAGTTAAGATGGGGGAAGGGGGAGGCACTGTCACCTTCTGTCATATATTCATGTCATGGCATCCATTTAACCATTTGAGAGGAAGCTGAAGAGAAATAAGGCATAAAACTCAGTTTCCATGGTAAAGTGGAATTGAATCTTATTAATAACCAGCGTTATAGGAGGGGTAGACGATTGCTTCCAGTTTTGGGCTATTGCCGCCCTAGCTGCAATACATATGTGTCCCAGCAGATCTCTTTGATGAGGTAATACATCCGCAGGGAAAATATAGTATATGTAGTAAAGCTAAAGCCGGAGATGGGATTAATGACAAATTCAACACGTTATTAATCAGCTTGAATATCTCGACCCAGAAATTTTGTAGAGAGGGACAGGTCCAGAAAATATGAAAAATATTGCCTACTTCTCCACAATTACACCAGCAGTACTTTGAACAGGATTGCCAAAAAGTGTGTAGTCTATCAAGAGTTAAGTATAATCTGTTTAGAAGTTTGATATGCATCTCCGTGTGATTCAAACACCTCGACATTCGATAGGATGAGGTAAATATCTGTTCCCACTGAGCATCAGACAGTGGGAGTCCCAAGTCCTCCCATTTCAACTGCACATTTGATTTAGAAATAGGGATCAAGCTTAAGAGACTTGTACCAAAAAGATCTATCTTTTTTTGATTAGCTTTGGGATAGACGCGCTAAAATGGCCTGGAATATCTGACATGGAGCCCCAACTTATCTAGGTAAACCTTTGTACCAGTGCTGAACCTGAAGAGAATGAAATAATTCCCTACTCGGGAGGTTGAAACAGGACTGCAGTAAAGAAAATGGAAGGATAGTATTACCATCCAAAAAGTCACCTAAAACACTCATATTAGTGGAATACCAGTTAGAAAGATTAAAATTGGGACTTAATTTAGCTATAGCATGCAATGAAATTCAAGCATAGGGAAATAAATGAGCAGGGAGACGGCATATCAATTTGTCCCAGATCTGCAAAGTTGTTCGCACGGATGGGAGAAGGGCTAAGGAAGAGGGTCATAATCTCAGTTGTATTTTAAGAAGGTCTTCTAGTCTTCTAAAGGAAAAACTGAACTCCTCACTCTTTCAATGGATACCCAACTCGCTTCAGATGACACATCCAACCAATGTTTGAACTGAGCTAAAACACATGCCTCCGGGTAAAGAACCAAGTCAGGCATATCTAGTCCTCCATGTCTACGAGGCAAAATCATTCTACTTCGGGCTAATCTAGGCAGGTGCGTTTTCCACACATAGCGTATTAAAATAGAACAACAATTATCTAAATATTTTGTGGGGAATAAAAAGGGAATAGTACGGTATAAATACCTCAGTTTGGGCAGGAGAGTCATTTTGAAAGCTGCGAGATGGCCTAACCAGGAAATATCATAAGATAACCATGATTTAGTCAGATCTAGAAAATTATAAATTATAGGGGGTAAGTTGGCTTCAAAGACAGAGGAAGTAGAGGGAGGGATATGGACCCCTAAGTATTGAAGTGAAGCAGAACGCCAACTGTATGGATATTGTGATCGAAGAGTGGATATTATTGGGGCTGGGATATTAATAGGGCGAGCGTCTGATTTTGTTGTGTTCATTTTACAGTATGAAACTTCACTATATTTTTGTAATATATCATGTAAGCATGGGAGAAAGGATAGCGGATCTATGATGAATAAGAGGACATTGTCCGCAAACGGGCATCATTTATGTGAATAATTGCCAATCAACACCCCTGGGAAGTCTCTAGACATCCACATTTTTTCAGCAAGAGGTTCTATGCCTAAAGTGAATATCAAGGGTGATAAAGGGCAACCCTGCCTTTTCCCATTTGTAATTGGAAATATATCAGATAGGAAGCCATTGCTAAATGCCCGTGCAGAGGGGGAACTATATAGAGCCAGCACTGAAGAAAGAATCTGACCATTAAAAACCAAACTTTTCCAATACCAAGCGCATATATGACCAATTCAGCCTATCAAATGCTTTCTCTGCGTCTCAAGAAAGGAGAAAAAAAAGCCAGTGCTGGGATTAATAAAATCAATCATATCGAATACTCTATGGGTGTTGTCAGAGGCCTGTCTTCCAGGTACAAATCCAATCTGGTCAGGATGGATCAGGGACAGTAGATATTAATGTAAGCAAGTAGCAATGATTTTAGCAAATATTTTAACATCTCCATTCAAAAAATCAATGGGCCTATAATTTTGGCAATGCGCTGGGATTTTACATGGTTTAGGAATGGTTATTACCTGGACCACTAACATTTCCTTCGGAAAAGCGCAAAAAGAAGACACTTCATTATATAGTGATGTTAATGTATGAGACACATGATTGCTTAAAGAAACATAGAACTCATTAATGAAGCCATCTGGGCCAGGGGCTTTACTACGAGGGAGTGAATTCAACACCTCTTGAGAAGTCCATGGGGCATTCAATAATTCTAGTTGTTCTGTTTTGGGAGAGGGGAGGTTAATATCCGCTAGAAAAGATTGTACAGAATAAAAAGTGGGTTGAAAGGTGAAAGGGTCAGATGAAAAGTTGTATCAACTATTACAGTATTTGGCGAACTGGTTTGCTATATCGTATGGATTGGACAGCTTATTACCTTAGGGAGAGATCAGGAATTTGATCCTATTCCTGGCCTCAAGAAGTTGACCACTCCTTCGAAGGTGGAGGATGCTTCTTTGATGTAGAAGGTACTTTAACGGAGATGTCCCAATCAGCTAGTAGTTTGACAACTGCGTCCAGATTAGACACTACGTATGAGGAATTCTCGTGTGTGATTATCAGTTCCACTGGGAAGCCCCATCTGTATCTGATTTCCTGAGAGCGCAGTGTCTCTGTGATAGGAGCAAGGGATCTGCGTTTAGAGATGGTCAGTGCGGAGAAGTCCGGAAATATTTGAAGACCTCCAAGAGTATACGAATCAGATGCCGTTCTTGCAGCCTGGTCGTAGAGAAATGAACTCGGAGGAGCGTATCTCGTGGGTATGAAGCAGAGACTGACCAGGGCTTAGGAAGGCGGTGAATCCGGTCAAAAAGTAGATCTCTCCCAACTTTGGGAGTAATTTGCGTAACAGTGTCATGACATAATCCAGGAGTTCCAAATTGCCCACCGAGTCTGGGATCCCGCGGATTTTAATATTGTTCCTCTTTGATCTGTCCTCTATATCTGCCATTTTATCTTTAAACGTCTCCATTTCAACTTGCTGTTGGTCATGTGCTGAGACAAGCTCACTGTGGGAAGTCACAAGTTCTTCCATTTTACGCTCAAGGTGGTTTTTTCTGTCACCTATAGCAGTTAACTCTACTTTGACTTCACGTATAGCTGCGGAGAGGTCCTGGGTGACCTATAATTTAAAGGCCGCAAGGACTTGACACAATGTCTTAACAGTAAGGGGATCTGTGGAGTTGGGGTCCACTCCAGGGACTGCTAAAGAATGAGCAGCGCCTTCCACAATGTGTTCAGATATACCTGTTAGTGTGACCCCAGTAGATGAGGATGAGGCACGTACACTTTTTTTATTAGAAAAAAACATAGGTGGCGGGAGTGTGCCTATGATTTTTTTAGGAGGCATTTCAAGACGGATAATACGGAGAGATATATGAAAAAATAAAAAAGGGAAAAATAAGATTTTACTTACCGATAAATCTATTTCTCGGAGTCCGTAGTGGATGCTGGGGTTCCTGAAAGGACCATGGGGAATAGCGGCTCCGCAGGAGACAGGGCACAGAAAGTAAAGCTTTTCCAGATCAGGTGGTGTGCACTGGCTCCTCCCCCTATGACCCTCCTCCAGACTCCAGTTAGGTACTGTGCCCGGACGAGCGTACACAATAAGGGAGGATTTTGAATCCCGGGTAAGACTCATACCAGCCACACCAATCACACCGTACAACCTGTGATCTAAACCCAGTTAACAGTATGATAACAGCGGAGCCTCTGAAAGATGGCTTCCTTCAACAATAACCCGAATTAGTTAACAATAACTATGTACAATTTATGCAGATAATCCGCACTTGGGATGGGCGCCCAGCATCCACTACGGACTCCGAGAAATAGATTTATCGGTAAGTAAAATCTTATTTTCTCTATCGTCCTAGTGGATGCTGGGGTTCCTGAAAGGACCATGGGGATTATACCAAAGCTCCCAAACGGGCGGGAGAGTGCGGATGACTCTGCAGCACCGAATCAGAGAACTCCAGGTCCTCCTTAGCCAGAGTATCAAATTTGTAAAATTTTACAAACGTGTTCTCCCCTGACCACGTAGCTGCTCGGCAAAGTTGTAATGCCGAGACCCCTCGGGCAGCCGCCCAAGATGAGCCCACCTTCCTTGTGGAGTGGGCCTTTACAGATTTAGGCTGTGGCAGGCCTGCCACAGAATGTGCAAGTTGGATTGTGCTACAGATCCAACGAGCAATCGTCTGCTTAGACGCAGGAGCACCCATCTTGTTGGGTGCATACAATATAAACAACGAGTCAGATTTTCTGACTCCAGCTGTCCTTGCAATATATATTTTTAATGCTCTGACAACGTCCAGTAACTTGGAGTCCTCCAAGTCACTTGTAGCCGCAGGCACTACAATAGGCTGGTTCAGATGAAATGCTGACACCACCTTAGGGAGAAAATGCGGACGAGTCCGCAGTTCTGCCCTGTCCGAATGTAAAATCAGATATGGGCTTTTGTAAGATAAAGCTGCCAATTCTGATACTCTCCTGGCAGAAGCCAGGGCTAGAAGCATGGTCACTTTCCAAGTGAGATATTTCAAATCCACCTTTTTTAGTGGTTCAAACCAATGAGATTTTAGAAAGTCCAAAACCACATTGAGATCCCACGGTGCCACTGGAGGCACCACAGGAGGCTGTATATGCAGCACTCCCTTAACAAAGGTCTGGACTTCAGGGACTGAAGCCAATTCTTTTTGAAAGAAAATCGACAGGGCCGAAATTTGAACCTTAATAGATCCCAATTTGAGACCCATAGACAATCCTGATTGCAGGAAATGTAGGAATCGACCCAGTTGAAATTCCTCCGTCGGAGCACTCCGATCTTCGCACCACGCAACATATTTTCGCCAAATTCGGTGATAATGTTGCACGGTTACTTCCTTCCTTGCTTTAATCAAAGTAGGAATGACTTCTTCCGGCATGCCTTTTTCCTTTAGGATCCGGCGTTCAACCGCCATGCCGTCAAACGCAGCCGCGGTAAGTCTTGAAACAGACAGGGACCCTGCTGAAGCAAGTCCCTCCTTAGAGGTAGAGGCCACGGATCTTCCGTGATCATCTCTTGAAGTTCCGGGTACCAAGTCCTTCTTGGCCAATCCGGAACCACTAGTATCGTTCTTACGCCTCTTTGCCGTATAATTCTCAATACTTTTGGTATGAGAGGCAGAGGAGGAAACACATACACCGACTGGTACACCCAAGGCGTTACCAGCGCGTCCACAGCTATTGCCTGCGGATCTCTTGACCTGGCGCAATACCTGTCCAGTTTTTTGTTGAGGCGAGACGCCATCATGTCCACCATTGGTCTTTCCCAACGGGTTACCAGCATGTGGAAGACTTCTGGATGAAGTCCCCACTCTCCCGGGTGAAGATCGTGTCTGCTGAGGAAGTCTGCTTCCCAGTTGTCCACTCCCGGGATGAACACTGCTGACAGTGCTATCACATGATTCTCTGCCCAGCGAAGAATCCTTGCAGCTTCTGCCATTGCACTCCTGCTTCTTGTGCCGCCCTGTCTGTTCACATGGGCGACTGCCGTGATGTTGTCCGACTGGATCAACACCGGTTTTCCCTGAAGCAGAGGTTCTGCCTGGCTTAGAGCATTGTATATTGCTCTTAGTTCCAGAATGTTTATGTGAAGAGACGTTTCCAGACTCGTCCATACTCCCTGGAAGTTTCTTCCTTGTGTGACTGCTCCCCAGCCTCTCAGGCTGGCGTCCGTGGTCACCAGGATCCAATCCTGTATGCCGAATCTGCGGCCCTCCAATAGATGAGGACTCTGCAACCACCACAGAAGAGACACCCTTGTCCTTGGAGACAGGGTTATCCGTAGGTGCATCTGAAGATGCGACCCTGACCATTTGTCCAACAGATCCCTTTGGAAAATTCTTGCGTGGAATCTGCCGAATGGAATTGCTTCGTAAGAAGCCACCATTTTTCCCAGGACTCTTGTGCATTGATGTACAGACACCTTTCCTGGTTTTAGGAGGTTCCTGACAAGCTCGGATAACTCCTTGGCTTTTTCCTCCGGGAGAAAAACCTTTTTCTGAACCGTGTCCAGAATCATCCCTAGGAACAGCAGCCGAGTTGTCGGCATTAACTGGGATTTTGGAATATTCAGAATCCACCCGTGCTGTTTTAGCACTTCTTGAGACAGTGCTAATCCCATCTCTAGCTGTTCTCTGGACCTTGCCCTTATTAGGAGATCGTCCAAGTATGGGATAATTAATATGCCTTTTCTTCGAAGAAGAATCATCATCTCGGCCATTACCTTTGTAAAGATCCGAGGTGCCGTGGACAATCCGAACGGCAGCGTCTGAAACGGATAGTGACAGTTTTGTACAACGAACCTGAGGTACCCCTGGTGTGAGGGGTAAATTGGAACGTGGAGATACGCATCCTTGATGTCCAAGGATACCATAAAGTCCCCCTCTTCCAGGTTCGCTATCACTGCTCTGAGTGACTCCATCTTGAACTTGAACTTCTTTATGTACAGGTTCAAGGACTTCAGATTTAGAATAGGCCTTACCGAGCCATCCGGCTTCGGTACCACAAAAAGAGTGGAATAATACCCCTTCCCTTGTTGTAGAAGAGGTACCTTGACTATCACCTGCTGAGAGTACAGCTTGTGAATGGCTTCCAAAACCGTCTCCCTTTCGGAGGGGGACGTTGGTAAAGCAGACTTCAGGAAACGGCGAGGTGGATCTGTCTCTAATTCCAACCTGTACCCTTGAGATATTATCTGCAGGATCCAGGGATCTACCTGCGAGTGAGCCCACTGCGCGCTGTAATTTTTGAGACGACCGCCCACCGTCCCCGAGTCCGCTTGAGAAGCCCCAGCGTCATGCTGAGGCTTTTGTAGAAGCCGGGGAGGGCTTCTGTTCCTGGGAAGGAGCTGCGTGTTGCTGTCTCTTCCCTCGACCTCTGCCTCGTGGCAGATATGAATAGCCCTTTGCTCTCTTATTTTTAAAGGAACGAAAGGGCTGCGGTTGAAAAGTCGGTGCCTTTTTATGTTGGGGAGTGACTTGAGGTAGAAAGGTGGATTTCCCGGCTGTAGCCGTGGCCACCAAATCTGATAGACCGACTCCAAATAACTCCTCCCCTTTATACGGCAAAACTTCCATATGCCGTTTTGAATCCGCATCGCCTGTCCACTGTCGCGTCCATAAAGCTCTTCTGGCCGAAATGGACATAGCACTTACCCGTGATGCCAGTGTGCAGATATCCCTCTGTGCATCACGCATATAAAGAAATGCATCCTTTATTTGTTCTAACGACAGTAAAATATTGTCCCTGTCCAGGGTATCAATATTTTCAATCAGGGACTCTGACCAAACTACCCCAGCACTGCACATCCAGGCAGTCGCTACAGCTGGTCGTAGTATAACACCTGCATGTGTGTATATACTTTTTTGGATATTTTCCATCCTCCTATCTGATGGATCTTTAAGTGCGGCCGTCTCAGGAGAGGGTAACGCCACTTGTTTAGATAAGCGTGTTAGCGCCTTGTCCACCCTAGGAGGTGTTTCCCAGCGCTCCCTAACCTCTGGCGGGAAAGGGTATAATGCCAATAATTTCTTTGAAATTATCAGCTTTTTATCAGGGGCAACCCACGCTTCATTACACACGTCATTTAATTCTTCTGATTCAGGAAAAACTATAGGTAGTTTTTTCACACCCCACATAATACCCTGTTTAGTGGTACCTGTAGTATCAGCTAAATGTAACGCCTCCTTCATTGCCAAAATCATATAACGTGTGGCCCTACTGGAAAATACGGTTGATTCGTCACCGTCACCACTGGAGTCAGTGCCTGTGTCTGGGTCTGTGTCGACCGACTGAGGCAAAGGGCGTTTCACAGCCCCTGACGGTGTTTGAGTCGCCTGGACAGGCACTAATTGATTGTCCGGCCGCCTCATGTCGTCAAACGACTGCTTTAGCGTGTTGACACTATCCCGTAGTTCCATAAATAAAGGCATCCATTCTGGTGTCGACTCCCTAGGGGGTGACATCCTCATATTTGGCAATTGCTCCGCCTCCACACCAATATCGTCCTCATACATGTCGACACACACGTACCGACACACAGCAGACACACAGGGAATGCTCCTAACGAAGACAGGACCCACTAGCCCTTTGGGGAGACAGAGGGAGAGTTTGCCAGCACACACCAAAAGCGCTATATATATATATATATATCAGGGATAGCCTTATAATAAGTGCTCCCTTATAGCTGCTTTGTTATATCAAAATATCGCCATAAATTTGCCCCCCCCTCTCTGTTTTACCCTGTTTCTGTAGTGCAGTGCAGGGGAGAGACTTGGGAGCCGTCCTGACCAGCGGAGCTGTGAGAGGAAATGGCGCCGTGTGCTGAGGAGATAGGCCCCGCCCCTTTTCTGGCGGGCTCGTCTCCCGCTATTTAGAGAAATCAGGCAGGGGTTAAATATCTCCATATAGCCTCTAGGGGCTATATGTGAGGTATTTTTAGCCTTTATATAGGTTACATTTGCCTCCCAGGGCGCCCCCCCCCAGCGCCCTGCACCCTCAGTGACCGCGTGTGAAGTGCGCTGAGAGGAAAATGGCGCACAGCTGCAGTGCTGTGCGCTACCTTTAGAAGACTGCAGGAGTCTTCAGCCGCCGATTCTGGACCTCTTCTGACTTCAGCATCTGCAAGGGGGCCGGCGGCGCGGCTCCGGTGACCATCCAGGCTGTACCTGTGATCGTCCCTCTGGAGCTTGATGTCCAGTAGCCAAGAAGCCAATCCATCCTGCACGCAGGTGAGTTGACTCCTTCTCCCCTCAGTCCCTCGCTGCAGTGATCCTGTTGCCAGCAGGAATCACTGTAAAATAAAAAACCTAGCTAAACTTTTTCTAAGCAGCTCTTTAGGAGAGCCACCTAGATTGCACCCTTCTCGGCCGGGCACAAAAATCTAACTGGAGTCTGGAGGAGGGTCATAGGGGGAGGAGCCAGTGCACACCACCTGATCTGGAAAAGCTTTACTTTTTGTGCCCTGTCTCCTGCGGAGCCGCTATTCCCCATGGTCCTTTCAGGAACCCCAGCATCCACTAGGACGATAGAGAAAAAAGGAGAGAAGCTGTAAATGTGTCACAGCCCCTGCGAACAAACTAGTATGCCGGATCCAATATAGGGACGCTATGTATGCATGGTAACACTGAGTGGAGGCATAGCGAGGCCAAAGTGCATCAAACCTTTATCCAAACATAATTACACATAGAACTTCCGTGAAGGGCTGTGTAAAGAAAAGTCAGATATGAGATAAGATATGAGATCGAATACTAGAGGAGACCAAGGTAAACTCCTTCAGCAAGGTACTCGCATATCAAGGTATAAACTTCAGGATGGATCCTGCAGCACAGTATAACGGTGTAATATTCCCATCAGAGTGAGTTGGTGAAGATGGGTGGTAGAGGACAACTCAGGGTAGAGAGCACCATTCCAGGTCCTGCCTAAGACTGGGTCTCTGACAATGTTTCAGGACTGTAAGCTGCAGGCTGCACCAGGATCCAAAATGGCCGTCTGCTGTTACTGTGTCCCTGCTAGACAGACCTCTACATTGCACTCTCCCAGCTGCTGTGAGAAAGGGCTCAGTGTTTCTCAAGGCCCACGGTCTCTGGGGATTGCCAGGGGTACCTCCGGATATGTTTTCAGCAAGCTGGGGCCGTCGGGCGGTCCCGCAGGGTGATTTTCAAGGCTCCGGAAGTCCCGCCCAGGTAGGCTCTAAAATTTAGTCCCCGGCTTCTGGGCAATAGGTAGGCTGCAATCCGCGGGAGCGTCTAAAACGGCTCCCCGATTCCGCCGCCCCCAGAAACTGTTCCCAGCAGTGTACTGTGGCTGGGGAGAGTCAGTGTGGTATGCTGCAGAGCTCCACTTACACACGTCTTCTCTCTTAAACAGCTAGGCCACTCCCTATTTTCTTGAAACAAAGGATATATGACCTTTTGAGTAATATATACACTAGACATATACTTTGCTCAAAATGGACTGTTCAGTGTCCATACACACTAACTATTCATTATAGTTCAGGCACTGGTTTATTGGTGTCTAAATATATTTACTGTTCTAGCCATAAACCAATCATATTAATAGGCAACTAGAATAGTAAACACAAAGATCTAGAGTAAGAGTGTTCCGTACGAAGTGTAACTGCAGCCCATATGATTTACTCACCAGTTATAAAATACAAGGGATAATGACCAGACATAGGCATTTCTATAATGGGTGCAGTGTGTGCCCTGGGGGCCCACACCATACACACTGCACCCACAGAATATACTTACCCTTCTGGAGCCCCGCGGCGGAGGCCCTGTTGTGCGGGCACAGATCACTCGGAAAACAGCCGCCAATGCCATTTCCGATTGATTTGCACATGCGCACTGAAGGTGTCCCCAGGTACAAAGCACGGGCGCCATGTTCCCGGAGACCTGCACATGCACAGTAGACTCTGGCATTATGCCAGAGTCTACTGCTGCCGGAGAGGAGGGGGTCCGCGACGGAGGCTGCATGCGGGACCCCTCCTCTCTTAAAACGCTGCTGTGACTAGTACTTGTAAAACCAGTATAACTACGAGTTTCAAGTGTTAAATAACCAAATGAACTTTCGGATTCTCATCAACTCAGAAAAACATGCACTGTACGTTCATTTCCAGCCTAATCTCTGGAATGTGATAAACTTGCCGAGCCAATGAATATTACACTCTCACTTTGACCAAATAACATTCCAGCCCAGAACTTGAGGTCGCTTGTGTTATCTGCTTTGCATCAGCCACACCTCAGCAACTGATTATACAAAGCAGGTTGTCAGCGATCATCTTGGGTGATGGATATAAGGAGATCACGAGCAGCCTCGGTAGTATCCTGGACAAGGCTCCCCTGACAGCTAAACCCTGCCAGGTGTTCTGAGCAGAGCAATAACAGCTGCATCAAAACTGTTTTTCTAGATGAAGTAGTATGATAAGGGCTTTACAACTGTAAGTCAGCCAGAAAATGTTTACTGTCACAGATGAAAAGATGATCATAGTCATCAGAGAAGGGCCCAATTGATGTGATGTTGCTTTTAATATCACCGGCTTGGCAACATGTTGTTTAACTGGGTAACCGATACCTCTCCAAATTCATTAAAATGTTGGATTATCGCATGGAAGATCTAAAAACTATTCCTACAAAGCTGGAAGCATTTTATGAAGTTTGGAACCAATTGACACTTTTCTGGGTCAGATGGAGTGGCCCAATGCAGAGATTATAGTCCAAAGTAATTTTATTTTATTCCACATAGTTTTTTTAACGGTTTATTGGATTTGCCAGATGGGAGAATTAAAGTGTTTTTTTTATTATTTTATTTCCTTTTCTTTCTCTCTCTATTCCTTCCAATTATATGATCATTTCAAGAAAAATAATTAAGAATATACTGTATAATTATACATAATTTATATAAAAATCTGTGCACTTCGGTGACTGCCCATATACATTATAATAAGAATTTACTCACCGGTAATTCTATTTCTCGTAGTCCGTAGTGGATGCTGGGAACTCCGTAAGGACCATGGGGAATAGCGGGCTCCGAAGGAGGCTGGGCACTCTAGAAAGATCTTAGACTATCTGGTGTGCACTGGCTCCTCCCACTATGACCCTCCTCCAAGCCTCAGTTAGGTACTGTGCCCGGACGAGCGTACACAATAAGGAAGGATTTTGAATCCCGGGTAAGACTCATACCAGCCACACCAATCACACCGTACAACTCGTGATATGAAACACAGTTAACAGTATGAAACAATAGAGCCTCTCAACAGATGGCTCAACAATAACCCGATTTAGTTAACAATAACTATGTACAAGTATTGCAGATAAACCGCACTTGGAATGGGCGCCCAGCATCCACTACAGACTACGAGAAATAGAATTACCGGTGAGTAAATTCTTATTTTCTCTGACGTCCTAGTGGATGCTGGGAACTCCGTAAGGACCATGGGGATTATACCAAAGCTCCCAAACGGGCGGGAGAGTGCGGATGACTCTGCAGCACCGAATGAGAGAACTCCAGGTCCTCCTCAGCCAGGGTATCAAATTTATAGAATTTTGCAAACGTGTTTGCCCCTGACCAAGTAGCAGCTCGGCAAAGTTGTAAAGCCGAGACCCCTCGGGCAGCCGCCCAAGATGAGCCCACCTTCCTTGTGGAATGGGCATTGACAGATTTTGGCTGTAGCAGGCCTGCCACAGTATGTGCAAGCTGAATTGTACTACAAATCCAACGAGCAATAGTCTGCTTAGAAGCAGGAGCACCCAGCTTGTTGGGTGCATACAGGATAAACAGCGAGTCAGATTTTCTGACTCCAGCCGACCTGGAAACATATATTTTCAGGGCCCTGACAACGTCTAGCAACTTGGAGTCCTCCAAATCCTTAGTAGCCGCAGGCACCACAATAGGCTGGTTCAGGTGAAACGCTGACACCACCTTAGGGAGAAACTGGGGACGAGTCCTCAATTCTGCCCTATCCATATGGAAAATCAGATAAGGGCTTTTACATGATAAAGCCGCCAACTCTGACACTCGCCTGGCTGAAGCCAAGGCCAATAACATGACCACTTTCCACGTGAGATATTTCAGATCCACGGTTTTTAGTGGCTCAAACCAATGTGATTTTAAGAAACTCAACATCACGTTGAGATCCCAAGGTGCCACAGGAGGCACAAATGGGGGCTGAATATGCAGCACTCCTTTCACAAATGTCTGAACTTCAGGTACTGAAGCTAGTTCTTTTTGAAAGAAAATTGACAGAGCCGAGATCTGTACCTTAATGGAGCCCAGTTTTAGGCCCATATTCACTCCTGCTTGCAGGAAATGCAGAAATCGACCTAGTTGAAATTCCTCTGTTGGGGCCTTTTTGGCCTCGCACCATGCAACATATTTCCGCCATATGCGGTGATAATGCTTTGCCGTAACATCTTTCCTGGCTTTAATCAGCGTAGGGATGACTTCCTCCGGAATGCCCTTTTCCTTCAGGATCCGGCGTTCAACCGCCATGCCGTCAAACGCAGCCGCGGTAAGTCTTGGAACAGACAGGGGCCCTGCTGCAGCAGGTCCTGTCTGAGCGGCAGAGACCACGGGTCCTCCGAGATCATCTCTTGAAGTTCCGGGTACCACGCTCTTCTCGGCCAATCCGGAACCACGAGCATTGTGTTTACTCCTCGCTTTCTTATTATTCTCAATACCTTTGGTATGAGAGGTAGAGGAGAGAACATATAAACTGACCGGTACACCCACGGTGTCACTAGAGCGTCCACAGCTATCGCCTGAGGGTCTCTTGACCTGGCGCAATACTTCTCTAGTTTTTTGTTTAGGCGGGACGCCATCATGTCCACCTGTGGACGACCCCATTGATTTACAATCATTTGGAAGACTTCTGGATGAAGTCCCCACTCTCCCGGGTGGAGGTCGTGCCTGCTGAGAAAGTCTGCTTCCCAGTTGTCCACTCCCGGGTTGAACACTGCTGACAGTGCTAGTACATGATTCTCCGCCCCTCGGAGAATTTTTGTGGCTTCTGCCATCGCCGTCCTGCTTCTTGTGCCGCCCTGTCGATTCACATGGGCGACTGCCGTGATGTTGTCTGACTGGATCAGCACCGGCTGGTGTAGGAGCAGGGATTTTGCTTGACTTAGGGCATTGTAAATGGCCCTTAGTTCCAGAATATTTATGTGAAGGGCAGTCTCCTGACTTCACCATAGTCCTTGGAAATTTCTTCCCTTTGTGACTGCCCCCCAGCCTCGTAGGCTGGCATCCGTGGTCACCAGGACCCAGTCCTGTATGCCGAATCTGCGGCCCTACAGAAGATGAGCACTGTGCAGCCACCACAGAAGAGACACCCTGGTTCGTGGAGACAGGGTTATTAAACGATGCATCTGAAGATGCGATCCGGACCACTTGTCCAACAGGTCCCACTGAAAAATTCTGGCATGGAACCTGCCGAATGGAATTGCTTCGTAAGAAGCTACCATCTTTCCCAGGACCCGCGTGCAGTGATGCACCGATACCTGTTTTGGTTTTAGGAGGTCTCTGACTAGAGAAGACAACTCCCTGGCTTTCTCCTCCGGGAGAAACACTTTTTTCTGGGCCGTGTCCAGAATCATTCCCAGGAACATTAGACGTGTCGTGGGGACCAGCTGTGACTTTGGGATATTCAGAATCCAACCGTGCTGGCTCAGCACTTCCTGAGATAGTGCTACTCCCACTAACAACTGTTCCTTGGATCGTGCCTTTATTAGGAGATCGTCCAAGTATGGGATAATTAAAACTCCCTTTTTTCGAAGGAGTATCATCATTTCCGCCATAACCTTGGTAAATACCCTCGGTGCCGTGGAGAGTCCAAACGGCAGCGTCTGGAATTGGTAATGGCAATCCTGTACCACAAATCTGAGGTACTCCTGGTGAGAATTGTAAATGGGGACATGCAGGTAAGCATCCTTGATGTCCAGGGATACCATGTAATCCCCCTCGTCCAGGCTTGCAATAACCGCCCTGAGCGATTCCATCTTGAACTTGAATTTTTTTATGTATGTGTTCAAGGATTTCAAATTTAAAATGGGTCTCACCGAACCGTCCGGTTTCGGCACCACAAATAGTGTGGAATAGTAACCCCGGCCTTGTTGAAGTAGGGGTACCTTGATTATCACCTGCTGGGAATACAGCTTGTGAATCGCTGCTAGCACCGCCTCCCTGTCTGAGGGAGCAATCGGCAAGGCGGATTTTAGGAAACGGCGGGGTGGAGTCGCCTCGAATTCCAGCCTGTATCCCTGAGATACTATTTGAAGGATCCAGGGATCCACCTGTGAGCGAGCCCACTGATCGCTGAAATTCCTGAGGCGGGCCCCCACCGTACCTGGCTCCGCCTGTGAAGCCCCACCGTCATGCGGCGGACTTGGAAGAGGAATCGGGGGAGGACTTTTGTTCCTGGGAACCTGCTGTTTGCTGCAGCCTTTTTCCCCTGCCTCTGCCTCTTGACAGAAAAGACCCTCCTTTTCCCCGCTTATTTTTCTGGGACCGAAAGGACTAAACCTGATAAAATGGCGCCTTCTTAGGCTGTGAGGGGACATGGGGTAAAAATGCTGACTTCCCAGACGTTGCTGTGGAAACTAGGTCGGAGAGACCATCCCCAAATAATTCCTCCCCCTTATAAGGCAAAACTTCCATGCGCCTTTTGGAATCTGCATCTCCAGTCCACTGGCGAGTCCATAAGCATCTCCTAGCAGAGATGGATAATGCACTTACTTTAGATGCCAGCCGGCAGATTTCCCTCTGTGCATCTCTCATGTATAAGACTGAGTCTTTGATATGGTCAATTGTTAGCAGGATCGTGTCTCTGTCTAACGTGTCAATATCTTCTGACAGTTTATCTGACCACGCAGCGGCAGCACTGCACATCCATGCTGACGCAATAGCTGGTCTGAGTATAATGCCTGAGTGTGTATATAACAGACTTCAGGATCGCCTCCTGCTTTCTATCAACAGGTTCCTTAAGGGCGGCCGTATCCTGGGACGGTAGTGCCACCTTTTTAGACAAACGTGTGAGCGCTTTATCCACCTTCGGGGGTGTTTCCCAACGTAACCTATCCTCTGGCGGGAAAGGGAACGCCATTAGTAGCTTCTTAGGAATTACCAATTTCTTATCAGGGGAAGCCCACGCTTCTTCACACACTTCATTTAATTCATCTGACGGGGGAAAAACTACAGGTAGTTTTTTCTCCCCAAACATAATACCCTTTTTTGTGGTACCTGGATGTAAATCAGAAATATTTAACACCTCTTTCATTGCCTCAATCATGCAGTGAATGGCCTTAACGGGCATTAAATTTGACTCATCGTCGTCGACACTGGTGTCAGTATCCGTGTCGACATCTACTTGTGCCACCTGAGATAGCGGGCGTTTCAGAGCCCCTGATGACTTTTGAGACACCTGTCGTCAAATTTTTTATGTAAGGAGTCTATACGTGTACTCATTTGCTGCCATAATACCATCCACTCAGGTGTCTGACCCCCAGGGGGTGACATCCCTGCTAAAGGCATCTGCTCCCCCTCCACATCATTATCCTCCTCAAACATGTCGACACAGCCGTACCGACACACTCCACACACACAGGGAATGCTCCAACAGAGGACAGGACCCACAAAAGCCCTTTGGGGGGACAGAGTAAGAGTATGCCAGCACACACCAGAGCGCTATATATATACAGGGACTAACTGAGTTATGTCCCTAATAGCTGCTTTTCAATATAATATACTGCATACAGTGCCAATTTTAATGCCCCCCCTCTCTTTTCCCTCTTACTGTACTGTAGACTTGCAGGGAAGAGCCAGGGAGCTTCCTTCCAGCCGAGCTGTGAGGGAAAAATGGCGCCAGTGTGCTGAAGAGATAGGCTCCGCCCCTTTTTCGCGGCGTATTCTCCTGCTTTTTATGGGATTCTGGCAGGGGTATTTACCTCATATATAGCCCCAGGGGCTATATATTGAGGTATTTTAGCCAGCCAAGGTGTTTTTATTGCTGCCTCAGGGCGCCCCCCCCCCAGCGCCCTGCACCCTCAGTGACCGGAGTGTGAAGTGTGTATGAGGAGCAATGGCGCACAGCTGCAGTGCTGTGCGCTACCTTGGTGAAGACAGGATGTCTTCATGCCGCCGATTTTCCGGACCATCTTCTTGCTTCTGGCTCTGTAAGGGGGACGGCGGCGCGGCTCCGGGACCGAACATCAAGGCTGGGCCTGCGGTCGATCCCTCTGGAGCGAATGGTGTCCAGTAGCCTAAGAAGCCCAATCCGGCTGCAAGCAGGCGAGTTCGCTTCTTCTCCCCTTAGTCCCTCGCTGCAGTGAGCCTGTTGCCAGCAGGTCTCACTGAAAATAACAAATTCTAAGACTATAACTTTCTAAGAGCTCAGGAGAGCCCCTAGTGTGCATCCAACCTCAGCCGGGCACGAAATCTAACTGAGGCTTGGAGGAGGGTCATAGTGGGAGGAGCCAGTGCACACCAGGTAGTCTAAGATCTTTCTAGAGTGCCCAGCCTCCTTCGGAGCCCGCTATTCCCCATGGTCCTTACGGAGTTCCCAGCATCCACTAGGACGTCAGAGAAAATACTGCAAATACAGAAAAGAGCATGCGATGTAAATTAATCACTTACTCTATGAATACCCACAGATCACACTTTAAAACTCCCCTTTCCTACCTATAGGTCAATCCACTCGTTGGCAAAGGGTGAGATTTGCTGTTGTAAAGGCACAGAAACGCGGCACCGCATCCCTATTATTATTACATTTTATTTATAAGGCGCCATATGTGTTTCGCAGAGCCGTACAAAGGACAGTACAGGGAGACAAAACAGCATTACAGTAAATAAATAACAGAAATAGTGTACAGGTAACATAGAGCACCACACGTTCTCAAGACATAATACAGCTAAGATGTAAGTATTGAGGGATTGATCATCGTACTACTAGAGGCTGGTGGCCATAGATGGAGATGAGCCTTTACTTGCAGGGTAAACATGGTCTTTGAGTAGGGGAGAGCTACAAGTGAAATGTGTTGAGACGAGGGCTTAGATAACAAGAGGAAAGAGGGCCCTGCTCTGAAGAGCCTTCAATCTAGTGGGGAGGGGCGACAGACAGATGACAAGAGGTGCAGGCAAGTGGGAGTTAGCCTGATGGCAGTATGCAAGCAAAGCGGAGATGTTCACGGCATGAGGCAGGGGGGTGGAGGCGCGGCTTCAGGACTGGGTTATGCATCGGGAGGGTATGCTTTGATGAATAGGTGGGTTTTTAGTCCCTATCTCACCCCTAATTCGTACAATTCTGTACAAAGCTCTACGGTGCTGCAAACAAAATTGTACTAGTCCGAGTTGCTGCATAGTGCGACAAGGATATCACTAGCATCTGGATTGACCCCTTAGATTAGAGCCTTTTCATCTTCCCCAAAATGTAACAATAATTCCAAAAGGGTGCTGTGTGCTCAAACAACAGACTATACCTTGTAAGAAAGAGGAACAGCAGCCTCTCGCGGGACGTGGGCTGGTCACGTGTGCTGAAGTAAGTGTAGATTTGGAGTGCAAACAGGACCAGCCAGAACACCATGAACAGCACAGGGACCACAAGTTGGTTCCAGAGAGACATTCCTAGTGCGAGGAGACCGTAGACTTCCACCACCTGTAGTGTAACAACACAAAACACGATGGGTGACCAGTATCCCTGCAACCTGGGGTAGAATTATAGTGCCAAGTAAAAACACTCCTCTTTTAAAAGCAGTCAGACGTAAAGCACATACAAAGATTATACATTTTCTAGTTAATAAACACTTGCTTTGATCAGTTGTGTTATTTAAAATGAAAATCGATCATGTAATATTATACTTAGTAAACAGGACTGAGCATTGTTTAGGCTTAGGGGTATATTCAATTAAAAGTCGGATCCATTCCGTCATGTATTTGTCGAAATGGATGCGACAACCCCTATTCAATCTCATCTCAATTCGACTTTTTCAAGATGAATTGAGATGCGGACCCAGAGGAGGAGAGGGAGGGCGAGCTGCGGGGAGACCAGCTGGGACAACCGGCGGGAATACAGGGGAGATCAGCGCTACAGTAGCGCTGCAGCAGGGTGTCACATAGCCGCCCGACCTAACGGCAGTGTCCACTCGGCTCCAGCAAGCGTGCTGTAGCCGGGTGGAAGCTGCCGTGAGCGGCGCGGCTGTGTGACACCCTGCTGCAGCGCTACTGTAGCACTGATCTCCCCTGTATACCCTGCGGCTCTCCCCCCTCTCCTCCTCTGGGTCTGCATCTCAGTCCGACATCATTTGATGTCGGACTGAGATGGCCGAAAAGGGGGCCCCGTTTTCGACACAAGCACGTGGATCGGCAGCTATTCCGCCAATCCATGTGCTTTTCGACAAGTCAAATTCATTGACTAGTTGAAAAATTTAGGGATATATTGAATAGGTCGAATCAGGATTCGACCTTAAAAAGTCAAAAACTGCAGACTTTTCGACAGACGGCAGTTTTCGACTTCAATTGAATATACCCCATAGTGGCTACCAGATGACAATTACAATAAAACCAGGTATTTTATGGCCTCTTTTTTTTTGTTGAATGGAAACATTAAGAGAGTTTGTACAACATTCCTGTTGGCAGGGAAATATCTGTAAAAAGTTGCAAAACCTTCACGAAGGCCTGCAGTGGAAAACCACTGGCTTAGTTGCCCTACAAAGCATGTAAAGCCATCCTGCCACTCTAACCTGTTTGCTGTAATCCTCCCACCTGCTAGTGGACATGTTTCCCATAAAGAGAGGTGGGCAGTCTGACATGAATGGGAAACTGGGTGTATTCAAAAGATCCAGAATGACCAAATAATAGAGGGGGGGGGAGGTTAAGCTTTAAGCGGGAGGAGGTTAGGCTTAGGCTAGGAGGTTAGGCTACAGGCGGGAGGGGGTGTTTAAGCTTTAGGATGCGGGGGGGGGTGAGGAGGTTAAGCTTTAGGCTGCAGGCGGGGGAGGTGGAGGATAAGCTTTAGGCTGCAGGCGGGGGAGGTGGAGGATAAGCTTTAGGCTGCAGGCGGGGGAGGTGGAGGATAAGCTTTAGGCTGCAGGCGGGGGAGGTGGAGGATAAGCTTTAGGCTGCTGGCGGGGGAGGGGGAGGTTAAGCTTTAGGCTGCAGGCGGGGGAGGTGGAGGATAAGCTTTAGGCTGCTGGCGGGGGAGGGGGAGGTTAAGCTTTAGGCTGCAGGCAGGGGAGGGGGTGGTTAAGCTTTAGGCTGCAGGCGGGGGAGGGGGTGGTTAAGCTTTAGGCTGCGGGCGGGGGAGGGGGTGGTTAAGCTTTAGGCTGCAGGCGGGGGAGGGGGTGGTTAAGCTTTAGGCTGCAGGCGGTGGGCTATTAGGTTAAGCTTTAGGCTGCGGGGGGAGGTTAAGCTTCAGGCGAGGGGGAGGTTAGGCTGCAGGCAGAGGGGGGGGGGTAGGTTAGGCTGCAGACGGGGGTGGGTGGGGGGGGAGGGGAAGGTTAAGCTGTAGGGGGCCGGAGGTGGTTAGGTTTTAGGCTGCAGGCGGGAGGAGGAGGTTAGGCTGCAGGCGGGAGGAGGAGGTTAGGCTGCAGGCGGGGGATGGGGTGGTTAAACTTTAGGCTGCAGGCGGGGGAAGGGGTGGTTAAGCTTTAGGCTGCAGGCGGGGGGGGGGCTATTAGGTAAAGCTTTAGGCTGCAGGTGGGAGAAGGAGGTTAGGCTTTAGGCTGCAGGCGGGAGGAGGAGGTTAGGCTTTAAGCCTGCAGGCGGGTGGGGAGAGGTTAGGCTTTAGGCTGCAGGCGGGTGGGGAGAGGTTAGGCTTTAGGCTGCGGGTGAGGAGAGGTTAGGCTTTAGGCTGCGGGTGAGGAGAGGTTAGGCTTTAGGCTGCGGAGAGGTTAGGCTTTAGGCTGCGGGTGGGGAGAGGTTAGGCTTTAGGCTGCGGGTGGGGAGAGGTTAGGCTTTAGGCTGCGGGTGGGGAGAGGTTAGGCTTTAGGCTGCGGGTGGGGAGAGGTTAGGCTTTAGGCTGCGGGTGGGGAGAGGTTAGGCTTTAGGCTGCGGAGAGGTTAGGCTTTAGGCTGCGGAGAGGTTAGGCTTTAGGCTGCGGAGAGGTTAGGCTTTAGGCTGCGGAGAGGTTAGGCTTTAGGCTGCGGAGAGGTTAGGCTTTAGGCTGCGGAGAGGTTAGGCTTTAGGCTGCGGAGAGGTTAGGCTTTAGGCTGCGGAGAGGTTAGGCTTTAGGCTGCGGAGAGGTTAGGCTTTAGGCTGCGGAGAGGTTAGGCTTTAGGCTGCGGAGAGGTTAGGCTTTAGGCTGCAGAGAGGTTAGGCTTTAGGCTGCAGAGAGGTTAGGCTTTAGGCTGCGAGTGGGAGGAGGTTAGGCTTTAGGCAGGAGGTTAGGCTTTAGGCTGTGGGTGGGAGAGGTTAGGCTTTAGGCTGTGGGTGGGAGAGGTTAGGCTTTAGGCTGTGGGTGGGAGAGGTCAGGCTTTACGCTACATGCGGGAGGAGGTTAGGCTTTAGGCTGTGGGCGGGGTTGGTTAGAGTAAAGCTGGGTACATACCTAAAGATTTGTCTGGCCAATCTGTCTGGTGGGATCAAAAATCTGGTAATGTATGGGAGCAACTGACAACCAACCATTTGCTCCCAAATGCTGGAAATTGGATAAAAACGGACGTCTGGGTATTTTTTTTTTTATTATTATTTTTTTTATTAGTCAAATGGATTTCACCAATTTTTCTGACCAACTACTGTCTATCAGCGGTTGGGAGCAAATGTTAATTGTCATTTGCACCCATACTATACCAGACTTTTGTTCCCACAAGTCAGATTGGACAGGTAAATCTTTAGGTGTGTACCCAGTTTTAGGCTGCGGGTGGGGAGGTTAGAGCTGGACACTAGGGGAAGGGTTAGGGAAGAAATACTTTCAAAACGGCTGGTCCCTCAGGGGTCTGTACCAGAAGCGACAGTCACACGCTCCTTAAGGAACATTGTTAGTGTTCACTCTAGACTGTATTAGCAGGGCGCCGCGCCCTGCCCGCTTTTTAGCAGGCAAAACCCACCCTGCCCCTTTTGCGGCGCCCTGCTAGAACAGCCGCCCGCTTCCTGCCCTCCCGGCGTGTATAAATGCCGTGCGCATGTGCGCGGCATCCATTCACGCATTGGAGAGAGCTGGGGGAAGCGCCCCCCCCCCCCCCCCCCAACAGTGACGTCGCTCTATAGTAGCGTCTGGGGGCCGCACCGCCCCCTAAAATGATGTGGGCGTGGCCACGCCCCCCAATTTGCGTTTGCTTTCTCAAGTGAAAAACAACCGCCAGATTATAAACTGTGGTGATTGCCATTTGTTGTGGGTTCACACATATAGCCACAGCTAAATCTATGCTAAGTTTCCTGTCTTTATTTGGTTTATAAGGGGCTTCCCTGTCCAAATCACAATTTTATTTTTGGTCATGTTTCCAGTATTGAACTATACAGCGGTACAGAGCCTGTACAGGAGACAGCAGTCACAGCCCTGCAGGAAGCACATCCACTGGATCTTGGCCTGTGTGAAGGCCTGAAATCACACAGTACAATGGGCCCGATTCAGAAATGTACACAAACCCGATCTGTATGAAGTAAAGCGATCATCGGTCACCTGGGCATATGTCTGAGTCGGACTGCAATGGTATTGCAGTTGCAGAAAGGATTTATTCACAAAATGATTGACAGTCAGGGCTGCCTCAGCCTGTGATCCTGTATGCAGCTGCAATGTCTCCATCATCTCACTTCCTGCCGCCACACTGGGTGACCACAGGGCTACTAAAAATTTCGATAATCAACTGATCTGCAACTGATACTGCGACATAGTACGCCGGTGGGCAGTTCACTACAGATCCAGGCAGCTGCGGTATTTGCATATTTCTGCACAGTCGCTGGGTACACTTTTCCAGCTGCATTAGTGTACATGTCTGAATCAAGTCTAATGTACACCATGGGTTTCCCAGACCCCATGCTTCATAGTGCGAAAACACTATGCTGCTATAATACAGACATTACTAATCAGTATTGTACAGAGCTTACAAAACAATGGCTAGTGGAAATGCTGCAAAACTACATTAAAAAGCTGAGACAATTTCCCATAGGACATAGTAATTTTACCTGGACAAGCTCCCTGTATGCCGACTTGGCGAGATTAAAGGGCACCAACAGGTTGGATGCCAGAAAGTACAGCACTTCCAGTCCAGTGAAAATCATGGCAAATCTGTTAATGAAGACAATAGTCTCAACTGGAACAAGGCAGAGACGAGCCAGTAGGGGGAGCATGTGAGCTGAAAATAGCCAGATCTGCTTCGTCTTCATCACACAGGAGCACAATGTGCAAACGACCAGCTGCCCTGCAACACACAATGACAACCACTGCCCATTAAAACAAGTTTTTTTTAATATCAGAGTGGTCGCACTCTCTACACTGAGACCCTGAATTTCCACAGTTGCCAGCAGGGCCGGATTTGGGGGGGTGGGGCGATTGGGGCGAACACTCCCCCCACCCCCACCTTACAGATACAGCCACGCCCCCTAGGATCTTTCTGTTGCTGCAACTCTGGGCATGGGGGTGAGCTGTGATGTCAGTGCGTCTACTGTGAAGGGACCCACGGCCAGCCGGCGGCTTTGTAATGAGTCATTCTGACTCTTTAGTGTGCTGCTGCTCAATCGCTGTGATTAAGAGGATGCTGTCCGGCAAGAGGAGGACAAGGCGGAGGGACAAAATGAGGCTGCTTCTGGGACTAGTCAGATGACATGTACGTATTATGTACTGTCAGACAGCTCTATTCTGAATAACGGTACAGTGTCCTGTCAATGTTACTGCACTTTGTGTTGGTAGGCAGTGTGACAGGGCAGGGGTGCAGATAGTGAACTGCATTAGGAGAAGCTGCAGTTGCACTCACTTCCGCTATTTAATTATTCTGTAAAGTTATTTATCAGGTATGTGTTTCTATGCATCTTACGTTCTCAGAAATAATGCTATGGGAACTTTTGGCATATTGGTTATATCAAGGCAGTACATTAATGAGCAGCCAGGGTATATGACACTGCATTATATGAGGTGGACAGGTGTTGCATACAGGAAGCCTTAGGAATAAACTATTTTTATTGATAAAACTTGCAGACACGTCTTCGGGTTTTATGTAAGGTATCTAATGCAAGCCTGTGTACCCTACAGTTTTTCAAGTGCAGTGGAACTGTAAGTTCCAGCATACCCTGCTCATCTCAGGGCCCTTCTCTCTCAGTCTCCTCCTGACTGACTAGGAGCTACAGTTGAGGCGGCCCTGCTCTTGCCTCCGGGGGATGACATCAGAGTCTAAACAATGGGAGGGACAGGACTGGAAGTGGGAGGAGTAATGAGTAGAGAGAGGAGGAGTCTTTATATTAATGTTTAAACCGCCCCCTCCCCCCCCAAAAAGAACAGTCTAGATCCGTCCCTGGTTGCCAGTGGGTGCACTTTTATTTTACACATCCCAATTCCTGGTCATTTTTAATTTCTAAAGCGGCAGATGCAATACACTCACTTTAAAACCATCAATTTAGCAAACTAAAATGTGGGAGGAGAGAGGAAACATCTCACAGTTGTGACCATGCCAGTATTCGCACGTATTGTGTTACACTAGTACGTGATCGGAGATACACTCAACTCTTACATGGGAGAGATGTACAGCATGTAAGTAATATGATCTATAAGAGCTGTGATCTTCAATCTCTGGTGTGCTATATAATATGTAGTAGCTTTATTCATATAAAACAATGTTCTGTTTGTCTTGGTGGTGTTTTGTAAGCAGCTACATATCACTTACCTACAAGTGCTGCGATAAACCTGTTCATGGATAATGGCTCCAGATGCATGGGACCCTCATAGCCAGACTCCAGCTCGCTGCGGACGTAATCCCTGACACACAAAAGGATGAACTACAGGTAGAAGCTCACTAGCGCTACGCAAATTATTTTTTCATTAAACATGTTTCATTACAACCTATAGCACTGAAATCAAAACCATGTTCTTTGTGCAAATGTTAATTTCTTTGTGCAAATGTTAATTTCTATGTTAGCAGCCACTAAAAGGCAGCATGTGCCAGGCCTTGCTAAATTCAATGTAATAATAATTAACGGTTGATATTCCTCCAAAAACCTCCCATTCTCCCCCAGTCAATACAGCCTGTACAGTGGAAGCAAAGTCTGCACATGAAGAATTAGGATAGGGGGGGCAGCTGTATTAAGCCTGTGAGGTGATAAAACAGTGATAAGTGCAAGGTGATAACGCACCAACCAATCAGCTCCAATATGTAAATTGACAGCTATGAGCCGATTCACTGAAGCATTATCACCTTCCACTTATCACTTCTCCAGGCTTAATGCATCTGCCCCAGAGTAACTAACACTAATTATCTGTCATCATAGATGCATCAAATTCCCTTTTTTTTTATTTTGTTTTTCCTCTGGAAAGGACTTCAGTGCCCAGAGATAATAAATAGCATTAACTGCAAGGGTATACATAACTATGTAGTGTCCATAAGATCACACTTTCTCTGCAGACTGTCACCAAGTTCCAGCTGCCGCTGACATATTAAGCTGGTTACAGGAACCCATCATCTGGATGCCAATGGCATAGTAAATTCTAATGGCCTTAGACATTTGTTTGCAATCTCAACCAATGAATAATCTATTAGTATTTTATAATGGGCATGGGATGATATGATATGTGAACTTGACATTCATTAAAAAAAAAAAAATCCTAAAAACTAGGGACCAGCAGTGATTTATTCTAGGAGCATTGGCTACAAGCACCAGGGATTTATACGGGTGTAGTACTGGTGACCGGCGGACACCCACGAGTGGAAATAGTCCCTGTTGGTCGGCATGCCGACCATCGGGATAGTGAGCCGTCGGGCTCACGGAGGAGGTCATGTGACTGTCGGTCAGCTGACCGACGGTCACATGAATACCACCCATTTATACAGTTCTATAAAGCTTTATTATTATTACCAGTTACTTATATAGCGCACACATATTTTGCAGCGCTTTACAAAGTATATTGGGCCATTCACATCGGTCCCTGCCCCAGCGGAGCTTACAATCTATATTCCCTACCACACGTACACCACACACATGCACGCTAGGGTTTATTTTGTTGGGTGTCAATTAACCTACTAGTTTATTTTTGGATTGTGGAAGGATTCTACGCAAGCAAGGGGAGAATATACAAACTTCACACAGTTAGGGCCCTGGTGGGAATCGAACCCTTGACCTCAGTGCTGTGAGGCAGTAGTGCTAACAATTACAACCGTATGTGCTACCTCATGGAACTCCATGTCATATGTACACCTATGAGAATGTGGAGAGATTACACATGTAAAGCATACGTGATCTCC
Source organism: Pseudophryne corroboree (assembly GCF_028390025.1). Classification (NCBI taxonomy): domain Eukaryota; kingdom Metazoa; phylum Chordata; class Amphibia; order Anura; family Myobatrachidae; genus Pseudophryne; species Pseudophryne corroboree. The sequence goes on from NC_086449.1 coordinate 722,794,167, forward strand.
CATGACAAGTCGGAGTTAAAGGGCTTGTGAGTCAGCGATTATGAACTTCTGCACATTTAAGGTAAAACACCATGACGTTACAGGTGACTGATCTACAATTATGAGGCCCGATAATCTCTTTGACCCTGTAAATGTACAATCCAGTGCCTTTCATTCTATAAACAGGAAGTGTCTTCTCACCTGGAAATCTGGTGGCCGGTGTAGAGCAGCAAAGCAGTTACAAGGTAGAGGTACAGCTTAGCCAGGTGCTGTCGAGGTAAAGTCAGAAGTACAACACTCAGGATATAACCTGCAGGGAGAGAGAAGCAAGTAAAGACCTTGTGCTAGATAAAAAAGTACACAGATGTTTGGTAGGGTGGTCTTCAGTATGCCGACTGACGGGATCCCGGCGCACAGTATACCGGCACCGGGATCCCGACAGCCGGCATACCGACACTTATTCTCCCTCGTCCACGACCCCCCTGGAGGGAGAATAAAATAGACAGTAGCGTGGCGAGCGCAGCGAGCCCACAAGGGGCTCATTTGCGCTCGCCACACTGTCGGTAAGCCGGCGGTCGGGCTCCCGGCGCCGGTATGCTGGTCGCCGGGAGCCCGACCGCCGGCATATCGTAGTGAACCCGTTTGGTAGGAGGTGGGGATTTGTGTGAATGTGTGTGTGCGGGTTTGGAATCGTTCACTATAAGTCCTAGCCATCCATGCAAAAATGATCTGTGCAAATCTACTGCTGTAAAGCTATTGCAAAACTTAAACCAAAAGATGTCCAAGTCAGCACTGCCCAGAAGAAGTGGTCCATTACAGTTCAATGAATAGTGCCATTAAATTCAGTGTGAGAACCTTAATTCTAGCTGCACCTTTGTAAAGAGAACAAATGTCAAAGCCACGCAGTAAAAAGTGTTGCAGTATCAAAGACTAGTTACCAGCCCGTAAAAATGACAGAACATCATGAAAGTGATGTCAGTGCTGGCGGCTGTGTGCGGCCGAACGGAGCAACACTAATTGCTCCATTGGGCGCCATCAAGTGGCAGCCGATGCATCAAATACTTGTATTCCCCCCCCATAGATGTGAGATGCAACTTCAAAGGTAGTTACTACAACGCATCTGCAGGGAGAGTATAATACACAAGATGTATGCACTTACAAACGTGCTAATGTTAGAAGACTTTGCCAGTCCCTTTACCTGGTATACAGGACAGCTGGAAAAAATCCACAGGGCCAGCAATATCAAACGAAAAACACTTCTATCTAAGACTTGTAACTCATAACACACCGCAAAGCACATATTAGACAGAGGTCACCTGTTCTCTACCTGGCTCAGAGCTGCCAAGTCATCTACAAACACAAAATTGTTAGTGCATACACATGCATTTTTTATTTTTTATAATAAAAGTGTTTTCACGTGGTCTGTTGCTGGCCCTGGTGACTATTTTTTTATGGCTAACCTGCATCCAGGACAGCGGGACACGCTACCCAAAGAGCAGCATGAATCGCCAACATACCCCAAAACTGCAAACATCAGCACATTTCTATGCTGCATAATGAATGGGTAAGAGATAACTAAAGAGGTGAGGGGACTGCCAAAGCACTCCGTCTGCTAACACTGGCACACTTGTAAGCACATACATTTTATGGTCTCATTATCCTGATTGTCTTGGATTTGATCTGTTGTGACTTCATCTGGTGTTTTAGCACCGTGCCCATCCCTTACATTCAATACTGGAATGGTGGAAGATATCAAATCTTGAAATGTATTACAACTGAAAGGGGAGATAAACTAGCGTCTGATGTGCATCTACAATAGGCCTCTACAAAGCTGGGTACGCATTAACGCACGGCATCGCAGGCGACGATACCAGGCAACGGCAAGTGAATATACAACTCGCTGATACCGGCAGCGACAGAGCGACGGCAGCAGCCATGCTGCATTCGCCATCATGTGTCGCCCCCCCCCCGCTAGCGAGGTCTTCTGTCGGTCCTGCATTTAGTACCGACGGAGGATGTTGATAATACCGAAGCAGACTATGTGTCCGATATGTCTGTCCGATCTGCCGTAATGTACCCAGCATTAGTCTAAAACTAACCTATATAATTATTAAACACCCTTTTCAAAATAGGGATATTAAAAGTGTGTATAGATTTTCACCCAAGTACTTACAATTTAATATTAACGAGACTATAGAATTTATTTCATACATCCTCTTTCAACAGTCTAATTCATCTGTGTTGGGAATGGCAGGCTGACATCACAGGTCACTATGTGGGGATCCGGTCATGTGACTGGCGCTCGGGATCCTGGCGGTCACCCTGCCGGTGCCAGGATCCTGCTCGCTTACCAGCACGGCAGTCGGTATACCGACTAACAGGGACTATTCCCACTCGTGGGCGTCCACGACACCCATAGAGTGGGAAGAGAACCTGTGTCAAGTGCAGCGATTTTGTCACTGTCAATCTTCTGATCGCATACTGCAAGTTATACAGATCATGCTTCAAAAGTACAAATACTAGTGGAAACAGAAAGAGGGCAGCATAGTGATGGTGTGCAGCATTAAGTAAAAAGGGGCTGTGTACACTACACAACTTTCCAGCAGTTTCACTAGTGCATATCTGAATACTGAGTACTGTTTATAGAAGTTGTCACAGACACACAATTGAAGAGGATTACGATGTGAACAGATGGGGATCTCTTATATGCATGTCCTCCATTCTCTGCATGCTTAACAGAATGATAGGAGATTAAAAGGTAGGGAATTAATGAGCCCTATTACAAACAGATGACTAGCCACACATACTGCATGCTAAACTATTTTTGGGTGTTCATCAGGGATTATGAATAATCTCCTATATATAGATATCAATGACCTTATTACAATCTCATTACTGCTTGGGACTCAATGGGTCGTGCTATGCTTAAGAGTAATGTGTCTAATTAATAATCACATATTGTAGTAGTGCAATCTTTTGGAGAATGGGGTCAAATTATGAGGACCATAAAGGGGAATTCAATTATCTGCAGGATTTACTGTTTGCTTATAGCTCTTAAACCCGGTACACACGTTCTAATTATCCCAGAGATGTGTGCTGAGTGATCTATCAGTGACCGCTCAGCACACATCTCTCCCCTCGCTCAGCACACCGCGGTGAAATGAGCGATGTGCTAGATTGTGCCTGCATGCAGGCCAATCTAGCACCGGCCATAGCCATCGCTGTGGGATATACACACGAGAGATCCATGCTTAAAATCTAAGCAATCTAGTCAGATTACCGCTTGTACCGCTGAGGTAACTTGGAGTTACACTGGAGGAGCTGCGCGTCTCTGTCCTGTCAGCGTCTGTGTCCACTGCAGAGGGAAAATGGCGCTGGTGAGCTGCTGGATACTCTCAATGAAACCCCGCCCATCAATGGCGCGCAGTCTTCACACTTTTTTTTTTTATCCTGGCTGAGGAATCTGGTGCTTAAAATGGAGAAAAACGTTTTAAGGCTGTTGTGCCAGTATGAGTCCTGTGTACGGTGACGCAGTTGTGTACTGTGTCCAGAGACGCATTCTGTCCCATTTAGAAGCTGTGCGTCTCCGTACCCTCATGCCGCCATAATGGCCGGCGCCCCGCTAGATGGGACGGCGGCTCAGTACTCACCGCTCTTCATTCTTCTGGCTCTGTTAGGGATGGCGGCATGCTGCGGGACTGTACGCTCGCCATGATGGGCTTGCAAATAGGTCCCTCAGGAGCTCAGTGTCCTGTCAGCGGGGAATGGGACCATTAACCCTTCAAGAGGTTGGGCCATTCCCTCCCCCCTAAGTCCCTTGAAGCTGCATGAAAATAACATACATAGAAAATAAATGCAGAACACTCTTCAGGAGTTTCCTTCAGCGTGACCGGCTCCTCCGGGCATATTTTCTAAATAGAGTCTGGTAGCAGGGGCATAGAGGGAGGAGCCAGCCACCCTATCAAATTCTTAAAGTGCCCATGGCTACTAGTGGACCCGTCTATACCCCATGGTACTAAATGGACCCCAGTATCCTCTAGGACGTAAGAGAAAATAAGTTCCACCTCTGAAGCTATAAAAATGTGTCAGTGAGTAATGAAAACACCTGAACACCTGCTGGGTAACCTGGGAAATTTGAACTGTTTGAGGTCCTAAGGACCAAGTCCAAGAACCACTGAAATTTTGCTTTCCATATAGTACTTTAAAGTTTGGAAAGTAGGAATAAGCCAGACCATGTTAAACTTGTGGCTGTGTAATACTGACCACAGTTACTTACACATGGATTTGTAAACAATCACCAGCATATTATTTGATTTAAGAATATGTCATTTTCTAACAAGTACAATGTATAGTCGGATGCCAAAAATATTTCATTTTTCAATTTTTTAATTTCCCCAAGTAACTCAACAGCCTGGAATAACAGGTTTGGCATTTAGTGTGGAAAGGAGTCTTTTCGGGGAAGCAAATTTACATAAGCATTTTTGTAAACACATGTAAGTGTTCGGTAGGCGCCAGTGGTGCTCCGACTATGGTTTCAGCTAATGGGAAATGGGAAGGATGGGGGGAAGGGGGGGGGGGGGGAGCAAATAATAAAAGGTATCTACAGTTATGGACTGTTCCAGTGCAGCAGCGAATAGGATAGGACACATAAATACGGCAATTGTAAAGGACCACATATTAAAAGTTTAATGTTAAGAAAATTTGGCCTAATTCAGCATGGATTGCTACTCAGAGAAAACCGCAAATCGAGCAATTATCGAATGAATGCGCATGTGTAGTGTTCGCATTGCGCACGCACGAGGAATAATAGCGACAGAAAATGTGTACAGATCATAATTGCAATGTAGCCGCTGTTTGACTGACTGACAGCCGTTTTCTGGGTGTGTCAGAAAAAACATAGGCGTGCACAGGCGTTTTTTGGGGAAGGTCTCTGATGTCAGTGTAGACCACTTCCAGGCCGTCTCAGTCGCAGATTAGTGGCAGCCTCAGACCTACTCACATTTGCTCAGACAGAAATGTTTCTTCAATGTTCTGGGAATTGTGTATGCACATGCGAGTAGCTAGCGATCTGCGATCCATTCGCAATTTTGCACGGGGTGTTATTTTTTTTCCTGTCGGGGCAGCGCCTTTCTACTCGCAGACAAATGCAATTTCTAAGATTGATCCATGCTGAATGAGGCCCATTATGCATTCCAAGGGGGATTAGTAACCTAACTGTAAATTCCAAATAATAGAAGGGAGAATGGAGTTAAGGGGGCAGAAAAGGCATTTCACGCAGGGCAAGGACTCCAACTGAAGGTCAGCGAACACTGGAGTGAAAAATGTGTGTCCACTGTTATCCAGACTTTCAATCCCCATGAGTGACTGACTGGACCTTTGCAATTTGGCCCGACATGTGTGTGTGAAACCACCAGTGGACATCAAGTGTGAACAGAAAAATAAGGTTTGTTGGCGCTGAGCAGATCTGTGTGGGTTTACACCCTGGGATTAGCAGCCACCTGGTGAAGAGGTAGCCGGCCTCCTCAAACAACAAAGTAAAAACAGACAAATACCAGGTCAGCGTTTAATTCCAATGATGTACCCAGAAATATATATAAAACACTTTATTAAACAAAACTAGAAAACATATACACAATTTAAAAAGTATTAGACCAAAGTATAATAACCATATCAAACTGAGTCATATGGTACCACTAATATTGGCAATAGTTTACACTGATTGTAAAAAGTAGAAGGTCCTCGCTAAACCTTATATTGAGGAGACTCTCAATTTGATTTTGTCAGTCTCTCAAACTTAAATGGTAGCCCACAGTTTAAGCAGGAATAAATCCTTCAGAACCATACATAAAGGTATCCTCAATCAGTATCACAGCTGGAAAATGTCAATCACCTGAATAATCCACTGAATAAGTAATTGATGCAGGAATATAAAGTTGTATAATGACTGCTACTCACTGTATATTTAGAGTTATCCTTGCTACACAACAGTTGTTATAAAGGGCCGCTCTATATCACCCTGTGCACGGGTGAGAAATCCGTCAGCGCCACGATCCGTCAGCGGTACAATCAGGCAGGGAACCGCTCTCCACCGCGCGGCACAATATTAATACAACGGTCCGCCGTACACCCCCGGCACAGTTGAAATGGTGCTCAGCAGGACAGGGTGTGGGGAGTTCCCAGTGCAGTAGGGAGAGTGAATGATGCAGTCTCGTTGCAAGTGAGCAATTGCCGGCAAATGCTAGGGGACAATCAGCTGCTGTGAAAACGGAGCTTTGTTCTTGTGGGCACTATGAGTGTTAGCGACCCCTTCTCTCTGTACCCTCAACGCGTTTCTCCGCACCTCAGGCGGCTTTTTCAAGAGGCAGAGTGTTCTAAATATACAGTGAGTAGCAGTCATTATACAACTCAAATTGAGAGTCTCCTCAATATAAGGTTTAGCGACGACCTTCTACTTTTTACAATCAGTGTAAACTATTGCCAATATTAGAGGTACCATATACCTAAGTTTGATAAGTTTATTATACTTTGGTCTAATACTTTTTAAATTGTGTATATGTCTTTTAGTTTTGTTTAATAAAGTGTTTTATATATATTTCTGGGTACATCATTGGAATTAAGCGCTGACCTGGTATTTGTCTGTATTTATCAAGTGTGAACAGCTTAAACAGAATAATAGTCAAGACCAGCGGTGGCTGCAGCGCCGTCCAAAGTGTGCAAGGGGGAGCTGGCCAGGACATATGAACATACATTTGAAGTTGTATGTACCATATGTCCTGGCTTCCTTCCCCGGGAATCAGCAGCCGCTGCAGCATAGAACACACTGTATCATTGCTCAGCCTGTCAATCATCATTTAGCATGTTCATATGTCCTGGCCAGCTCCCCACTGCACACTTTGGGCAGGACCAATTCTGTATGTTTAATAAGGGAAAGCCTTTGTAGTTGTATGAATCACCAATACATGCACAAGTCCTGCTATCTAGAAAATAGTTTACAGAACCCCGTTAAATCTTGCTGATGTCACACACAATTATCAAGCGCATTCTCCAATAGCCACTAGCAAGTGATTCCAGGACATTTAGGGGCAGATTTTTAAAGCCTGGAGAAGGGATAAAGAAGTGATAAAGCAGTGATAAGTGCAAGGTGATAACGCACCAGCCAGTCAGCTCCTGTCTTTTTTCAAATATGTAATGATTGGCTGGTACAGTAACACCATGCACTTATCACTGCTTTATCACTTCTTTATCCCTTCTCCAGGCTTAATACATGTGCCCCTTAATGAGGAGGGGAACGTCAGGCAATGAGGGGTAGATTTTTAAATAGATTATTCAAAAACGGACAAGACCGAAATCTGGACCTTGATTGATCCCAATCTTAGGCCCGCATCCACACCTGCCTGCAGAAAATGGAGAAAACGTCCCAACTCAAACTCTTCCGTAGGAGCCTTCTTGGATTCACACCAAGACACATATTTATCCAAATACGGTGGTAATGTTTAGACGTTACTCCTTTCCTGGCCTGAATAAGAGTGGGGATGACTTCCTTGGGAATACCCTTTTGGGCTAGGATCCGGCGCTCCACAGCCATGCCGTCAAACGTAGCCGTGGTAAGTCTTGATACACGGACGACTCCTGCTGTAGCAGGTCCTCGCGAGGAGGAAGAGGCCGAGGATCTTCTATGAGCAACTCCTGAAGATCTGGGTACCAAGCCCTCCTTGGCCAGTCTGGGGCAATGAAGATTGCTCGAACTCTTGTTCTTCTTATTCTTTTGAGAACTTTTGGAAACAGTGGAAGTGGAGGGAAAACATATACCGACCGAAACACCCACTGGGTCACCAGTGCATCCACTGCTATCGCTTGAGGGTCTCTTGACCTGGAATAATATCTCTGAAGCTTCTTGTTTAGACAAGATGCCATCATGTCTACTTGAGGAACTCCTCAAAGACTTGTCACCTCTGCGAAGACTTCTTGGTGGAGGCCCCACTCTCCTGGATGGAGATAGAGTCTGCTGAGGAAGTCTGCTTCCCAGTTGTCCACTCCCGGAATGAAAATTGCTGACAGAGCTCTTACATACCTTTCCGCTCAGAGGAGAATCCTTGTCACCTCTGCCACTGCCGCTCTGCTTTTCGTTCCGCCTTGCCTGTTTATGTATGCGACTGCTGTTACATTGTCTGACTGGATCTGCACGGAATGATCTTGAAGAAGATGTACCGCTTGTAGAAGGCCGTTGTAAATGGCTCTCAATTCCAGAACGTTTATGTGAAGGCAGGCTTCCTGACTTGACCAATTTCCTTGGAAGCTTTCCCCCTGTGTGACAGCTCCCCAGGCTCGGAGACTTGTATCCGTGGTTACCAGGACCCTGTCCTGAATCCCAAACCTGCGTCCCTCTAGTAGGCGAGAACTGTGTAGCCACCACAGGAGCGAAATCCTGGCTTTGGATGACAGGATTATCTTCCGGTGCATGTGTAGGTAGGATCCAGACCACTTGTCCAACTGGTCCCACTGGAATACTCTGACATGAAATCGGCCAAACTGTATGGCCTCGTAGGCCGCTACCATTTTCCCCAACAAACGAATGCATTGATGGATCGACACGCTTTTGGTTTCAATATTTGTTTGACCATTTTCTGGATTTCCAGAGCCTTTTACACTGGAAGAAAAACTCTTTACTTTTTTTGTCCAGAATCATCCCTAAAAAGGACAATCTTGTCGCTGGTTCCAACTGCGACTTTGGAAAATTCACGATCCAACCGTGTTGTTGGAGCATTGACAGGGAGAGTGCGATGTCCTGCACCAACTACTCCCTGGATCTCGCTTTTATCAGGAGAACGTCCAGATAAGGAATTATATTGACTCCTTTTTGACGAAGGAGGACCCTCTGGAACTGGTAATAGCAATCCTGTACTCAAATCTCAGATAAGCTTGGTGAGGAGGATAAATGGGAACATGCAAGTAAGCATCCTTTATGTCTACTGACACCATGAATTCCCCCTCCTCCAGACTGGAAATCACTGCCCTCAGGGAATTCATCTTGAACTTGAACCTTTTCAGGTAGAGATTCAGATTTTCCAGGTTTAAGATCGGTCTGACCGAGTCGTCCGGCTTCGGGACTACGAAGAGGCTTGAATAAAAACCTTCTACTTGCTGTGACAAGGGTACCAGGACAACGACCTGATCCTGACATAATTGTTACCGCCTCTCTTTCTGGAAGAGAAGCTGGCAAGGTCGATTTGAAAAATCGCATGGGGGGACATCTTGAAACTCCAGTTTATACCTGTGGGACACTATTTGTAAGACCCATGAGTCCAGGCCAGATTAAATCTAGATTTGACTGAAAAGTTTCAGACGTGCTCCCACCCGAGCTAACTCCCGCAAGGGAGCCCCAGCGTCAAGCTGTAGATTTGGCAGAAATAGAGGTTGACTTCTGCTCCTGGGATCCTGGAGACGCTGCGGGTTTCTTTCCTTTTCCCCTTCCCCTACCTGCAAAGAAGGGGGAACCTTCGGCCTTTCTGCATTTGTTGGGTCGAAAAGACTGCATATGAGAGTGATGTGTCTTTTTCACCGGTGCAGGAGCATAAGGCAAGAATGTCGACTTACCTGCGGTAGTCGCCGAGACTAACGCATCCAGCCCATCACCAAATAAGGCCTCAACTTTATATGGGAGAGCCTCCATATTTCTTTTGGAATCTGTATCAGCATTCCATGGCGAATCCACAACGCCCTCCGAGCCGATACTGCCATGGTAGCGGCTGTTGAACCCAAGAGTCCAATATCCTTCATAGCTTCTAGCATGTATGCAGCAGCGTCTTTGATACGACCTAATTTAGGAGTATTTTCGATAGCACGACTCCCCCACGCGCAAGCAATGGTGGGTCTGAGCAGCGTACCATTGGCCACATAAATAGATTTTAACGTAGTCTCCATTTTGCAGTTCACCCAAACTCACTCAAAAAAGAGTATTTAGCTCGAGGGAAGGAGGGAAAGTTACCTTACATTTCTTTTCCTTATAGAAATAAGCCTTCTCCTGAGGTACAGTAGGGGCTTCTGTAACTTATAAGACCTCATTTATAACAATAATCATATATTGTACGCTTTTTGCCAATTTGGGATCTATCCCCCTGGAATCACTATCGTCGACAAAGGAATCAGAGTCCGTGTCGGTATCAGCATGTACAATGTTTGCAATTTCTTATGCGACCCAGAGGGGTCGCCTGCGGATGAAAGGGCAGAACTATGAAAAATCACATCTTCCACTGATTTTCTCCAGCTTTCTGCATGAGACTCAGACTTATCTAATCTCCTACTGATATGATTCACACTATCACGTATTTCTTTCACCCATTCAGGCTCATGGTGTGCCTGCGTCACCACATTACAACTGTGTCCCTAAAATGGCTCCCTCGGGGGAAGAGCTCCCTGCCTCAGACATGTCACACACGTGCACAACCACACCACAGACACTCCGGGACTTATAGGGGATAGACCCACAGTAAAATCTGTCAGAAGGACACAGATAGGAGCAGCCAGTTTACAAACCCAGCGCTAGTAACACAATGCCTGTGAAACATAGAATGCCCACTGACATGCAGCGCTTTTTTGTCAATACACAATTTAAAGCACCAATTTCACTGTGCCCCCCCCCCCTGTTTTGCACCCTGATACTTGTATTTAGTAGTGTAGGAGGAATAGCGTTTTCTCTGTAGCCTGAGGAGAGAGAAAATGGCGCTGAGCAGTGTGCTGGCTGACTGAGGAGGAAGCTTCGCCCCCGTAATGGCGCGTTTCTCCTCAGCATTTCTGAGGTAAATTTTTATACTGGCGGTGGTAGGACTGTGCCTTGGGATCTTATGCCCCTTTTCAGCCAGTTTTATAAGGTATCATGCTGCCCTGGGCGCGCCTCCCCCCGCAGTGCCTGTGTATGTGTGGGCAACATGGCGCGCTGCGCTCCCGCCAGCCACGCGGTACCTTTAACCGTCACCTTGAATGAAGATCTCACGTCTAACACTCACCTGTCTTCTGACTTCTGGCTCTGTGAGGGGTGACGGCGTGCTGTGGGAGTGAGCATCTAGACACGGCTAGCGTTCAGTTCCCTTCAGGAGCTAATGGTGTCCTGTCAGCCAGAAGCAGATCCATGGAACTCTTTAGGAAGTTGGTTCCTACTTCTGCCCCCCTCAGTCCCACGAAGCAGGGAGTCTGATGTCAGCAGATCTCCCTGAAAATAAAAAACCTAACATAAGTCTTTTCAGAGAAACTCAGTAGAGCTCCACTGGAGTGCATCCAGTCTGCCTGGGCACATTTCTAAAACTGAGGTCTGGAGGAGGGGCTTAGAGGGAGAAGCCAGTTCACACCCTTGAAAAGTCTTAAAGTGCCCATGGCTCCTGCGGAACCATCTATACCCCATGGTCATGAAATAGACCCCAGCATCCTCTAGGACGTATGAGGAAAAAAAAAACCTTCAAATTTCCTGAAACCGTATGTACTGATAATAGCATTTATGCGCATAGTTCTGTGCGCAATCCAAAAACATAGTTGTAAGTTAATTGGCTCCTAACAAAAATTAACCCTAGCGTGAATGTGTTCGTGTGTACATGTGGTAGGGAATATAGGGAGACATTTACTAAGCAGTGATAAGAGCGGAGAAATGAGCCAGTGGAGAAGATGGTGAATGTGTTCGTGTGTACATGTGGTAGGGAATATAGGGAGACATTTACTAAGCAGTGATAAGAGCGGAGAAGTGAGCCAGTGGAGAAGATGCCCATGGCAGCCAATCAGCACTGAAGTAACATCTATCATTTGCACACTATAAAATGATACAGAGCTGCTGATTAGTTCATGGGGCAACTTCTCCGCTCATATCACTGCTTAGTAAATGTCCCCCATAGACTGTAAGCTCCGATATGGCAGGGACTGATGAGAATGGCCATATATTCTTTGTAAAGTACTGCAGAATGTGTGTGTGCTATATAAATAACTGGAAATAAACAATTTTCTGCTGCGGGGTACATTGGGCTCCACAAGGAATGGACAATGGGGTGTAGAGTAGGATCTTGATCCGAGGCACCAACAGGCTCAAAGCTTTGACTGTTCCCAGAATGCATAGCGCCACCTCCTATATCCCCCCGCCTCCCTGCACAGGATCTCAGTTTTGTGGTTGGTGCTGCAGTAGCAGGCACTTAACAGAGGGGCTGCTCCAGGCAGCCCTAAGAAGAGCTTTTTTTCTGAGGAAAAAAGTGAAGACTTCAAGGGCAGCAGCAGTGTTACATGTCAGTGGACATTCACGGCTGCAGCTCCGGCTCTCCCCAGCGGCGCTGTACACTCCCGAGCCCTGGTTGCCGGGTAACTACAGCAGGAGGCTCCGGTTTTCTTATTGTAAGGCACACATGACGGGGGCTCTCCGGGATCGCGTGGCCGCGCTTCGGGAGGTGGTAAGTGGGTCCAGGCGCGGTCAGTGGGAGGCGGGCCGCGCGCGCTGGCGGTGGACACTGTGGCAGTACAGGCGATCCCACTAGATCACCACGGCATGGGACAGGTCAGGTTCTCTCTATAAACCGTTTTTAGAGCCCGCAGTACCCGGTGGTTTTGCCAGCAGGGGGATAGAGCTTGCACCTGAAGCCCCTCCCCCAGCCCCAGGGCACCATTTTCTGCAAATGTTCCCGCCCTGGAGCTGCATATCTGTCTCTCCCTCACTCCCTGTCAGTGTCTGCGGCGCCATTATCCCTCAGCTCACTATTCCTGGGAATGCTTGGGCAAATCCTCCTATGTAAAGCCGCCTGGTTGTCAGTGCTGTGACTTTACAAGACACTTAAGTATTCTACCTGCCTTTTAAGTCAGTGTTAGTTAAGAAAGAGTGCATTTAGTCAGGGTTTCCTAGTACAATTACCCTGTGATATACATCCAGTTCTTACTGTGTACTGTTATATCTATTGTTATATAGCTGTGTAAGCTAGTCCAGTGCAGTATTATTGTTAGTAATAACCTCTGCATTGTACAAACTGTGACTATTTGTGTGTGCATTTGATAGCTGAGTGGTGTCCATTTTGTGTCTTTCACTCAACTTGCTATCCCTATATTCTATAATCTGAGGGGGCTAGGTGCGTCAGGTTTTATCTAATATAGGATTTTCACAAAGATATACTGTATTACGTATTTTTCTCTGTGATTTAGTCACCAAAACTCTCCTTTATCTCTGCTGGTGCCGACTACACTGCGCAGGGGTTTGGGCTAGAGGTATTGTGCTGCTGACAAATTGTACTGTGTTACCTGATACTGCAAGTTATATCATGTCTGCTTCTGAGGGTAACGGTTCTGGGGCTGAACACACTGCCGGTGTTGCTGAAGCCGCCGATACCTATGAGGAGCATATAGCAGCTTTGGGCTCTGGTTCTGGGGGCTCCTTGCCCCCCAGTGGGACGGTGGCAACGGGGGCAAATAATGACCCGCCGTGGGCCGCTTTTTCCACGCTTCTGCATACGCTAGTTCATAAACTAACACCACCTATGGGACCCCCAATGCCGGTACAACAGTTTGTGGTCCCTGCAGCTAACCCGCCGTGGGCGGACGATTTATCTGCTCAAATAAAAGAAGTTGAACCAGTCCCTAACTACTAAAAAGTCTGACCGTCGCTCGCCTACATCCAAGGGGTCCTCTAAGCGAGCGCTGGTCTCCTCACAATCCACTGCTGTCACCTCGTCGGATGAAGACGGCACTTACACTGACCCCACAGGTTCTGACTCAGATACGGCTGATGGGGAGGGTGGTTCACATGTGGATGTTCCTGATCTTTTGGAGGCTATTAAGTTAATTTTACACTCTGACCACCTAATTGATATAAGTCAAGAACCCTGGGAAAACCCGGGTACGAAGTTTGTGCCTCAAAAGCAGATGCTGGCTCGCTATCCCCTCGCGCCGGAGCTGTCTAAGAATTGGAAAACGCCTCCTCCAGTGGACTCACATGTGGCTAGGATGGTGGTTTCCTCAGCTCTACCGGTCACCAACATCACGTTTCTAAAAGAGCCTACGGATAAACGTGTGGAGGGTTGTCTGAAAGCGATTTACACCCTCACGGGTGCAGCACAAAGGCCCACTATTGCAGCTACTTGGGCTGCAGAGGCCATTGAAGCATGGGCCTTGGAGTTAGATGCTGAAATCTCCTCTGACCATGCTAGGCAATGCTTGTCTTATATTGTCACAGCTTCTCGTTATATAAAAGAGGCGGATTCTGATGCCGGTATCCTGGCAGCCAAGGCCTCTACTAAGTCAGTCCTGGCTCGCCGGATATTGTGGCGGAGATCCTGGTCTGTGGATCTGGACTCTAGAAAAACCCTGGAGGTACTCCCTTTTAAAAGGGAGATATTCTGTTTGGGGAGGATTTAAATAAGATAGTGGCTGACTTGGCTACTGCCAAAACTGCCTGTCTGCCAAGTACTGCTCCTTCTGTGTCGAAGGCTAAAGGTACTTCCTTTCGCCCCTTTCATCCTTCAGGTAAAGCAAAAGGTCAGGCGTACAACAAACAGGTCCGCACTTCCAAACCTGGTAAGCCTAAGCCCAAAAGAGCCTGGGCCAGCTCCCAAGACAGATACGCCTGCCGCATGGGGGGGCGGCTTCTAGGGTATACCCAGGAATGGTTGAAGACCACTTCAGATGCCTGGGTACGGGAAGTCGTCACTCGAGGATACGCCATAGCCTTCAAAAACCGACCCCCTCATCGATTTTGCCAGACAGATGTCCCGTTGGACAAGACAAAGGCAAATACTCTACATTCGGTAGTACAGACCCTCCTGGATACAGGAGTCGTAGTACAGATGTCTCTTGCGCAGAGGGGCCGGGGGTACTATTCTCCGCTGTTTCTAGACCCGAAACCGAATGGGTCCTCCCGGCCCATTCTCAACCTCAAGGCATTGAACAGGTTTGTGAAGGTTTCCAAGTTCTGGATGGAAACCCTTCGCTCTATAGTTCTGGCCCTGGAACCTGGAGACTTCATGGTCTCCCTGGATATACAGGATGCTTACCTGCATATTCCTATAGCAGTGTCTCATCAGCAATATCTGAGATTAGCGATTGGCAACTGCTATTACCAGTTTCGGGCGTTATCTTTTGGTTTAACAACGGGTCAGGATACTGCCGTATTTGGACGACTTGTTAATCCTGGCAAATTCCCCAGAACTTCTCCTGCGTCATCTAGATGTGACGGTCCGGTTTCTGCAAGCCCACGGGTGGCTCATCAACTGATCCCTGATCAGAGCAAGGTGCATCTGGGAGCACTATTGGACACTCACAACCAGCGGTTGTTCCTGTCTCAGGAGAAAGTCCTGAAACTTCAGGACAGGATTTGTTGCTTCCTATCTCGTCCGCAAGTGTCGATACATTCGGCGATGCAGGTGCTGGGCCTCATGGTGTCAGCATTCGACATGGTGGAGTACGCTCAATTTCACTCTCGCCCTCTCCAGAGGCTGATTCTAGCCAAATGGGACGGCTTGCCTCACCGGATCAGGTCTCAAATGATCTCATTGACTCCGGAGGTCCGTCTGTCGCTGCTCTGGTGGCTCCGGGACCAAACAACTGTGCAGGGGCCGTCCGTTCTGGATATCCGACTAGGTCCTGTTGACGACAGATGCCAGTCTAAGAGGTTGGGGCGCGGTGCTGGAGCAACACTCCCTTCAGGGTCGGTGGACCAAGGAGGAATCTCTCCTCTCGATCAACATTCTGGAATTGCGGGTGGTCTTCCATGCGTTGAACCTGGCCCAGCATTTAATTCAGAACCGTCCTGTTCAAGTACAGTCGGACAACGCCACCACAGTGGCTTACATAAATCATCAGGGCGGCACTCGAAGCCGCCTAGCAATGAAGGAAGTCTCACGGATTCTACAGTGGGCAGAACGCCATCTACCGGCCATATCGGCAATATTCATTCCGGGAGTCCTGAATTGGGAAGCAGACTTTCTCAGTCGTCAGGACGTGCATGCCGGCGAGTGTGGCCTCCATCCAGAAGGGTTTCAACTCCTAGTGGAAAGGTGGGGCCTTCCAGACGTAGATCTGATGGCGTCTCGACACAATCACAAGGTTCCGGTCTTCGGAGCAAGGACAAGGGATCCTCAAGCAGCATTCGTGGATGCGATGGCGGTACCGTGGAGGTTTCAGCTGCCGTACGTGTTCCCTCCGGTGCCACTCCTGCCCAGGGTAATTCGGAAGTTCAAGCAAGAAAGAGGAATTCTGCTTCTCATAGCTCCAGCGTGGCCCAGACTGCACTGGTTCTCAGACCTGCAAGGCCTATCGTCAGAACGTCCAATTCTACTTCCACAACCCCCAGACCTCCTGTGTCTACCAGGACCTAGCCCGGCTGTCTTTGACGGCGTGGCTCTTGAAGCTTCCGTCTTAAGGGCTAAAGGGTCTTCTGAGGCGGTCATTCAAACTATGTTGCGGGCCCGGAAAACGGCTTCGGCTCAGATTTACTATAGGGTCTGACATTCTTACTTTGTTTGGTGCGCATCTAACGATTATAACGCTTCCAAGTTAAGTATAGCCAAGTTGTTGGCTTTTCTTCAGCAGGGCCTGGACTTAAGCCTGCGTCTGGCCTCCCTCAAGGTTCAAATATCTGCCTTGTCGGTGTGGTTTCAGAGAAAAATTGCGACCTTACCTGATGTGCATACCTTTACTCAGGGCGTGTCCAACCTCCCTATGTCCCGCCTGTGGCTCCTTGGGACTTGTCGGTGGTTTTGGAGGCGTTACAAGAGTCTCCGTTTGAACCTCTTGGTTCAGCTGACCTTAAGTGGCTTTACCTTAAGGTGGTGTTTCTGCCGGCTATTGCTTCAGCTAGAAGAGTGTCGGATTTGGGTGCCTTGTCCTGTTGTTCCCCATATCTGATATTTCACCGTGACCGGGCGGTTCTTAGGACTCGTCCCGGCTATCTACCTAAGGTGGTTTCTTCGTTCCACCTTAATCAGGAGATTGTGGTTCCGGCCTTTGTCTCTCCTGATCTGTCTCCCAAAGAGCGGTCTTTGGATGTGGTACGGACTCTCCGTATCTATGTGAAGAGAACTGCTTCTATTCGAAAATCTGATTCTCTTTTTGTTGTGTTTCACAAACGTGGCTGGCCTGCTCACAAGCAAACTCTGGCCAGATGGATTAGAATGGTGATTGCACATGCTTATGTGAAGGCTGGTCTCTCTGCTCCTGATCACATTAAGGCCCATTCTACTCGGTCTGTTGGACCTTCTTGGGCGGCCCAACGTGGTGCGACCCTTGAACAATTGTGCAAAGCGGCTACGTGGACCTCTGTGAACACTTTCATAAGGTTCTATGCCTTCGATACTGCCGCTTCCCAGGATGCTTCCTTTGGACGCCGGGTTCTTGTGCCCGCTCTAGTGCGTCCCCTCCCATAAGGAACTGCTTTAGAACATCCCCATTGTCCATTCCTTGTGGAGCCCAGTGTACCTCGCAGAAAGGAGTTTTAACAAGGGTAAGTTCTTACCATAAAACTCGTTATCACTTGGCAATACCAAATTTACCCAAAATGGCCTAAACAGCGTTTCTTTAAATTGAAAGAAAGTGAAATAAAAGCAAATGGGTATTTTTTTCCCTTTCTAAAGGTGGGTACACACTAGGCAATGTCCTCTATGAGCGACGTCGCCTACCGTTTTCCCTCCCGGGCCAGTCGGCGGCAGGGCGCACACACTGAGCAATATGACGACCATATTGCTCAGTGACATCATGCAGCGACCGGGCCAGGTAGGCAGCTCTTGGACGACCATTCAAATTGAGCTGCCTGGACGACCGTCAGCGAAGGTCATTAACGACCTGCGGGGCTACGCAACGCTGGTCGGCGGCAGCGGCATACACACTTGCAGAGAAAGAGTGACGTCGCTCATTTTCTCGGTAAGTGTGTATGCAGCTTAACCGTATTTAAGAAATACATTGCTGTTCTTGATTCAAAATTACTCCACCTTTCCAAAAATAAGATTTTACTCACCGGTAAATCTATTTCTCGTAGTCCGTAGTGGATGCTGGGGACTCCGTAAGGACCATGGGGAATAGACGGCTCCGCAGGAGACTGGGCACATCTAAAGAAAGATTTAGGACTATCTGGTGTGCACTGGCTCCTCCCCCTATGACCCTCCTCCAAGCCTCAGTTAGGAACTGTGCCCGGAAGAGCTGACACAATAAGGAAGGATTTTTGAATCCCGGGTAAGACTCATACCAGCCACACCAATCACACCATATAACACGTGATAGGAACCCCGGTTAACAGTATGATAACAAATGGAGCCTCTGAAGAGATGGCTCACAACAAAACCCGATTTTTGTAACAATAACTATGTACAGGTATTGCAGACAATCCGCACTTGGGATGGGCGCCCAGCATCCACTACGGACTACGAGAAATAGATTTACCGGTGAGTAAAATCTTATTTTCTCTGACGTCCTAGTGGATGCTGGGGACTCCGTAAGGACCATGGGGATTATACCAAAGCTCCCAAACGGGCGGGAGAGTGCGGATGACTCTGCAGCACCGAATGAGAGAACTCCAGGTCCTCCTCAGCCAGGGAATCAAATTTGTAGAATTTAGCAAACGTGTTTGCCCCTGACCAAGTAGCTGCTCGGCAAAGTTGTAAAGCCGAGACCCCTCGGGCAGCCGCCCAAGATGAGCCCACCTTCCTTGTGGAATGGGCTTTTATTGATTTAGGCTGCGGTAATCCTACCGCAGAATGCGCCAGCTGAATAGTGCTACAAATCCAGCGCGCAATAGACTGCTTAGAAGCAGGAGCACCCAGCTTGTTGGGTGCATACAGGATAAACAGCAAGTCAGTTTTTCTGACTCCAGCCGTCCTGGAAACATAAATTTTCAGGGCCCTGACTACGTCCAGCAACTTGGAATCCTCCAAGTCCCTAGTAGCCGCAGGCACCACAATAGGTTGGTTCAAGTGAAAAGCCGAGACCACCTTCGGGAGAAACTGAGGACGAGTCCTCAATTCTGCCCTATCCATCTGGAAAATCAGATAAGGGCTTTTACAAGACAAAGCCGCCAAATCTGAAACCCGCCTGGCCGAAACCAGGGCCAACAGTATGACCACTTTCCACGTGAGATATTTTAATTCCACCGTCTTAAGTGGTTCGAACCAATGTGATTTCAGGAATGCCAAAACCACATTGAGATCCCAAGGTGCCACTGGGGGCACAAAAGGAGGCTGAATATGCAGAACTCCTTTGACAAAAGTCTGAACTTCAGGCAGTGAAGCCAGTTCTTTCTGGAAGAAAATCGACAGAGCCGAAATCTGGACCTTGATGGACCCCAATTTGAGGCCCAACGTCACCCCTGCTTGCAGGAAGTGTAGGAATCGACCCAGTTGAAATTCCTCCTTCGGGGCCTTCATGGCCTCACACCAAGCAACATATTTCCGCCAAATGCGGTAATAATGTCTTGCGGTGACATCCTTCCTGGCTTTGATCAGGGTAGGGATGACTTCCTCCGGAATACCCTTTTCCTTTAGGATCCGGTGTTCAACCGCCATGCCGTCAAACGCAGCCGCGGTAAGTCTTGGAACAGACAGGGTGCCTGCTGCAGCAGGTCTTGTCTGAGCGGCAGAGGCCAAGGGTCCTCTGCCAGCATCTCTTGAAGTTCCGGGTACCAAGCTCTTCTTGGCCAATCCGGAACCATGAGTATGGTTTTCACTCCTCGCATTCTTATTATTCTCAGTACCCTGGGTATGAGAGGTAGAGGAGGAAACACATAAACCGACTGGTACACCCACGGTGTCACTAGAGCGTCCACAGCGATCGCCTGAGGGTCCCTTGACCTGGCGCAATATCTTTTCAACTTTTTGTTGAGGCGGGACGCCATCATGTCCACCCGTGGTCATTCCCAACGGTTTACCCGCATTTGGAAAACTTCTGGAAGAAGTCCCCATTCTCCCGGGTGTAGGTCGCCCATCGGAGAATCCTTGTGGCTTCTGCCATCGCCATCCTGCTTCTTGTGCCGCCCTGTCTGTTTACATGGGCAACCGCCGTGATGTTGTCTGATTGGATCAGTACCGGCTGGTTCTGAAGCAGGGGCCTTGCTTGGCTTAGGGCATTGTAAATGGCCCTTAGCTCCAGAATAATTATGTGAAGCGAAATCTCCTTGGAAATTTCTTCCCTGTGTGACTGCACCCCAGCCCCGAAGGCTGGCCTCCGTGGTCACCAGGACCCAGTCCTGTATTCCGAATCTGCGGCCCTCTTGTAGATGAGCCCTCTGCAGCCACCACAGCAGCGACACCCTGTTTCTTGCCGACAGGGTTATCCGCTGTTGTATCTGTAGATGGGACCCGGACCATTTGTCCCACAGGAACGTCCTTGCGTGGAACCTTCCGAAAATAATTATGCTTCGTACGAAGCTACCATTTTTTCCAGGACTCGTGTGCTTCCACTGGAAGAAACACTCTTTTCTGGTCTGTGTCCAGAATCATTCCCAGGAACAGAAGACGTGTCGTCGGGACCAGCTGTGACTTTGGAATATTGAGAATCCAGTCGTGCTGTTGTAGCACTTCCCGAGAGAGTGCTACCCCCACTACCAACTGTTCTTTGGACCTCGCCTTTATCAGGAGATCGTCCAAGTACGGGATAATAAAAACTTCCTTCTTGCGAAGGAGTATCATCATTTTCGGCCATTACCTTGGTAAAGACCTTCGGTGCCGTGGACAACTCCAACGGCAGCGTCTGGAACTGATAGTGACAGTCCTGTACCACACATCTGTGGTACTCTTGGTGAGGAGGGTAAATGGGGACATGCAGGTACGCATCCTTGATGTCCAGGGAGACCCTGTAATCCCCCTCGTCCAGGCTCGTAATAACCGCCCTGAGCGATTCCATCTCGAACTTGAATCTTCTGATATAAAAGTTCAAGTATTTTAATTTTAAGATGGGTCTCACCGAACCGTTCTGTTTCGGTACCACAACCATTGTGGAATAGTAACCCCTTCCTTGCTGAAGGAGGGGCACCTTGACAATCACTTGTTGTGATTATAGTGTTGAATAGCCACCAACACCGCCTCCCTGGCAGAGGGAGGTGCCGGTAAGGCAGATTTTAGGAAACGGCGGGGGGAAGAACGTCTCGAACTCCAGCCTGTACCCCTGAGATACTACTTGAGAAGGACCCAGGGATCCATGTGAGAGAGCCCACTGGGCGCTGAAATTTCTGAGACGGGCCCCCACCGTACCCGGGTCCGCCTGAGCAGCCCCAGCGTCATGCTGTGGACTTACCGGACGCAGGGAGGACTTCTGCTCTTGGGAACTAGCTGTGCGCTGCAGCTTTTTCCTCTACCTTTGCCTCTCGGCAGAAAGGATGAGCCTCTAGCCCTCTTGCTTTTCTGGGGCCGAAAGGACTGTACTTGATACGGTGCTTTCTTTTGTTGTGGGGTAGCCTGTGGCAAAAAAGTCGATTTCCCAGCAGTAGCTGTGGAAACGAGGTCTGAAGACCATCCCCAAACAGTTTTACCCCCTTATAGGGCAAAACTTCCATGTGCCGATTCGAGTCGGCATCGCCTGACCATTGCCGAGTCCATAACCCCCGTCTGGCGGCAATGGACCTAGCGCTTATTTTTGATGCCAGCCGGCAAATATCCCTCTGTGCATCACGCATGTATAAGACCACGTCTTTTATATGCTCTATTGTCAGCAAAATATTGTCCCTATCCAAAGTTATTTTCCGACAGGGAATCTGACCACGCAGCGGGAGCACTGCACATCCATGCCGAAGCAATGGCTGGTCGCAATATAATGCCCGAGTGTGTGACTATATCTTTCAGGGTAACCCCGCTTTTTATCAGCAGGTTCCTTCAGGGCGGCCGTATCCGGAGACGGTAGTGCCACCTTTACTGATAAGCGTGAAAGCGCTGTATCTACCCTATGGGGTGTTTCCCAACGTGACCTATCCTCTGGCGGGAAAGGGTACGCTGCCAATAACCGTTTAGAAATTATCAATTTCTTACCGGGGGAAGACCACGCTTCCTCACACACCTCATTTAATTTCTCAGATGCAGGAAAAACTACTGGTAGTTTTCTCTCACCAAACATAATACCCTTTTATGTGGTACCTGGGGTATTATAATAAATGTGTAATACATTTTCTCTAACGTCCTAAGTGGATGCTGGGGACTCCGTAAGGACCATGGGGAATAGCGGCTCCGCAGGAGACTGGGCACATCTAAAGAAAGCTTTAGGACTATCTGGTGTGCACTGGCTCCTCCCCCTATGACCCTCCTCCAAGCCTCAGTTAGATCTCTGTGCCCGAACGAGAAGGGTGCACACTAGGGGCTCTCCTGAGCTTCTTAGTGAAAGTTTTAGTTTAGGTTTTTTATTTTCAGTGAGACCTGCTGGCAACAGGCTCACTGCATCGAGGGACTAAGGGGAGAAGAAGCGAACTCACCTGCGTGCAGAGTGGATTGGGCTTCTTAGGCTACTGGACATTAGCTCCAGAGGGACGATCACAGGCCCAGCTTGGATGGGTCCCAGAGCCGCGCCGCCGCCCCCCTTACAGAGCCAGAAGGCAGAAGAGGTCCGGAAAATCGGCGGCAGAAGACGTCCTGTCTTCAACAAGGTAGCGCACAGCACTGCAGCTGTGCGCCATTGCTCTCAGCACACTTCACACTTCGGTCACTGAGGGTGCAGGGCGCTGGGGGGGGCGCCCTGAGACGCAATAAAAACACCTTGGCTGGCGAAAATACATCACATATAGCCCCCAGGGCTATATGGATGAATTTTAACCCCTGCCAGAATCCATAAAAAAGCAGAAGAAAAGTCCGCGAAAAAGGGGCGGAGCCTATCTCCTCAGCATACTGGCGCCATTTTCCCTCACAGCTCCGTTGGAGGGAAGCTCCCCTGGCTCTCCCCTGCAGTCACTACACTACAGAAAGGGTTAAAAAAGAGAGGGGGGCACTAATTAGGCGCAGTATTAACTATACAGCAGCTATAAGGGGAAAAACACTTATATAAGGTTATCCCTGTATATATATAGCGCTCTGGTGTGTGCTGGCAAACTCTCCCTCTGTCTCCCCAAAGGGCTAGTGGGGTCCTGTCCTCTATCAGAGCATTCCCTGTGTGTGTGCTGTATGTCGGTACTTTTGTGTCGACATGTATGAGGAGAAAAATGATGTGGAGACGGAGCAGATTGCCTGTAATAGTGATGTCACCCCCTAGGGGGTCGACACCCGAGTGGATGAACTGTTGGAAGGAATTACGTGACAGTGTCAGCTCTGTATAAAAGACAGTGGTTGACATGAGACAGCCGACTACTCAGCTTGTGCCTGTCCAGACGTCTCATAGGCCGTCAAGGGCTCTAAAGCGCCCGTTACCTCAGATGGCAGATATAGACGCCGACACGGATACTGACTCCAGTGTCGACGGTGAAGAGACGAATGTGACTTCCAGTAGGGCCACACGTTACATGATTGAGGCAATGAAAAATGTTTTACACATTTCTGATAATACGAGTACCACCAAAAAAGGGGTATTATGTTCGGTGAGGAAAAACTACCTGTAGTTTTCCTGAATCTGAGAAATTAAATGAGGTGTGTGATGATGCGTGGGTTTCCCCCGATAACAACTGATAATTTCTAAAATGTTATTGGCATTATATCCTTTCCCGCCAGAGGTTAGGGTGCGTTGGGAAACACCCCCTAGGGGGGATAAAGCGCTCACACGCTTGTAAGGGCTCTACCTTCGCCTGAGATGGCCGCCCTTAAGGATCCTGCTGATAGAAAGCAGGAGGGTATCCTAAAAGGTATTTACACACATACTGGTGTTATACTGCGACCAGCAATCGCCTCAGCCTGGATGTGCAGTGCTGGGTTGGCGTGGTCGGATTCCCTGACTGAAAATATTGATACCCTAGATAGGGACAGTATATTTTTGCCTATAGAGCATTTAAAAGATGCATTTCTATATATGCGTGATGCACAGCGGAATATTTGCCGACTGGCATCAAGTCTAAGCGCGTTGTCCATTTCTACCAGTAGAGGGTTATGGACACGTCAGTGGTCAGGTGATGCGTATTCCAAACGGCATTTGGAAGTATTGCTTTATTAAGGGGAGGAGTTATTTGGGGTCGGTCTTTCAGACCTGGTGGCCACGGCAACAGCTGGGAATTCCACGTTTGTACCCCAGGTCGCCTCTCAACATGAGAAGACGCCGTATTATCAGGCGCAGTCTTTTCGTGGACAAGCGGGCAAAAGGTTCCTCATTTCTGCCCCGTGACAGAGGGAGAGGAAAAAGGCTGCAGAAATCAGCCAGTTCCCAGGAACAGAAACCCTCTCCCGCCTCTGCCAAGCCCTCAGTATACGCTGGGGCTTTACAAGCAGAATCAGGCACGGTGGGGGGCCCGTCTCAATGAATTTCAGCGCGCAGTGGGCTCACTCGCAAGTAGACCCCTGGATCCTTCAGGTGATATCTCAGGGGTACAAATTAGAATTCGAGACGTCTCCCCCTCGCCGTTTCCTAAAGTCGGCTTTACCGATGTCTCCTTCTGACAGGGAGACAGTTTTGGAAGCCATTCACAAGCTGTATTCCCAGCAGGTGATAATCAAGATACCCCTCCTGCAACAGGGAACGGGGTATTATTCCACACTGTTGTGGTACCGAAGCCGGACGGCTCGGTGAGACCGATTCTAAATCTAAAATCTTTGAACACTTACATATAGAGGTTCAAATTCAAGATTGAGTCACTCAGAGCAGTGATTGCGAACCTGGAAGAAGGGGACTACATGATGTCTCGGGACATCAAGGATGCTTACCTTCATGTCAAAATTTACCCTTCTCACCAAGGGTACCTCAGGTTTATGGTACAGAACTGTCACTATCAGTTCAGACGCTGCCGTATGGATGGTCCACGGCACCCCGGGTCTTTACCAAGGTAATGGCCGAAATGATGATATTCCTTCGAAGGAAGTGAATTTTAGTTATCCCTTACTTGGACAATTCCCTGATAAGGGTAAGATCCAGGGAACAGTTGGAGGTCGGTGTAGCACTATCTCAGGTAGTGTTGCGGCAGCACGATTGGATTCTCAATATTCCAAAATCGCACCTGGTTCCGACGACGTGTCTTCTGTTCCTAGGGATGATCCTGGACACAGTCCAGAAAAAGGTGTTTCTCCCGGAGGAGAAAGCCAGGGAGTTATCCGAGCTAGTCAGGAACCTCCTAAAACCGAGCCAAGTCTCAGTGCATCAATGCACAAGGGTTCTGGGTAAAATGGTGGCTTCCTACGAAGCAATCCCATTCGGCAGATTCCACGCAAGAACTTTCCAGTGGGACCTGCTGGACAAATGGTCCGGGTCGCATCTTCAGATGCATCAGCGGATAACCCTGTCACCAAGGACAAGGGTGTCCCTCCTGTGGTGGTTGCAGAGTGCTCATCTTCTAGAGGGCCGCAGATTAGGCATTCAGGACTGGGTCCTGGTGACCACGGATGCCAGCCTGCGAGGCTGGGGAGCAGTCACACAGGGAAGGAATATCCAGGGCTTATGGTCAAGCCTGGAGACATCACTTCACATAAATATCCTGAAGCTAAGGGACATTTACAATGCTCCAAGCTTAGCAAGACCTCTGCTTCAAGGTCAGCCGGTGTTGATCCAGTCGGACAACATCACGGCAGTCACCCACGTAAACAGACAGGGTGGCACAAGAAGCAGGAGGGCAATGACAGAAGCTGCAAGGATTTTTCGCTGGGCGGAAAATCATGTGATAGCACTGTCAGCAGTATTCATTCCGGGAGTGGACAACTGGGAAGCAGACTTCCTCAGCACGACCTCCACCCGGGAGAGTGGGGACTTCACCCAGAAGTCTTCCACATGATTAAAAACTCGACAGGTATTGCGCCAGGTCCAGGGACCCTCAGGCAATAAGCTGTAGACGCTCTGGTAACACCGTGGGTGTACCAGTCAGGGTATGTGTTCCCTCCTCTGCCTCTCATACCCAAGGTACTGAGATTGATAAGATGGAGAGGAGTAAGCACTATATTCGTGGTTCCGGATTGGCCAAGAAGGACTTGGTAACCGGAACTTCAAAAGATGCTCACGGAGGATCCGTGGCCTCTACCTCTAAGAAGGGACCTGCTCCAGCAAGGACCCTGTCTGTTCCAAGACTTACCGCGGCTGCGTTTGACGGCATGGCGGTTGAATGCCGGATCCTGAAGGAAAAAAGGCATTCCGGATGAAGTCATCCCTATCCTGATCAAAGCCAGGAAGGATGTAACCGCAAAAACATTATCACCGCAATTGGCGAAAATATGTTGCGTGGTGCGAGGCCAGTAAGGCCCGACGGAGGAAATTCAACTGGGTCGATTCCTACATTTCCTGCAAACAGGAGTGTCTATGGGCCTGAAATTGGGGTCCATTAAGGTTCAAATTTCGGCACTGTCAATTTTCTTCCAAAAAGAACTAGCTTCAGTCCCTGAAGTTCAGACGTTTGTAAAAGGGGTACTGCATATACAGCCTCCTTTTGTGCCTCCAGTGGCACTTTGGGATCTCAATGTAGTTTTGGGTTCCAAAAGTCACATTAGTTTGAACCACTTAAATCTGTGGAGTTAAAATATCTCACATGAAAAGTGGTCATGCTGTTGGCCCTGGCCTGGGCCAGGCGCGTTTCAGAATTGGCGGCTTTATCCTGAAAAAGCCCTTATCTGATTTTCCATTCGGACAGGGCGGAATTGAGGACTCGTCCTCAGTTTCTCCCCAAGGTGGTTTCAGCGTTTCACCTGAACCAACCTATTTGTGGTGCCTGCGGCTACTAGGGACTTGGAGGCCTCCAAGTTGCTAGACGTTGTCAGTGCCCTGAAAAATAAGAATTTACTTACCGATAATTCTATTTCTCGTAGTCCGTAGTGGATGCTGGGGACTCCGTCAGGACCATGGGGAATAGCGGGCTCCGCAGGAGACAGGGCACATCTAAAAAGCTTTTTAGGTCACATGGTGTGTACTGGCTCCTCCCCCCATGACCCTCCTCCAAGCCTCAGTTAGGTACTGTGCCCGGACGAGCGTACACAATAAGGAAGGATCTTGAATCCCGGGTAAGACTCATACCAGCCACACCAATCACACCGTACAACTTGTGATCTGAACCCAGTTAACAGTATGATAACAAAACGAAGTAGCCTCCGAAAAGATGGCTCACAACAATAGTAATAACCCGATTTTTGTAACAATAACTATGTACAAGCATTGCAGACAATCCGCACTTGGGATGGGCGCCCAGCATCCACTACGGACTACGAGAAATAGAATTATCGGTAAGTAAATTCTTATTTTCTCTAACGTCCTAGTGGATGCTGGGGACTCCGTCAGGACCATGGGGATTATACCAAAGCTCCCAAACGGGCGGGAGAGTGCGGATGACTCTGCAGCACCGAATGAGAGAACTCCAGGTCCTCCTTAGCCAGAGTATCAAAATTTGTAAAATTTTACAAACGTGTTCTCCCCTGACCACGTAGCTGCTCGGCAAAGTTGTAATGCCGAGACTCCTCGGGCAGCCGCCCAGGATGAGCCCACCTTCCTTGTGGAATGGGCATCTACATATTTCGTCTGTGGCAGGCCTGCCACAGAATGTGCAAGCTGAATTGTACTACAAATCCAGCGTGCAATAGACTGCTTAGAAGCATGAGCACCCAGCTTGTTGGGTGTATACAGTATAAACAGCAAGTCAGACTTTCTGACTCCAGCCGTCCTAACTATATATATATATATATATATATATATATATATATATATATATATATATATATATATATATATATATATATATATATATATATTTTAGGGCCCTGACCACGTCTAGTAACTTGGAGTCCTCCAAGTCCCTAGTAGCCGCAGGCACCACAAGAGGTTGTTTCAGGTGAAAACGCTGACACCCCTTTATGAAGAAACTGGAGACGAGTCCCAGTTCTGTCCTGTTCAAATGGAAAATTTTAATATGGGCTTTTGTAAGACAAAGCCGCCCATTCTGACAATCGCCTGGCCGAGGCCAGGGCTAACAACATGGTCACTTCCCATGTGAGATATTTGTCAACAGCATGGTCCCTTTCCATGTGAGATATTTCAAATCCACAGATTTGAGCGGTTCAAACCAATATGATTTTAAGAAATCCCAACACTATGTTGAGATCTCACGGTGCCCCTAGGGGCACAAAAAAGCTGTATATGCAATACATCCTTTACAATCTGGACTTCAGGAACTGAAGTCAATTCTTTCTGGAAGAAAATCTACAGGGCCGAAATTTAAATGTTAATGAACCCCAATTTGAGGTCCAAAACACTCCTGTTTTCAGGAAGTGTAGAAATCGACCTAGTTGAATTTCCGTCGTGGAGCCTTCCTGGCCTCACCCACGCAACATATTTTCACCACATGTGGTGATGACGTTGTGCGGTCACCTCCTTCCTGGCTTTGACCAGGGTAGGTATGACCTCTTATGGAATGCCTTTTCCCCTCAGGATCCGGCATTCAACCGCCATGCCGTCAAACGCAGCCGCGGTAAGTCTTGGAATAGACATGGTACTTGCTGAATCAAGTCCCTTCTTAGCTCCCCAGGCCCTTAGTCCTCTGTGAGCATTTCTTGAAGTTCCGGGTACCAAGTCCCTCTTGGCCAATCCGGAGCCACTAGTATAGTTCATACTCCTCTATGTCTTATAATTCTCAATACCCTGGTTATGAGAAACAGAGGAGGGAACACATACACAGACTGGTACACCCACGGTGTTACCAGAACATCCACAGCTATCGCCTGAAGGTCTCATGACCTGGCGGAATACCTGTCCCGTTTTTTGTTCGGGCGGGACGCCATCATGTCCACCTTTGGTCTTTGCCAACGGTCCACAATCATGTTGAAAAACTTCCCTATGAAGTTTCCACTCTCCCGGGTGGAGGTCATGCCTGCTGAGGAAGTCTGCTTCCCAGTCGTCCACTCCCGGAAAGAACACTGCTGACAGTGCTATCACATGATTTTCCGCCTAGCGAAAAATCCTTGCAGTTTTCACTGCCCTCCTGCTTCTTGTGCCGCCCTTCTGTTTACGTGGGCGACTGCCGTGATGTTATCCCACTGGATCAATACCGGCTGACCTTGAAGCAGAGGTCTAGCTAAGTTTAGAGCATTATAAAATTGCTCTAAGCTTATTTATGCGGAGAGAATTCTCCAGACTTAATCACACTTCCCTGGAAATTTTTTCCCTGTGTGACTGTTCCCCAGCCTCTCAGGCTGGCCTCCGTGGTCACCGGCATCCAATCCTGAATGCCGAATCTGCGGCCCTCTAGAAGATGAGCACTCTGTAATCACCACAGGAGAGACACCCTTTTCCTTGGATATAGGGTTATCCGCTGATGCATCTGAGGATGCGATCCGGACCATTTGTCCAGCAGATCCCACTGAAGAGTTCTTGCGGGAAATCTGCCGAATGGAATTGCTTCGTAATAAGCCACCATTTTTACCAGGACTCTTGTGCAATGATGCACTGACACTTTTCCTGGTTTTAGGAGGATCCCGATTAGCTCGGATAACTCCCTGGTTTTCTCCACTGGGAGAAACACGTTTTTTCTGGACTGTGTCCAGAATCTTCCCTAGGAACAGTAGACGTGTCGTCGGAAAAAGCTGCGATTTTGGAATATTTAGAATCCACTCGTGCTGTCGTAGAACTACTTAAGATAGTGCTACTCCGACCTCCAACTGTTCTCTGGACCTTGCCCTTATCAGGAAAGCGTCCATGTTTCTTTTAAGAAAAATCATCATTCCGGCCATTACCTTGGTAAAGACCCGGGGCGCCGTGGACAATCCAAACGGCAGCGTCTGAACTGATAGTGACAGTTCTGTACCAGGAACCTGAAGTACCCTTGGTGAGAAGGGCAAATTTGGACCTGTAGGTAAACGTCCCTGATATCCAGTGACATCATATCGTCCCCTTCTTCCTGGTTCGCTATCACTGCTCCGAGTGACTCCATCTTGATTTGAACGCTTGTATGTAAGTGTTCAAATATTTCAGATCTCACCGAGCCGGTTGGCTTCAGTACCACAATATAGTGTGGAATACTACCCCCTTCCTTGTTGTAAGAAGGGTACTTTGATTATCACCTGCTGGGAATACAGCCTGTGAATTGTGTGAGGGGGAGACGTCTCGAATTTCCAATGTACACCTGGGATATTACATGTAGGATCCCGGAGTTCCCTTGCGAGTGTTGCTGAAACTCTTGAGATGACCCCCTACCGCACCTGAGTCCGCTTGTACGGCCCCAGCGTTATGCTGCGGACTTGGCAGAAGCCGTGAGGAGCTTCTGTTCCTGGGAATGAGCTGCTTGCTGCAGTCTTCTTCCCTTTCCTCTCCCCCTGGGCAGATATGACTGGCCTTCGCCCGCCTGCCCGTATGGGGACGAAAGGACTGAGACTGAAAAGACTGTGTCCTTTTCTGCCAATATGTGACTCGGGGTAACAAAAGGTGGATTTTTCAGCTGTTGCCATGGCCACCAGGTCCAATGGACCGCCCCTTTATACGGCAATACTTCCATATGCCGTCTGGAATCTGCCTCACCTGACCACTGTCGTGTCTCCGTCTGGCAGATATGTACATCACATTTACTCTTGATGCCAGAATGCAAATATGCCTCTGCGCATCACACATATATAGAAATGCATCCTTAAAATGCTCTATAGACAATAAAATCCTGTCCCTGTCAAGGGTATCAAAATTTTCAGTCAGGAAATCCGACCAAGCCCCCTCAGCGCTGCACATCCAGGCTGAGGCGATTGCTGGTCGTAGTATAACACCAGTATGTGTGTATATACTGTTATGATATTTTCCAGCTTCTGAGGGCGGCCGTATCTGGAAACGGTAACGCCATGTTTTTTATAAGCGTGTGAGCGCCTTGTCCACCCTAAGGTGTGTTTTCCAACTCGCCCCTACTACTGGCGGGAAAAAAGGGTATACCGCCCATAACTTTCTGTCGGAGGAACCCCACGTATCATCACACACTTCATTTAATTTATCTGATTCAGGCAAAACTACAAGTAGTTTATTCCCACCCTACAAAATACCCTTATTTGTGGTACTTGTGGTATCAGAAATACGTAACACCTCCTTCATTGCCCTTAACATGTAACTTGTGGCCCTAAAGGAAAAATACGTTTGTTTCTTCACCGTCGACACTGGGGTCAGTGTCCGTGTCAGTGTCTGTCGACCGACTGAGGTAAATGGGCGTTTTTACAAGCCCCTGACGGTGTCTGAGACGCCTGGACCGATACTAATTTGTCCGCCGGCTGTCTCATGTCGTCAACCGGCTTGCAGCGTGTTGACATTATCACGTAATTCCATAAGTAAGCCATCCATTCTGGTGTCGACTCCCTAGAGAGTGACATCACCATTACAGGCAATTTTCTCCGTCTCCTCACCAACATTTTCCTCATACATGTCGACACACACGTACCGACCTACAGCACACACATACAGGGAATGCTCTGATAGAGGACAGGACCCACTAGCCCTTTGGGGAGACAGAGGGAGAGTTTGCCAGCACACACCAAAAGCGCCATAATGTATATAACAACCCTAGAAGGTGTTGTTTCTATATATGGGCTCTTAATATATAATTATATCGCCAATTTATGCCCCCCTTCTCTTTAACCCTGTTTCTGTAGTGCAGGGGAGAGTGGGAGCCTTCCTCACCAGCGGAGCTGGTCAGGAAAATGGCGCTGAGTGCTGAGGAGAATAAGCTCCGCCCCTTTCACGGCGGGCTTTTCTCCCGGTTATTAGGAAAACTGGCCTGGGTTAAATACATACATATAGCCTTAATGGCTATATGTGATGTATTTATTTGCCTCTAAGGTAATCTATATTGCTGCCCAGGGCGCCCCCAGCAGCGCCCTGCACCCTCCGTGACCGAGATCAGTGAGCCGTGTAGCAACAATGGCGCACAGCTGCAGTGCTGTGCGCTACCTTCATGAAGACTGAGGAGTCTTCTGCCGCCTATTTCCGGACCTCCGTTCTGCCGTTCTTCAGCGTCTGTAAGGGGGATCGGCGGCGCGGCTCCGGGACGAACCCCAGGCTGACCTGTGTTCCGACTCCCTCTGGAGCTCAGTGTCCAGTAGCCTAAGACTTCAATCCTCCTGCACGCAGGTGAGTTGCAAGTCTCTCCCCTAAGTCCCTCGTTGCAGTGATCCTGTCGCCAGCAGGAATCACTGATTAGAAACCTAAAAAAAACTTTTCTAAACAGCTCTTTAAGAGAGCCACCTAGATTGCACCCTCTCGGACGGGCACAAAAACCTAACTGAGGCTTGGAGGAGGGTCATAGGGGGAGGAGCCAGTACACACCATGTGACCTAAAAGCTTTTTAGATGTGCCCTGTCTCCTGCGGAGCCCGCTATTCCCCATGGTCCTGACGGAGTCCCCAGCATCCACTAGGACGTTAGAGAAATATATGTTTCCAGGACGGCTGGAGTCAGGAAATCTGACTCGCTGTTTATCCTGTATGCACCCAACAAGCTGGGTGCTCCTGCTTCTAAGCAGACTATTGCTCGTTGGATTTGTAGTACAATTCAGCTTGCACATTCTGTGGCAGGCCTGCCACAGCCAAAAATCTGTAAATGCCCACTCCACAAGGAAGGTGGGCTCATCTTGGGCGGCTGCCCGAGGGGTCTCGGCTTTACAACTTTGCCGAGCAGCTACTTGGTCAGGAGCAAATACGTTTGTAAAATTCTACAAAATTGATATCCTGGCTGAGGAGGACCTCGAGTTCTCTCATTTGGTGCTGCAGAGTCATCCGCACTCTCCCGCCCGTTTGGGAGCTTTGGTATAATCCCCATGGTCCTTACGGAGTCCCCAGCATCCACTTAGGACGTTAGAGAAAATAAGAATTTACTTACCGATAATTCTATTTCTCATAGTCCGTAGTGGATGCTGGGCGCCCATCCCAAGTGCGGATTGTCTGCAATACTTGTACATAGTTATTGTTACAAAAATCGGGTTATTATTGTTGTGAGCCATCTTTCAGAGGCTCCTCTGTTATCATGCTGTTAACTGGGTTCAGATCACAGGTTATACGGTGTGATTGGTGTGGCTGGTATGAGTCTTACCCGGGATTCAAAATCCTTCCTTATTGTGTACGCTCGTCCGGGCACAGTATCCTAACTGAGGCTTGGAGGAGGGTCATAGGGGGAGGAGCCAGTGCACACCAGATAGTCCTAAAGCTTTCTTTAGATGTGCCCAGTCTCCTGCGGAGCCGCTATTCCCCATGGTCCTTACGGAGTCCCCAGCATCCACTACGGACTATGAGAAATAGAATTATCGGTAAGTAAATTCTTATTTTTCATTGCCTCAATCATGTAACGGGTGGACCTATTTGGAGGGTACACTAGTCTCATCGTCATCGACACTGGAGTCGGTATCCGTGTCGACATCTGTTTCTGCCATCTGAGGTAGCGGGCGTTTTTAGAGCCCCCCATGACATTTGAGACGCTGGAACAGGCACAAGCTGAGTAACCGGCTGTTCTGTGTCGTCGACCTTTTGTGTAAGGAGTTGACACTTTCACGTAATCCTTCCATAAGTCCAACCACACCGGTGTCGATCCCGCAGGGGGTGACATCACATTTACAGGCATTCGCTCCGCCTCCACATCATTATCCTCCTCATACATGTCGACACAGCCGTACCGACACACAGCACACACACAGGGAATGCTCTGACAGAGGACAGGACCCCACAAAGCCCTTTGGGGAGACAGAGGGAGAGTATGCCAGCACACACCAGGGCGCTATATATCACAGGGATATCACATATAAAGAGTGTTTTCCCTTATAGCTGCCTATATATATTGTACTTTCTTCTAGGAGCTCAGGAGAGCCCCTAGTGTGCATCCAGCTCAGCCGGGCACAGAAATCTAACTGAGGCTTGGAGGAGGGTCATAGGGGGAGGAGCCAGTGCACACCAGATAGTCCTAAATCTTTCTTTAGATGTGCCCAGTCTCCTGCGGAGCCGTCTATTCCCCATGGTCCTTACGGAGTCCCCAGCATCCACTAGGACGTCAGAGAAACAGCAAGAAGATGAATTCTACCCAAAGTTTTAATAAAATCTGCACTTGAAAATGATTACGCTTTTGTACACACTGACCCTTTAAAAGGAAGACATATTTGCTATTAGAGTGATGACAATTACTATTTCTATCAACAAATACAGCACAGAATTGCTACTGGTGAGAAAATCCACAAAGGCAGCTCTGAAGAGTTTTGAATCCAATTTATACTTTGGGCTCAGGTACTTATTTCCCTTTCTGTATTCCCTTCCATTCCCTTTATTCTTCTCTTATTGTTTACAAAACTCACAACAGTCAAGAAAGAAGAAAGTAGATGTTTAGAAGAGCAGAAATTCTTTTATAGACAGAGGACAGACACCCCAAGAATAACGAGCAGGGGGGGGGAGATTGGGAGGCGTGACGTACCAACATAATGCATGTTGAGTGCCAGGTACTTGTACTGGAAGAGAGGGTTGTTGTTGAGGTTGCTTCTTTGGATCTGCTGGAAGAAGGAGCTGACATCCCATCGATATAAGACATCTAGCAGCATAATGCTGGGTACGCGTAGGGCCACATTCAACATGGCTTCCAGTTTCTCTTTCGCGCCCATACTGGTTACCTTTCGAATGAGTTACAGTGAAACTGTGAAAACAAAAAACAAAACGACCAGTCAGATATCACATAAGCATCTATTCCAAACAAATAAGTAACTTCCAAACAAGTCAGTCAGCTTTGCCCCCTATCACCGTTAGAGAACCCTGAATATAGAGAAGTCCCCATTTTCAAAGGCACTGTTAAGGTTGGAAGAGCGACTCGTGAGCCAGACATGCAGGCTTGCTTTTCACAAATGCAGAGCATGGACTAATGGATTCATATACATGTGTTGGACCAACATTGTCACAGCCAGTACTGGATTAGAATAGACCTGGAATGGACATAAGAAAAGGGCCTAGTCCAACAATGAGCCCACGGCTCTGGTTCCAGTAATCACCACGTTTAATTTTTCTGGGAGAAATAAAACTCTCTGGCATCTCCGCGATAAACCATTGTGGAATGCATCTGCAACTTTTCTCTCACTACGCATAGACCAATCTGTGTGTAGCCAGGCATCAGCACATCATATACAAAATTAACCCCCCCCCCCCCCAGTGGTCGCTATATGTCATACATTACACAGCGAGTAAATTTTTGACCTTGGGGCTGAAAATGTTCAAGGGCCCATTCTGAGAAGTAGAGAATGTGTGGCCAGTGCTGTGTGGGCGTGTACACTTGCTGCACTAATCAGTCCCAATGTCTCCCTAAATACGTAAAAGTAGAAAAAATAAGATTTTAAACCTACCGGTAAATATTTTTCTCGTAGTCCGTAGAGGATGCTGGGGACTCCGTAAGGACCAAGGGG
This sequence comes from Pseudophryne corroboree, assembly GCF_028390025.1. Taxonomy (NCBI): domain Eukaryota; kingdom Metazoa; phylum Chordata; class Amphibia; order Anura; family Myobatrachidae; genus Pseudophryne; species Pseudophryne corroboree. The sequence continues at coordinate 722,829,540 of NC_086449.1, forward strand.
ATAGACGGGCTCCGCAGGAGACATGGGCACTTTAAGAAAGACTTTAGGTCTGGGTGTGCACTGGCTCCTCCCTCTATGCCCATCCTCCAGACCTCAGTTAGAGAAACTGCCCAGAGGAGACGGACAGTACGAGGAAAGGATTTTAGCTAATCCAAGGGCAAGATTCATACCAGCCACACCGTATAACTTATGATATACTATCTAGTTAACAGTATGAAAAAACAACATAGCATCGGTCCAAAACCGATGAAACTATAACATAACCCTTACGTAAGCAATAACTATATACAAGTCTTGCAGAAGTAGTCCGCACTTGGGACGTGCGCCCAGCATCCTCTAAGGACTACGAGAAAAAGATTTACCGGTAGGTTTAAAATCTTATTTTCTCTAACGTCCTAGAGGATGCTGGGACTCCGTAAGGACATGGGGATTATACCAAAGCTCCCAAACGGGCGGGAGAGTGCGGATGACTATGCAGCACCGATTGAGCAAACAGGAGGTCCTCCTCAGTCAGGGTATCAAACTTATAGAACTTTGCAAAGGTGTTTGACCCCGACCAAGTAGCAGCTCGGCACAGCTGTAGTGCCGAGACCCCTTGGGCAGCCGCCCAAGAAGAGCCCACCTTCCTAGTGGAATGGGCCTTAACCGATTTTGGTAACGGCAATCCTGCCGTAGAATGCGCCTGCTGAATCGTGTTACAGATCCAACGAGCAATAGTCTGCTTTGAAGCGGGAGCGCCAACCTTGTTGGCTGCATACAGGACAAACAGTGCTTCTGTCTTCCTGACTCTAGCCGTTCTGGCCACGTAAATTTTCAAAGCCCTGACCACATCAAGGGACTCGGAATCCTCCAAGTCACGCGTAGCCACAGGCACGACAATAGGTTGGTTCATATGAAAAGATGAGACCACTTTAGGTAGGAATTGAGGACGAATCCGCAATTCCGCCCTATCCATATGGGAAACCAGATTGGGGCTTTTATGTGATAAAGCCGCTAATTCTGAAACTCGCCTAGCCGAAGTCAAGGCTAACAACATGACCACCTTCCAAGTGAGATATTTCAACTCCACCATTTTAAGTGGTTCAAACCAATGTGACTTAAGGAAACTTAACACCACGTTAAGGTACCAAGGCGCCACCGGAGGTACAAAAGGAGGCTGAATATGCAGTACTCCCTTCACAAAAGTCTGTACTTCTGGGAGAGAGGCCAATTCCTTTTGAAAGAAAATGGATAAGGCCGAAATCTGAACCTTAATAGATCCTAATTTTAGGCCCAAATTCACTCCAGTTTGTAGGAAGTGAAGAAAACGGCCCAGATGGAATTCTTCCGTAGGAGCATTCCTGGCCTCACACCAAGAAACATACTTTCGCCATATTCGGTGATAATGGTTTGATGTCACGTCCTTCCTTGCCTTTATTAGTCTAGGAATGACCTCATCCGGAATACCTTTTTCCGCTAGGATCCGGCGTTTAATCGCCATGCCGTCAAACGCAGCCGCGGTAAGTCTTGGAACAGACAGGGACCCTGTTGCAACAGGTCCTGTCTTAGAGGAAGAGGCCACGGATCTTCTGTGAGCATCTCCTGCAGATCCGGATACCAGGTCATTCGTGGCCAATCTGGAACAATGAGGATTGTTCTCACTCCTCTTTTTTCTTATTATTCTCAACACCTTGGGTATGAGAGGAAGAGGAGGAAATACATAGACCGACCGGAACACCCATGGTGTCACTAGGGCTTCCACAGCTACCGCCTGAGGGTCTCTTGACCTGGTGCAATACCTTTGTAGCTTTTTGTTGAGACGGGACGCCATCATGTCTATTTGGGGCAGTCCACACTGACTTGCAATCTGCGCAAAGACTTCCTGATGAAGTCCCCACTCTCCCGGATGTAGGTCGTGTCTGCTAAGGAAGTCTGCTTCCCAGTTGTCCACTCCCGGAATGAACACTGCTGACAGTGCGCTTACATGATTCTCCGCCCAGCGAAGAATTCTGGTGGCTTCCGCCATCGCCACTCAGCTCCTTGTGCCGCCTTGGCGGTTTACATGAGCTACTGCGGTGATGTTGTCTGACTGGATCAGAACTGGTTGGTCACGAAGTAATGCCTCCGCTTGACGTAGGGCGTTGTATATGGCCCTCAGTTCCAGGATTTTGATGTGGAGACAAGTCTCTAGACTTGACCAAAGACCTTGGAAATTTCTTCCCCTTGTGACTGCTCCCCAACCTCGGAGGCTCGCGTCCGTGGTCACCAGGATCCAGTCCTGAATGCCGAACCTGCGGCCCTCTAGGAGGTGAGCACTCTGCAGCCACCACAGGAGAGATACCCTGGCTCTGGGTGACAGGGTGATCCGCTGATGAATTTGTAGATGTGACCCGGACCACTTGTCCAGTAGGTCCCATTGGAAAGTCCTCGCATGGAACCTGCCGAAAAGAATGGCTTCGTATGATGCCACCATCTTTCCCAGTACTCGAGTGCAGTGATGCACTGACACCTGTTTTGGCTTCAATAAGTTCTTGACCAGAGTCATGAGTTCTTGAGCTTTTTCTGTCGGAAGAAAAACCCTTTTCTGGTCTGTGTCCAGAATCATGCCCAAGAAGGTCAAACGAGACGTAGGATTCAGCTGCGACTTTGGAATATTGAGAATCCAGCCGTGTTGCTGTAACACCTTCAGTGAAAGTGATACGCTGTTCAGCAACTTCTCCCGTGATCTCGCTTTTATGATGAGATCGTCCAAGTATGGGATAATTGTGACACCCTGCTTGCGCAGGAGCACCATCATTTCCGCCATTACCTTGGTGAAAATCCTCGGGGCCGTGGAAAGCCCAAACGGCAACGCCTGACATTGGTAATGACAATCCTGTACCGCAAATCTCAGGTACGCCTGATGAGGAGGATATATGGGAACATGCAGGTATGCATCCTTTATGTCCAGAGATACCATAAAATCTCCCCCCTTCCAGGCTGGCGATGACCGCTCTGAGCGATTCCATTTTGAACTTGAACTGTTTTAAGTAAAGGTTCAGGGATTTTAAATTCAAAATGGGTCTGACCGAACCGTCCGGTTTCGGGACCACAAACAGAGTTGAGTAGTATCCCTTCCCTCTTTGAAGCAGGGGAACCTCGACCATCACTTGTTGAAGACACAATTTGTGAATCGCATGTAACACTATCTCCCTTTCTAAGGGAGAAGTCGGTAGCGCCGATTTGAAAAACCGGCGAGGGGGCACCTCTTCGAATTCCAGCTTGTATCCCTGAGAAACAATTTCTATTGCCCAGGGATCCACCTGTGAGTGAACCCAGATGTGGCTGAAAAGTCGAAGACGTGCCCCCACTGGAGCGAACTCCCTCAGGGGAGCCCCAGCGTCATGCGGTGGATTTTGCAGAGGCCGGGGAGGACTTCTGTTCCTGGGAACTAGCTGTGTTGTGCAGCTTTTTCCCTCTGCCATTACCTCTGGCAAGAAAGGACGATCCACGTACTCTTTTGCTTTTATTTGAACGAAAGGACTGCATTTGATAATGAGGCGCTTTCTTAGGTTGTGAGGGAACATAAGGCAAAAAATTCAATTTACCTGCCGTAGCTGTGGAGACGAGGTCCAAGGGGCCTTCTCCAAATAATTCTTCACCCTTTTAAGGTAAAAACTCCATATGCCTCTTTGAGTCAGCATCACCTGTCCACTGTCGGGTCCATAAGACTCGCCTAGCAGAAATAGACATAGCGTTTATTCTGGAACCCAGTAAACTAATGTCCCTTTGAGCATCCCTCATATATAACACAGCATCTTTTATATGCCCTAGGGTCATTAAAATGGTATCCTTATCTAGGGTCTCAATTTCCGCTGATAAGGAATCTGTCCATGCTGCTACAGCACTACAAACCCAGGCCGACGCAATTGCCGGTCTGAGTATCGTACCAGAATATGTGTAAATGGACTTCAAGGAAACCTCCTGCTTGCAGTCAGCAGGATCCTTGAGGGTAGCCGTATCTTGGGATGGCAGCGCTATCTTTTTTGATAAGCGTGTCAATGCTTTGTCTACCCTAGGGGAGGATTCCCACCGTATTCTGTCCTTTGGCGGGAAAGGATACGCCATAAGAATCCTTTTGGGAATCTGCAGTTTTTTGTCTGGAGTTTCCCAAGCTTTTTCGCATAATTCGTTCAGCTCATGTGAGGATGGAAAGGTGACCTCAGGCTTCTTTCCTTTATACATGTGTACCCTCGTGTCAGGGACAGGGGGTTCCTCTGTGATATGCAAAACATCTTTTATTGCAATAATCATATATCGAATACATTTAGCCACTTTTGGCTGTAATTTTGCATCATCGTAGTCGACACTGGAGTCTGAATCCGTGTCGGTATCTGTGTCAACTATTTGGGATAGTGTGCGCTTCTGAGACCCCGAAGGTACCGGCGAAATTGGGACAGACATGGTTTGACTCCGACTGTTCCCTAGCCTCAGCTTTGTCTAATCTTTTGTGCAATAAATTTACATTAGCACTTAAGACATTCCACATATCCATCCAGTCAGGTGTCGGCGCTGCCGGCAGAGATCTTACATTCATACACTCCCCCTCCTCCTTAGGTGAGCCTTCAACCTCAGACATGTCGACACACGTGTACCGACACACCACACACACACACACACACAGGGAAGCTCTTTTCTGAAGACAGGTTCCCCACCAGGCCCTTTGGAGAGACAGAGAGAGAGTATGCCAGCACACACCCCAGCGCTATATGACCCAGGAAAAACACAGAATGTTTACCCAGTAGCGCCTTTATGTATGTATATGCGCCAATTATGTATCCCCCCCCCCCCCCCCTCTTGAAAACCCTCTGTCACCGTGAGTAAGCAGGGGAGAGTCCGGGGAGCTTCCTCTCAGCGCTGTGCTATGGAGAAAATGGCGCTGGTGAGTGCTGAGGGAGAAGCCCCGCCCCCTCGGCGGCGGGCTTCTGTCCCGCTCAAAATTCTTAAAAACATGGCGGGGGCTCTTTACATACATGTACAGTGCCCAGCTGTACATGTATATATGTACTTTTGCCACAGGAGAGGTTTATATTGCTGCCCAGTGCGCCCCCCCTGCGCCCTGCACCCTTACAGTGACAGATGTGTGTGAGGTGAATGGGAGCAATGGCGCACAGCTTCACTGCTGTGCGTTACCTCTATGAAGATCAAGATGTCTTCTGCCGCCTCTGAAGTCTTCTTGTCTTCTCATACTCACCCGGCTTCTATCTTCCGGCTCTGCGAGGAGGACAGCGGCGCGGCTCTGGGACAGACGGCGAGGGTGAGACCTGCGTACCAATCCCTCTGGAGCTAATGGTGTCCAGTAGCCTAAGAAACAGAGCCTTGAAACTCAGAGAAGTAGGTCTGTTTCTCTCTCCTCAGTCCCTCGATGCAGGGAGTCTGTTGCAGCAGGCTCCCTGAAAATAAGAAACCTAACTAAAGTACTTTCTGACAGGAAACTCAGGAGAGCTTCCTGAAAGCACCCAGTCTCCACTGGGCACAGTATCAAACTGAGGTCTGGAGGAGGTGCATAGAGGAAGGAGCCAGTGCACACCCAGATCCAAAGTCTTTCTTAAAGTGCCCATGTCTCCTGCGGAGCCCATCTATCCCCATGGTCCTTACGGAGTCCCCAGCATCCTCTAGGACGTTAGAGAAATTGTATTATTTTGTGAGGAAATTACAATTTTTCTGCTTTTAATTTATGGCAGCCATGTGGTCAGCCGGAGCGGTTAATCATCGTCATTGTTGTGTTTTCATGATGGGCCTATTTTTAGCTGAGGCCTGGAGCTCCGACCGCCATTCTGTTAATCTGGCCCTACCTGTACGAGATACTATCAGGACATGGTCCTATAGATGAGGGAATGGTTACAGCGATCTGGGACAGAGTGGGGAAAGCTGCAGTGTAATGTCTGGTAAACACTGAACAGTGGGGGGGTTTCTACATTGTTTATACCTAAAGTTTTTACTTTTTGCTTTAGTGGTCCTTTATGATGTTTGAATGTAACAATATTTTCTTCAAGAGCATAAGATAGGAAGTTGGTCCTACAGCACAGAAGTTGGTCCTATAGCACACCACAGCAAGAGCAGTGCATATAATTAAGTCAAGATATAGAAACGCATTCTTGTAAAATGGCTGTATGAAACAAGCTACACACAAGGGCCAATATAAAGACAATCACTTATTTCAAATCATGTATAGCTTGTTATAACATAGTAGAGAATATAACATGGTGAGGGAATTAAAGCAGAAAAATATTTTCAAAAGCAAAAATCAGGGGCTTTAAATCTCTCTGCAAAATCCGCACCCTATTGCATTTGTCCCCACTGAGTTTAAAAGATCTCCCTTTAATAAAATGTCCTAATACAAAATAAACATCAGACGCAAATCTCGGAATCATTCACATCACTGCACACTAAGGGGTGTATTCAATACCTGTTGGATCCAACAGGTCAATATTCAATGCCGGGCCAAACCAGACAGGTTTGGCCCGTTTCCGACAATGACAATCCTACTTTCTTTGAACGGGGCTAAAACCTGTCAGGATTCCGACAATTCACATGAAAAAAAAAAAATCAGCCGGCACTGAATAGGTCGGAACCCCTTCCGACCTAAACCTGACGGAAACTGCCGTCTTTCCGACAGGTACTGAATACACCCATAAGCGGTAAATTTCCTAAAGTGTGGGTTTTCAGAAGAGAGGTTACCCATATCAACCAATCAGATTCTACTTAAGCTTTACCTAGTACCATCTACAAGATAGTAGCTAGAATCTGATTGGTTGCCATGGGCAAAATTTCTTCTGAAAACCCACACTTTAATAAATATACCACTAACCGAGCAGGCAGTAGGACCATTAATCCCAATGCAGAGAGACAATCAGATACTCACACACCGTGGCCGTCACAATACTTGGAGCTCCACACTGAGCCTTTACTAGTAAGAAATGATGTGCCCGTATAAAAGTAGCCAATCCCATTCAGAAAGGACTTGAGAGCAAGGTAAGGGAGATGGATTCTAGCGTTTCTAGAGAACAATGCAGCTCAGTCTTGGAAAATGTGTCATCAGGATGGCATTATCACACGCAGACACACCATAGTTGAAAGTTCAAGGAACTGTAAAGATAAAACTGCTCCTTGTACACCAGCCACAGACAGGCAAATACGAAAGTCAAACTATTCAATAGATGTGCATGGGAGAAATCACGTCAGACGAAATGCATTCCCTGTACATTAAGGGCAATTAGATTCACTGTGCGACATAATAAATGAGCCTATATATTCCTAAGATAAATAACATACCTGAAATAACTAAAGTGTTTATAAAGCGGTCTATCCTGCTCGTTCACTCCTTTGTGCATTTATTACTATAATAGGAGGCAGCAGAGTAAAGGTGGGTACACACTAGGCGATAGGCTCTGTGAGCGACGGCGCCTAGTGTTTTCCCCTCCCGGGCTGGGCGGTCGGCGGCAGTGCATACACACTGAGCGATAGGACAACCATATCGCTCAGTGACATCACGCCGCAGCCGGGCAGGCAGCTCTTGGATGACAAAGTAAACAACGTCACTAAAGGGGGTACTCACGGAGCGATATTCTAAGCAATCTGACTAGATTGCTTAGAATATCAGCCTGATCGCTCCGTGAGTACCCCTTACAGCGATAGCGATGCGCAGCCCCGCGCATCGCTATCGCTGCTGCTAGATTGGCCTGCATGCAGGCCAATCTAGCGGGTTGCTCACTTCACCCGCTGGATAAAGTGAGCGCCCCCCCGTCTCGCACGCTCAGCACAGATCGCGCTGTGCTGAGCGGCGGGAGAGATGTGTGTTGAGCGGTTCGCTCAGCACACAACTCTCATGCATCGGCCCGTGGGTACTGGGCTTTAGGAAGGGTGAAAATGAGCGACGTCATTTTCTTTCTCTGCACCTTATGAGTGACACCGTGGTAATATACTGTTTTACAGCGACTCAAATACTGTAATAAACCATACTGAACTCTTTAATGGAAGTGCTTTGGATTAAAAAGGCAAAGACTGAACAACACATTTTACCTCCTTACATAAAAGTTTTGCCATTTACACCCTTTTCAGACAGAAAGTCTAATTAACCGTTGAAGCAGTTCTACCCGGTAATTTGCCAGTTGTCAAAGGGTCCTTTTTTCAGTGTGAAAGGGTGAACCCAGGTTTAAATTCCCAGTACTTCTACCCAGGAATTTACCAGGGTCAGACATTCGGGAATTTCGACCCAGGCTTACCCTTTCACACATACAAAACACCCGTGTTGATCCGCAAATTACCGGGTAGGAATACTGAACCCGGTAATTTGCTTGTCTGTGTGAAGTGGGGGGGGGGGGGGGGGGGGGGTCAGGCAGTAATCAGCAAAACTACCTGGCACTCAATGTCACGATTTTCAGACATTACTGTTTGAAAAGGGTATTAATGAACCTAAACCTGCCACGCTAGTGAACAGAACATATAGGGGTATATGCAATTGCGATCGAATTCCCGAAAATGTCGAAAAACGGGACATTTTCGCCCAAAAAAAAAAATTCGACAATGCAATTCAGTACTTTTCGTCAAAAAAACGGACTTTCCAAATTCGACTTTTTGAAATTCGACATTTGTCAAATTCGACATTTCTGCAATGGTACAAATGCGGCAATTCGACAAAAGTATATTCAATTGTAGTTTGTAAATTCGACAACAGTGCTTTTAGACAGTAAATTCGTCATTTTCAATCCGCCACACTTTGCTGACGGATTCTAATAAAAAATGTAAAAACATGTTTTTTTTTGTGTGTTTTTTTATTGGTAATAGCATATCTATTTATATTAGAAGGGATTAGGTACTTGGTTTGTCTATTTTGGAGGCACAAGTATTATTTATATATTTTTAAAAATATTTTTTTTATTTTTTATTTTATTTTTTAAATGGAATGTTAAAAATCAGAAAAAAAATTGTGTGGGGTCCCCCCTCCTAAGCATAACCAGCCTCGGGCTCTTTGAGCCGGTCCTGGTTCTAAAAATCCGGGGGGAAAACTGACAGGGGATCCCCCGTATTTTTAAAACCAGCACCGGGCTCTGCACCTGGTGCAAAAAATACGGGGGACAAAAAGCGTAGGGGTCCCCCGTATTTTTTACACCAGCATCGGGCTCCACTAGCTGGACAGATAATGCCACAGCCGGGGGTCACTTTTATACAGCGCTCTGCGGCCGTGGCATTAAATATCCAACTAGTCACCCCTGGCCGGGGTACCCTGGGGGAGTGGGGACCCCTTCAATCAAGGGGTCGTCCCCCCAGCCACCCAAGGGCCAGGGGTGAAGCCCGAGGCTGTCCCCCCATCCAAGGGCTGCGGATGGGGGGCTGATAGCCTTGAGAAAACTAGAGAATATTGTTTTTTCCCAGTAGTACTACAAGTCCCAGCAAGCCTCCCCCGCAAGCTGGTACTTTGAGAACCACAGGTACCAGCATGCGGGAGAAAAACGGGCCCGCTGGTACCTGTAGTTCTACTGGAAAAAAAATACCCAAATAAAAACAGGACACGCACACAGTGAGAGTAAAACTTTATTTCACACATGTCGACACACACATACTTACCTATGTTCACACGCCGACCTCTGTCCACTTGTCCAAGTAGAATCCACGGTGTACCTGAAAATAAAATTATACTCACCTGATCCAGTGTCCTGTGGTCTTTTATTATAATCCACGTACTTGGCAAAAAAACAAAAACGAACACCCGGACCAGGCATGGGACCCCTTTCCCCGAATGCAGAGACCCCCCCCGTGACTCCTGTCACAGAAAGGTCTCTTCAGCCAATCAGGAAGCGCCACTTCGTGGCACTCTCCTGATTGGCTGTATGCGCGTCTGCTGGCAGACAGCGCATCGCACAGCTCCCTCCATTAGTTTCATTGGTGAGAACTTTGCGGTCAGCGGTGGGGTTACCCGCGGTCAGCCGCTGACCGCGGGTGACCTCACCGCTGACCGCAAAGTTCCCACCATTGAATATAATGGTAAGGCTTTGCGATGCGCTGTCTGACAGCTCAGACGCGCATGGCCAATCAGCAGAGTGCCACGACGTTGCGCTCGCTGATTGGCTGAAGGGACCCTCTGTGACAGGAGTCACGTGGGGTCCCGGCATTCGTTGAAAGGGGTCCCATGTGTAAACATGGGACCCCTTTCAGTCCGTTTGGTCCGGGTTGCCGTTTTGTCGTTTTGCCAAGTACAAGGATTATTTAAAAAGATCCGGACACCGGATCAGGGGAGTATAATTTTATTCACAGGTACCCCGGATTCTTCAGTGACGAGGGGGGCGTGGCAGTCGGCGGGTCAACCTAGGTAAGTATGTACGTGTCGGCATGTATGAAATAAACTTTTACTTTCAAGGTGTGTGTCTCCTGTTTTTATTTGGGTATTTTTTTCCAGTAGAACTACCAGGTACCAGCGGGCCCGTTTTTCCACCCGCATGCTGGTACTTGTGGTTCTCCAAGTACCAGCTTGCGGGGAGGCTTGCTGGGACTTTTAGTTCTTCTGGAAAAAACAATATTCTATCATTTTACTCAAGGCTATCAGCCCCCCATCCGCAGCCCTTGGATGGGGGGGGGGGGGGGGGGGGGGGGACAGCCTCGGGCTTCACCCCTGGCCCTTGGGTGGCTGGAGGGGGGGGACCCCTTGATTGAAGGGATCCCCACTCGCCCAGGGTACCCCGGCCAGGGGTGACTAGTTAAATATTTAATGCCACGGCCGCAGGACGCTGTATAAAAGTGACCCCCGGCTGTGGCATTATCTGTCCAGCTAGTGGAGCCCGATGCTGGTGTAAAAAATACGGGGGACCCCTACGCCTTTTGTCCCCCGTATTTTTTGCACCAGCACCAGGCGCAGAGCCCGGTGCTGGTTTTAAAAATACGGGGGATCCCCTGTCAGTTTTTCCCCCGGATTTTTAGAACCAGGACCGTCTCGAAGAGCCCGAGGCTGGTTATGCTTAGGAGGGGGGACCCCACGCAATTTTTTTTCGTGGTTTTTGCCGGGTTTTTTTGCATTTTTACAAGTCTAATCAAAATCCGTCAAATCGGCCGTTTTTCGACAGCGGGACTGTCGAATCCGTTTTTTATTGAATATGTTGAATTCCGGCATCCACTTGCCGGAATTCGATGGTCGAATTGTGTCGAATTAAAAAACGGGCGAAAAATTTACGAGATTCGCCGGCAATTGCATATACCCCATAACATCTGTGCAAAAAATATATCATGTTCTGCTGAATAACGTACTGGGAAATGCAGGAAAAATGTTAGTAAATTTTATTTTAATTTACATTTTAAAAGTAATTTCAAGTTGTTGTTTTTTGTTTGGTTTTTAATTAAATATAGGTTCTGTCATCCCATTTGAACAATGTTTGAGTAACCGCTGATCAAAAAGGAAAGCTCCACAATTCACTCAATAAAAACTAAAAAAAAAATCCTAAATAGACCACAAGCTGCCTGCTCAGCAGTTATGTAACAGTAAAGTTTACTTAGCCCAGGCAGTTAGCCAAAAGTAACAAAGGGAAATAAGTGCTATAAAATAATCATCATTGTTAGCATAGACTTACACATTCATAACCAACAATACTATAGCTATGGTAGGAGCATTAAGGCAAGCTATGGACAGCCACAATTCTGTGTCATTGTGCAACTTGGCTCAACGCCAGTTACTAAAGAGATGGGTATTCACGATTCCATTATTTTTTCCCGACACCAAGAATGGGGCAGATTCAATTGTTTTGGCCGTCTAAAAATTCTGTCTAAACCAGACATTTTAGACGCCCAAACAATAGTCACAATTCAATTGCGTTTGGGAGCCAATGCACATTGCGCATGTCGCACCCAAACAGATAGGGTTTAGCTGCCTAAAACGGCTAAATTCCCTGAAAATGGACGCCTAAAGTGACCAGTTTACACACATTTTTTTCCTGCACCTCATCTGCGATAAAAAAAAAAAATGTGTCCTCCGCGGCCACTGGGCACCCAAATGGTAGAACAATTGAATTGCTACTATTGGGAAGCCATGGAAAAAAACATTTGAATCGGCCCCAGAGATTCTAACAAAGTAAAAAGCATGAAAACAGCACTGCTACAATATTAGCTAAAAAAGGCAAAATGCATCGAATCTAGGTTATAATGATATATGGGTAGCAACACTTATCATGGACATTGTGACTATAGAATTCCAACTTTGTTTTGGGGCCCAAAAAGCACCATTCTTAAGGCCTGCCAGATATATACATCAAAATGCATGGTTGGCGTAGTGGTTAGCATTACTGTTTCACAGAACGGAGGACTTAGGTTCAATTCCCACCAAGTCCATATCAGTGTGGAGTTTGTACGAGGGTGGTTAATTAAGTAAAGTAAAAAGACCTCTCATATGCAATGTTCTCTATTTCATTCTGATTTCTCAGCAGCCCTTACACTGCGCCATCAGTCAAACTGTTCCAATATCAGTCGTAAGATGGGTCTGGCGGAAGCATGATCACACATTGCGGTGCATCGTGTGATCAGATTTCTGCGTCTAAAGGGCACATCAGTAGCTGAAGTTCATCGCCACCTTGACGAGGTGTATGGTGGTAACGTCATGTCACAGAAACAGGTTGGGGTCTTTTGCACTGCCTATGGTGGACTTGCTTGGCTGGCCGTTCATCTTGAACGTCTGTCCTACATTTATCAAAGGCAGTACACAAAATCCCAAATACTTTGAAACATCGTTATGTATTAGAACCTTGATAAACCATGTTGATATGATTTATCCTACATCCGTCAATAAAATCATTTTATTACTGCCTATTATTCTATTACATCTGAATATATGTACATAGAGTAGACCAAACATATTAACACACACAAAGTACACTTAGAGATGACGAAATTGAAAATAACAAAGGGGTTGATTCGAATCAATTCAACGCAAATTGAATAGCGCCAGGAATGAGGTCCCGAAGCTATTCAATTTAGAGCGCTGCTATGTCGGAGAATGGCGCATTCTCCAACCTAAGCGCCCCACCGTGATGCTCTTTGCACCGAGCTAGGGCACAAAATTGCAGACCTAGTTTTGTCGGATTTCTGCTTGCACCCCAGGATGGGTGCAAGCAGAAATTCACTAGTCAGACTTAAAAGCGCACTAAACTGAATAGCTCCATGACCTTCTTCTCGGCACTAAACAATTTCTGTTGCATTGAATCGACCCCCAATGTTAGTTGTGGTTTTCTCCTGTCCTGTACGATTGTTAGGAGAGGAGTTTGTGGAGTCTTAGCTGATACTAGGCAGATTTAGTACCTCTCTGAAATGGTTCACCCTCCCTATTTCTCGGTTGTGTGTGAATTTACTGCATAGGTTAAGCCACTCAAATGAAGACCAAAAGGAACAAGAATGTGGAATAATACTAGAGGGATTCCCTTATAATAAGCTCTTTTTTTTTTTTTTTTTTTAAAGACGTCACGTGCGCCTTTGGTCACTGTATAAAAATTAAAACACAAAAAAAATTGTTTATTTATTACATCTGGTTTAAACAAAAAATAAGAATTTACTCACCGGTAATTCTATTTCTCGTAGTCCGTAGTGGATGCTGGGAACTCCGTAAGGACCATGGGGAATAGCGGCTCCGCAGGAGTCTGGGCACAACTAAAAGAAAGCTTTAAGACTACCTGGTGTGCACTGGCTCCTCCCACTATGACCCTCCTCCAAGCCTCAGTTAGGATACTGTGCCCGGAAGAGCTGACACAATAAGGAAGGATTTTGAATCCCGGGTAAGACTCATACCAGCCACACCAATCACACCGTATAACTCGTGATACCATATCCAGTTAACAGTATGAAACATAACTGAGCCTCTCAACAGATGGCTCATAACAATAACCCTTTAGTGAACAATAACTATGTACAAGTATTGCAGACAATCCGCACTTGGGACGGGCGCCCAGCATCCACTACGGACTACGAGAAATAGAATTACAGGTGAGTAAATTCTTATTTTCTCTGACGTCCTAGTGGATGCTGGGAACTCCGTAAGGACCATGGGGATTATACCAAAGCTCCCAAACGGGCGGGAGAGTGCGGATGACTCTGCAGCACCGAATGAGAGAACTCAAGGTCCTCCTCAGCCAGGGTATCAAATTTGTAGAATTTTGCAAACGTGTTTGCCCCTGACCAAGTAGCAGCTCGGGAAAGTTGTAAAGCCGAGACCCCTCGGGCAGCCGCCCAAGATGAGCCCACCTTCCTTGTAGAATGGGCTTTAACTGATTTAGGATGCGGCAGTCCAGCCGCAGAATGCGCCAGCTGAATTGTGCTACAAATCCAGCGAGCAATAGTCTGCTTAGAAGCAGGAGCACCCAGTTTGTTGGGTGCATACAGGATAAATAGCGAGTCAGTTTTCCTGACTCCAGCCGTGCTGGAAACATACATTTTCAAGGCCCTGACTACGTCCAGTAACTTGGAATCCTCCAAGTCGCTAGTAGCCGTAGGCACTACAATAGGTTGGTTCAAATGAAAAGCAGATACCACCTTAGGGAGAAACTGGGGACGAGTCCTCAATTCTGCCCTATCCATATGGAAAATCAGATAAGGGCTTTTAAATGACAAAGCCGCCAATTCTGATACACGCCTGGCCGAAGCCAAGGCCAATAACATGACCACTTTCCACGTGAGATATTTTAGATCCACGGTCTTTAGTGGCTCAAACCAATGTGATTTTAGGAAATTCAACACCACGTTGAGATCCCAGGGTGCCACTGGAGGCACAAAAGGGGGCTGAATATGCAGCACTCCTTTTACAAATGTCTGAGCTTCAGGTAGTGAAGCTAGTTCTTTTTGGAAGAAAATCGACAGAGCCGAGATCTGTACCTTAATGGAGCCTAATTTTAGGCCCATAGTCACTCCTGCCTGTAGGAAGTGCAGAAATCGACCCAGCTGAAATTCCTCTGTTGGGGCCTTATTGGCCTCACACCAAGCAACATATTTCCGCCATATGCGGTGATAATGTTTTACAGTTACATCTTTCCTGGCTTTAATCAGCGTAGGAATGACATCCTCCGGAATGCCCTTTTCCTTTAGGATCCAGCGTTCAACCGCCATGCCGTCAAACGCAGCCGTGGTAAGTCTTGGAACAGACAGGGCCCCTGCTGCAGCAGGTCCTGTCTGAGCGGCAGAGGCCATGGGTCCTCTGAGATCATCTCTTGAAGTTCCGGGTACCAAGCTCTTCTTGGCCAATCCGGAACCACGAGTATTTCCTTACTCCTCGTTTTCTTATTATTCTCAGTACCTTTGGTATGAGAGGCAGAGGAGGGAACACATAAACTGACTGGTACACCCACGGTGTCACTAGAGCGTCCACCGCTATCGCCTGAGGGTCCCTTGACCTGGCGCAATATCTCTCTAGTTTTTTATTTAGGCGGGACGCCATCATGTCCACCTGTGGCCGTTCACAACGATTTACAATCAGTGTGAAGACTTTTGGATGAAGTCCCCACTCTCCCGGGTGGAGGTCGTGTCTGCTGAGGA
The DNA here is from genome assembly GCF_028390025.1 of Pseudophryne corroboree. Taxonomy (NCBI): domain Eukaryota; kingdom Metazoa; phylum Chordata; class Amphibia; order Anura; family Myobatrachidae; genus Pseudophryne; species Pseudophryne corroboree. The sequence continues at coordinate 722,845,053 of NC_086449.1, forward strand.
AGTCTGCTTCCCAGTTGTCCACTCCCGGAATATACACTGCTGACAGTGCTAGCACGTGATTTTCCGCCCATCGGAGAATCCTTGTGGCTTCTGCCATTGCCGTCCTGCTTCTTGTGCCGCCCTGTCGGTTTACATGGGCGACCGCCGTGATGTTGTCTGACTGGATCAGTACCGGCTGGTGTAGAAGCAGGGGTTTTGCCTGACTTAAGGCATTGTAAATGGCCCTTAGTTCCAGAATATTTATGTGTAGGGAAGTCTCCTGACTCGACCATAGTCCTTGGAAGTTTCTTCCCTGTGTGACTGCCCCCCAGCCTCGAAGGCTGGCATCCGTGGTCACCAGGACCCAGTCCTGTATGCCGAATCTGCGGCCCTCTAGGAGATGAGCACTCTGCAGCCACCACAGCAGAGACACCCTGGTTCTTGGAGACAGGGTTATTAGCCGATGCATCTGAAGATGCGATCCGGACCATTGGTCCAACAGGTCCCACTGAAAGATTCTGGCATGGAACCTGCCGAATGAATTGCTTCGTAAGAAGCCACCATCTTTCCCAGGACTCGCGTGCAGTGATGCACCGACACCTGTTTCGGTTTCAGGAGGTCTCTGACTAGAGATGACAGCTCCTTAGCTTTCTCCTCCGGGAGAAACACTTTTTTCTGGACTGTGTCCAGAATCATTCCCAGGAACAGTAGACGTGTCGTCGGAACCAGCTGTGACTTTGGAATATTCAGAATCCAACCGTGCTGGTGTAGCACCTCCTGAGATAGTGCTACTCCTACCAACAACTGCTCCCTGGATCTCGCCTTTATTAGGAGATCGTCCAAGTACGGGATAATTAAAACTCCCTTTTTTCGAAGGAGTATCATCATTTCCGCCATTACCTTGGTAAACACCCTCGGTGCCGTGGACAGTCCAAACGGCAGCGTCTGGAATTGGTAATGGCAATTTTGTACCGCAAATCTGAGGTACTCCTGGTGAGGATGATAAATGGGGAAATGCAGGTAAGCATCCTTGATGTCCAGGGATACCATGTAATCCCCCTCGTCCAGGCATGCAATAACCGCCCTGAGCGATTCCATCTTGAACTTGAATTTTTTTATGTATGTGTTCAAGGATTTCAAATTTAAAATGGGTCTCACCGAACCGTCCGGTTTCGGTACCACAAACAGTGTGGAATAGTAACCCCGTCCTTGTTGAAGAAGGGGCACCTTGACTATCACCTGCTGGGAATACGGCTTGTGAATTGCCTCTAGCACAGCCTCCCTGCCTGAGGGAGTTGTTGGCAAGGCAGATTTGAGGAAACGGCGGGGGGGGAGACGCCTCGAATTCCAGCTTGTACCCCTGAGATACTACTTGCAAGATCCAGGGATCCACCTGTGAGCGAGCCCACTGATCGCTGAAATTTTTGAGGCGGCCCCCCACCGTACCTGGCTCCGCCTGTGGAGCCCCACCGTCATGCGGTGGACTTGGAAGAAGCGGGGGAGGACTTTTGCTCCTGGGAACCTGCTGTTTGTTGCAGCCTTTTTCCCCTACCTCTACCTTTTTAGGCTGTGAGGGAACATGGGGTAAAAATGCTGACTTCCCAGCTGTCGCTGTGGAAACTAGGTCCGAGAGACCATCCCCGAATAACTCCTCACCCTTATAAGGCAAAACTTCCATGTTTAGTGGTACCTGGGTTTATATCCGAAATGTGTAACACCTCTTTCATTGCCTCAATCATGCAACGAATGGCCCTAGTGGACATTAGATTAGACTCATCGTCGTCGACACTGGTATCGGTATCAGTATCCGTGTCGACATCTGCGTCTGCCATCTGAGGTAGCGGGCGTTTTAGAGCCCCTGATGGCCTTTGAGACACCTGGGCAGGCACGAGCTGAGAAGCCGGCTGTCCCGCATTTGGCATGTCGTCAAATTTTTTGTGTAAGGAGTCGACACTTGCACGTAATTCCTTCCATAAAACCATCCACTCAGGTGTATGCCCCGCAGGGGGCGACATCACTTCTATAGGCATCTGCTCCGCCTCCACATAATTTTCCTCATCAAACATGTCGACACAGCCGTACCGACACACCGCACACACACCGGGAATGCTCTAACAGAGGACAGGACCCCACAGAAGCCCTTTGGGGAGACAGAGAGAGAGTATGCCAGCACACACCAGAGCGCTATATAATGCAGGGACTAACTGAATTATGTCCCCTATAGCTGCTATAATATTTACTGCACCTAAATTTAGTGCCCCCCCCCTCTCTTTTTTACCCTTTTCTGTAGTGTAGACTACAGGGGAGAGCCAGGGAGCTTCCTTCCAGCGGAGCTGTGAGGGAGAAATGGCGCCAGTGTGCTGAGGGAGATAGCTCCGCCCCTTTTTCGCTGACTTTTCTCCCGCTTTTTTAAGGATTCTGGCAGGGGTAATTATCACATATATAGCCTCTGGGGCTATATATTATGATTGTTTTGCCAGCCAAGGTGTTTTTATTGCTGCTCAGGGCGCCCCCCCCCCCAGCGCCCTGCACCCTCAGTGACCGGAGTGTGAAGTGTGTATGAGGAGCAATGGCGCACAGCTGCAGTGCTGTGCGCTACCTTGGTGAAGACAGAAGTCTTCATGCCGCCGATTTTCCTGACTTCTTCTTGCTTCTGGCTCTGTAAGGGGGATGGCGGCGCGGCTCCGGGACCGAACACCAAGGCCAGTTCCATGCGGTCGATCCCTCTGGAGCTAATGGTGTCCAGTAGCCTAAGAAGCCCAAGCTAGCTGCAAGCAGGTAGGTTCGCTTCTTCTCCCCTTAGTCCCTCGTTGCAGTGAGCCTGTTGCCAGCAGGTCTCACTGTAAAATAAAAAACCTAAAATATACTTTCTTTCTAAGAGCTCAGGAGAGCCCCTAGTGTGCATCCAGCTCGGCCGGGCACAAAAATCTAACTGAGGCTTGGAGGAGGGTCATAGTGGGAGGAGCCAGTGCACACCAGGTAGTCTAAAAGCTTTCTTTTAGTTGTGCCCAGACTCCTGCGGAGCCGCTATTCCCCATGGTCCTTACGGAGTTCCCAGCATCCACTAGGACGTCAGAGAAAATATATTTTGATATGTTCTCATTTTCTGTTGCATGTCAAAACAGTGGTTAATTGGAAAATAAAAGTTGTTCAATGTATGCTGCCATATTTTCAGCACTTCACATCACTGTGGCCACAGGTTTGATTTTGCGCAGGGTACTATCTGTGTGGAGTTTGTATGTTGTTTTCGTGTTTGTGGGAGTTTAAAGTAGGTGCTTAAGTTTCTGCCCACATTCCAAAATCATGATGGCAAGATAACTGGATTCTGACTAACCAAAACAAATGTGTGATGGCTGCCTGGGAATGTAGACTGTAAACTTAATTTAGGAGTTATGAGTGAGTGATGTGAAGGATTATATAGTCTTTGCACAGCGTTAACACATACATATATATATTTTTTTATTTTTTATTTTTATTTTTTTTTATTTCAGAGATGAACGGGTTCGGATTTATTCGGTTCTTAACGTCAGAATGATCACAAGTTTTTTTTTCTGGATTTGACATATTGGCTAACCAAAACACGGGACGTCCGTGAGCCAATAAGGAGATTCAGATTCTGGTAAATCCGAATAAAACCGAAACCGCTCATCTGTAAAAAAATAATAAGATTTTAAACCTACCGGTAAATCTTTTTCTCGTAGTCCGTAGAGCAGAGGTTCTCAAACTCGGTCCTCGGGGGCACACACAGTGCATGTTTTGCAGGTCTCCTCACAGAATCGCAAGTGAAATAATTAGCTCCACCTGTGGACCTTTTAAAATGTGTCAGTGAGTAATTAATACACCTGTGCACCTGCTGGGTTACCTGCAAAACATGCACTGTGTGTGCCCCCGAGGACCGAGTTTGAGAACCTCTGCCGTAGAGGATGCTGGGACTCCGTAAGGACCAAGGGGATAGACGGGCTCCGCAGGAGACATGGGCACTTTAAGAAAGACTTTGGATCTGGGTGTGCACTGGCTCCTCCCTCTATGCCCCTCCTCCAGACCTCAGTTAGAGAAACTGTGCCCAGAAGAGACGGACAGTACGAGGAAAGGATTTTTGTTAATCCAAGGGCAAGATTCATACCAGCCACACCAATCACACCGTATAACTTGTGATATACTAACCAGTTAACAGTATGAAAACAACATAGCATCAGTCCAAGACCGATGAAAACTATAACATAACTCTTATGTAAGCAAAACTATATACAAGTCTTGCAGAAGTAGTCCGCACTTGGGACGGGCGCCCAGCATCCTCTACGGACTACGAGAAAAAGATTTACCGGTAGGTTTAAAATCTTATTTTCTCTAACGTCCTAGAGGATGCTGGGACTCCGTAAGGACCATGGGGATTATACCAAAGCTCCCAAACGGGCGGGAGAGTGCGGATGACTCTGCAGCACCGATTGAGCAAACAGGAGGTCCTCCTCAGCCAGGGTATCAAACTTATAGAACTTTGCAAAGGTGTTTGACCCCGACCAAGTAGCAGCTCGGCACAGCTGTAGTGCCGAGACCCCTCGGGCAGCCGCCCAAGATGAGCCCACCTTCCTAGTGGAATGGGCCTTAACCAACTTTGGTAACGGCAATCCTGCCGTAGAATGCGCCTGCTGAATCGTGTTACAGATCCAGCGAGCAATAGTCTGCTTTGAAGCAGGGCCGCCGACCTTGTTGGCTGCATACAGGACAAACAGTGCTTCTGTTTTTCTGATCCTAGCCGTTCTGGCCACGTAAATTTTCAAAGCCCTGACCACATCAAGGGACTCGGAATCCTCCAAGTCACGTGTAGCCACAGGCACGACAATAGGTTGGTTCATATGAAAGAATGAGACCACCTTAGGTAGGAATTGAGGACGGGTCCGCAATTCCGCTCTATCCATATGGAAAACTAGATAGGGGCTTTTATGTGATAAAGCCGCTAATTCCGAAACTCGCCTAGCCGAAGCCAAGGCTAACAACATGACCACCTTCCAAGTGAGATATTTCAACTCCAGTGTTCTAAGTGGTTCAAACCAATGTGACTTAAGGAAACTTAACACCACGTTAAGGTCCCAAGGTGCCACCGGAGGTACAAAAGGAGGCTGAATATGCAGTACTCCCTTCACAAAAGTCTGTACTTCAGGTAGAGAGGCTAATTCCTTTTGAAAGAAAATGGATAAGGCCGAAATCTGAACTTTAATGGAGCCTAATTTAAGGTCCAAATTCACTCCAGTTTGTAGGAAGTGAAGAAAACGGCCTAGATGGAATTCTTCCGTAGGAGCATTCCTGGCCTCACACCAAGAAACATATTTTCGCCATATTCGGTGATAATGTTTAGATGTCACGTCCTTCCTAGCCATTATTAGCGTAGGAATGACCTCATCCGGAATACCTTTTTCCGCTAGGATCCGGAGTTCAACCGCCATGCCGTCAAATGCAGCCGCGGTAAGTCTTGGAACAGACAGGGACCCTGTTGCAACAGGTCCTGTCTTAGAGGAAGAGGCCACGGATCTTCTGTGAGCATTTCCTGCAGATCCGGATACCAGGCCCTTCGTGTCCAATCCGGAACAATGATTATTGTTCTCACTCCTCTTTTTCTTATTATTCTCAACACCTTGGGTATGAGAGGAAGAGGAGGGAATACACAGACCGACTGGAACACCCGCGGTTTCACTAGGGCGTCCACAGCTACCGCCTGAGGATCTCCTGACCTGGCGCAATACCTTTGTAGCTTTTTGTTGAGACGGGACACCATCATGTTTTTTTTTAGGGCAGTCCCCACCGACTTGCAATCTGTGCGAAGACTTCCTGATGAAGTCCCCACTCTCCCGGATGCAGGTCGTATCTGCTAAGGAAGTCTGCTTCCCAGTTGTCCACTCCCGGAATGAACACTGCTGACAGTGCGCTTACATGATTCTCCGCCCAGCGAAGAATTCTGGTGGCTTCCGCCATCGCCACTGAGCTCCTTGTGCCGCCCTGGCGGTTTACATGAGCTACTGCGGTGACGTTGTCTAACTAGATCAGAACTGGTCGGTCGCGAAGTAAGGTCTCCGCTTGATGTAGGGCGTTGTATATGGCCCTTAGTTCCAGGATGTTAGTGTGAAGACAAGTCTCTTGACTTGACCAAAGGCCTTGGAAATTTCTTCCCTGTGTGACTGCTCCCCAACCTCGGAGGCTCGCGTCCGTGGTCACCAGGATCCGATCCTGAATGCCGAACCTGCGGCCCTCTAGAAGGTGAGCACTCTGCAGCCACCACAGGAGAGATACCCTGGCCCTGGGGGACAGGGTGATCCGCTGATGCATTTGCAGATGTGACCCGGACCATTTGTCCAATAGGTCCCATTGGAAAGTCCTTGCATGGAACCTGCCGAAGGGAATGGCTTCGTACGTTGCCACCATTTTTCCCAGGACTTGAGTGCGCTGATACTTGTTTTGGCTTCAACAGGTTCTTGACTAGAGTCATGAGTTCCTGAGCTTTTTCTATCGGAAGAAAAACCCTTTTCTGGTCTGTATCCAGAATCATGCCCAAGAAGGTCAGACGAGTCGTAGGAACCAACTGTGACTTCGGGATATTGAGAATCCAACCGTGTTTCTGTAACACCTTCAGTGAAAGTGACACGCTGTTCAACAACTGCTCTTTTGATCTCGCCCTTATTAGGAGATTGTCCAAGTATGGGATAATTGTGACTCCTTGCTTGCGTAGAAGCACCATCATTTCCGCCAATTACCCTGAAATTGGTAATGACAATACTGTACCGTAATTCTCAGGTACGCCTGATGGGGCGGATAAATGGGAACATGAAGGTATGCAGCCTTTAATCCTAGATACACCATAAAATCCCCCCCTTCCAGGCTGGCGATGATCGCTCTGAGCGATTCCACCTTGAATTTGAACCTTTTCAAGTATAGGTTCAGAGATTTTAATTTTAAAATAGGTCTGACCGAACAGTCTGGTTTCGGGACTACAGCCAAGGTTGAGTAATATCCCCTTCCTTGTTGAAGGAGGGGAACCTTGAGCACCACCTGTTGGAGATACAATGTGTGAATTGTATTTAATATTATCTCCCTTTCTGGGGGAGAAGCCGGTAGGGCCGATAAGGAAAACCGGCGAGTAGGCACCTCTTCGAATTCCAGCTTGTAACCCTGAGAAACAATTTCTATTGCCCAGGGATCCACTTGTGAGTGAACTCAGATGTGGCTGAAGAGTCGAAGACGTGCTCCCACTGGGGCGGACTCCCTTAGCAGAGCCCCAGCGTCATGCGGTGGATTTAGTAGAGGCCGGGGAGGACTTCTGTTCCTGGGAACTAGCTGTGCCCTGCGCCCTTACCTCTGGTAAGAAAGGACGCTCCTCGTACTTTCTTGTTTTTCTGCGACCGAAAGGACTGCATTTGATAATGTCGTGCTTTCTTAGGCTGTGAGGGAATACAAGGCAAAATATCAGATTTACCAGCTATAGCTGTGGAGACCAGGTCAGAGAGCCCTTCTCCACCCAATTCCTCACCCTTGTAAGGTAAAACCTCCATATGCCTCTTTTAGTCGGCATCACCTGTCCATTGCATGTTCCACAGGGCACGTCTAGCAGAAATCGACATAGCGTTGACTCTAGAACACAGTAGACCAATGTCTCTTTGAGCATGTCATATATAAGACAGCATCTTTTATATATCCTAGGGTCAATAACATGGTATCCTTATCTAGGGTTTCAATCTCCGCTGATAAGGTATCTGTCCACGCTGCTACATCGCTATAAACCCCTGCCGACACAATTGCCGGTCTGAGTTGTGTACCAGAATGTGTGTAAATGGACTTCAAAGTACTTTTCTGCATGCTATCTGCAGGATCCCTGAGGGTAGCTGTATCTTGGTATGTCAGCGCTACCTTTTGGGTAAACGTGTCAACGCCTTGTCCACCTTAGGGGAGGATTCCCATCGTATCCTGGCCCTAGCAGGGAAAGGATACGCCATGATAATTCTTTTGGGGAACTGCAGTTTCTTGTCTGGAGATTCACGCTCTTTTTCACACAATTCATTTGGTTCATGAGAGGGGGGAAATGTTCTCTCAGCTTTCTTCCCCTTAAACATGTGTACCCTCATGTCAGGGACAGATGGGTCATCAGTGATATGCAAAACATCTTTTATTACAATAATCATATATTGAATACTTTTCTGCCAGTTTTGGCTGTAACTTTTCATCATCGTAGTCGACACTGGAGTCAGACTCCGTGTCGGTATCAGTGTCTATTATTTTGGATAGTGGGCGTTTTGAGACTCTGAAGGTCCCTGCGACATAGGGACAGACATGGGTAGATTCCCTGTCTGTTCTCTAATCTTTTGTGCAATAAATTTACCTCAGCACTTAATTCCACATATCCAGTCAGGTGTCGGCGTTGTCGACAGAGACACCACACACACACATTTGCTCCATCTCCTCCTTAGAAGAGCCTTTTACCTCAGACATATCGACACACACGTACCGACACACCACACACTCAGGGAATCCTCTTATCTGAAGACAGTTCCCCCACAAGGTCCTTTGGCGAGACAGAGAGAGAGTATGCCAGCACACACCCAGCGCTAATACCCCAGGAAAAACACACAATGTGTTTGCCCAGTAGCGCTGTAATACTATTATTTGCTGCCAATTATGTGCCCCCCCTCTTCTCTGAAACCCCCTTTCACCGTGGATAAGCAGGGGAGAGTCCGGGGAGCTTCCTCTCAGCTGTGCTGTGGAGAAAATGGCACTGGTGAGTGCTGAGGGAGAAGCCCCGCCCCCTCTGCGGCGGGCTTCTGTCCCGCTTAAATATAATAAAAACTGGCGGGGGCTCTTTATATATACAGTGCCTAGCTGTATATATATATATCTCTTTTGCCAGAAATTAGGTTTATATTGCTGCCCAGGGCGCCCCCCCTGCGCCCTTACAGTGACTGCCGTGTGTGAGGTGTGTGGGAGCAATGGCGCACAGCTGCACTGTTGTGCGTTACCTCAGTGAAGATCATGAAGTCTTCTGCCGCCTCTGAAGTCTTCTTTTTCTTCTTATACTCACCCGGCTTCTATCTTCCGGCTCTGTGAGGAGGACGGCGGCGCGGCTCCGGGACAACTCCAGGGTGAGACCTGTGTTCTGACTCCCTCTGGAGCTAATGGTGTCCAGTAGCCTAAGAAGCAGAGCCTTGAAACTCACAGAAGTAGGTCTGCTTCTCTCCCCTCAGTCCCTCGATGCAGGGAGTCTGTTGCCAGCAGGCTCCCTGAAAATAAAAAACCTAACAAATATACTTTCTGTCAGGAAGCTCAGGAGAGCTCCCTGAAGTGCACCCATCTCCTCTGGGCACAGTATCAAACTGAGGTCTGGAGGAGGGGCATAGAGGGAGGAGCCAGTGCACACCCAGATCCAAAGTTTTTCTTAAAGTGCCCATGTCTCCTGCGGAGCCCGTCTATCCCCTTGGTCCTTACGGAGTCCCATCATCCTCTAGGACGTAAGAGAAAATGAAAATAAATTGAAAACATTTGCACATGATGCACACAGAAAAGAAAAGAAAAAAGCTGTAAGGCAAATAATGTTATAATTTGTTTATAATTCTCTGTAATCACCACTCATGTCTCTTTCACTGTGGATGAATCATCTGGCACATCAGTGAGGGTTATGCAGCCTCCCCCCTCTTTCCACAACATGTGCGAGACCACATTTAAAAAAAAAAAGTCTTAACATAAAACCAATTCTTTATATGAAAGAGCTCATAGACATATCAGGGTGGGGTTGGGTATGCGTGACCGGCTTACAGATGCCCAGTGGGGGGAGCAGACGAAGCCCTTTGCGGACTCGGTGGCACCACAGGTTCTATTCCCACTCTATGGGTGTCGTGGACACTGACGAACGGGAATAGTCCCTGCTAGTCGGCATGCCGACTGACGGGACTGCAAGGGTGCAGGATTCCGGCGTCCGTATTGTGACCGGCGGTCTCCTGACTGCGGGTCACATAACTGCCTCCCATATAAGGACTTAAAAACACGATTGAGCTGGACACATTTGTGGGTGGAGTCATAACGATTTTTCTGAAGTCCAAAAACTTAGGTACTATGGTAGACTACTTGCTGAGACACATACACCTTGGTTTTAACAAAACATTCTGAATATTAAGTGGATATGTCGACTTGATACCACGAACAATATATAAGGGGGGGGGGGGGGGGGGGGGGGGGGGTGTCAATTGCTTTCTCACGCTTACAGCTCCCTTCTGAAGTTACTTGCGTTATTCAATTGTTTGTGCTATGACTAAATGCCCTAGGATTAGTCACACAAAGCAACGAAACACATGCAAATCACTGGGCCTGACCTTGGGCAGATTTCTGCTAGCCACCTACGGAGGATGCAAGCAGAAATAATGGGGGCCCAGGGCACACGCATCCAGCGGCACAAAGCCCCTGATGACTTTAGACGTTAGCTGCGGCAGCGCAAAACAATTCTCTCCCCACCGCCCCTAAGAGGGATATTATAGTAACCAAATTTTTTTCATTAATGAAATACCAATAAGACGGATTGTCTTCTAATGTAACTAATCAGCGCACACATTTCCATGCAAAGTGATTGTAAGATCACCCCCATCACACAAAAAATAAGAATTTACTTACCGATAATTCTATTTCTCATAGTCCGTAGTGGATGCTGGGGACTCCGTAAGGACCATGGGGAATAGCGGCTCCGCAGGAGACTGGGCACATCTAAAGAAAGCTTTAGGACTATCTGGTGTGCACTGGCTCCTCCCCCTATGACCCTCCTCCAAGCCTCAGTTAGGATACTGTGCCCGGACGAGCGTACACAATAAGGAAGGATTTTGAATCCCGGGTAAGACTCATACCAGCCACACCAATCACACCATACAACTTGTGATCTGAACCCAGTTAACAGCATGATAACAGAGGAGCCTCTAGAAAAGATGGCTCACTACAGCAATAACCCGATTTTTTGGTAACAATAACTATGTACCAGTATTGCAGACAATCCGCACTTGGGATGGGCGCCCAGCATCCACTACGGACTATGAGAAATAGAATTATCGGTAAGTAAATTCTTATTTTCTCTAACGTCCCAAGTGGATGCTGGGGACTCCGTAAGGACCATGGGGATTACACCAAAGCTCCCAAACGGGCGGGAGAGTGCGGATGACTCTGCAGCACCAAATGAGAGAACTCCAGGTCCTCCTCAGCCAGGATATCAATTTTGTAGAATTTTACAAACGTATTTGCTCCTGACCAAGTAGCTGCTCGGCAAAGTTGTAAAGCCGAGACCCCTCGGGCAGCCGCCCAAGATTAGCCCACCTTCCTTGTGGAGTGGGCATTTACAGATTTTTGGCTGTGGCAGGCCTGCCACAGAATGTGCAAGCTGAATTGTACTACAAATCCAACGAGCAATAGTCTGCTTAGAAGCAGGAGCACCCAGCTTGTTGGGTGCATACAGGATAAACAGCGAGTCAGATTTCCTGACTCCAGCCGTCCTGGAAACATATATTTTCAGGGCCCTGACAACGTCTAGCAACTTGGAGTCCTCCAAGTCCCTAGTAGCCGCAGGCACCACAAATAGGTTGGTTCAGGTGAAACGCTGAAACCACCTTAGGGAGAAACTTAGGACGAGTCCTCAATTCCGCCCTGTCCGAATGGAAAATCAGATAAGGGCTTTTTTAGGATAAAGCCGACAATTCTGACACGCGCCTGGCCCAGTCCAGGGCCAACAGCATGACCACTTTCCATGTGAGATATTTTAACTCCACAGATTTAAGTGGTTCAAACTAATGTGACTTTTGGAACCCAAAACTACATTGAGATCCCAAAGTGCCACTGGAGGCACAAAAGGAGGCTGTATATGCAGTACCCCTTTTACAAACGTCTGAACTTCAGGGACTGAAGCTAGTTCTTTTTGGAAGAAAATTGACAGGGCCGAAATTTGAACCTTAATGGACCCTAATTTCAGGCCCATAGACACTCCTGTTTGCAGGAAATGTAGGAATCGACCCAGTTGAATTTCCTCCGTCGGGCCTTACTGGCCTCGCACCACGCAACATATTTTCGCCAATTGCGGTGATAATGTTTTTGCGGTTACATCCTTCCTGGCTTTGATCAGGATAGGGATGACTTCATCCGGAATGCCTTTTTTCCTTCAGGATCCGGCGTTCAACCGCCATGCCGTCAAACGCAGCCGCGGTAAGTCTTGGAACAGACAGGGTCCTTGCTGGAGCAGGTCCCTTCTTAGAGGTAGAGGCCACGGATCCTCCGTGAGCATCTCTTGAAGTTCCGGTTACCAAGTCCTTCTTGGCCAATCCGGAGCCACGAATATAGTGCTTACTCCTCTCCATCTTATCAATCTCAGTACCTTGGGTATGAGAGGCAGAGGAGGGAACACATACCCTGACTGGTACACCCACGGTGTTACCAGAGCGTCTACAGCTTATTGCCTGAGGGTCCCTGGACCTGGCGCAATACCTGTCGAGTTTTTCCCAACGGTTTATAATCATGTGGAAGACTTCTGGGTGAAGTCCCCACTCTCCCGGGTGGAGGTCGTGCTGAGGAAGTCTGCTTCCCAGTTGTCCACTCCCGGAATGAATACTGCCGACAGTGCTATCACATGATTTTCCGCCCAGCGAAGAATCCTTGCAGCTTCTGCCATTGCCCTCCTGTTTCTTGTGCCACCCTGTCTGTTTACGTGGGTGACTGCCATGATGTTGTCCGACTGGATCAACACCGGCTGACCTTGAAGCAGAGGTCTTGCTAAGCTTAGAGCATTGTAAATGTCCCTTAGCTTCAGGATATTTATGTGAAGTGATGTCTCCAGGCTTGACCCTAAGCCCTGGATATTCCTTCCCTGTGTGACTGCTCCCCAGCCTCGCAGGCTGGCATCCGTGGTCACCAGGACCCAGTCCTGAATGCCGAATCTGCGGCCCTCTAGAAGATGAGCACTCTGCAACCACCACAGGAGGGACACCCTTGTCCTTGGTGACAGGGTTATCCGCTGATGCATCTGAAGATGCGACCCGGACCATTTGTCCAACAGGTCCCACTGGAAAGTTCTTGCGTGGAATCTGCCGAATGGGATTGCTTCGTAGGAAGCCACCATTTTACCCAGAACCCTTGTGCGTTGATGCACTGAGACTTGGCTCGGTTTTAGGAGGTTCCTGACTAGCTCGGATAACTCCCTGGCTTTCTCCTCCGGGAGAAACACCTTTTTCTGGACTGTGTCCAGGATCATCCTTAGGAACAGAAGACAAGTCGTCGGAACCAGCTGCGATTTTGGAATATTGAGAATCCAATCGTGCTGCCGCAACACTACCTGAGATAGTGCTACACCGACCTCCAACTGTTCCCTGGATCTTACCCTTATCAGGGAATTGTCCAAGTAAGGGATAACTAAAATTCCCTTCCTTCGAAGGAATATCATCATTTCGGCCATTACCTTGGTAAAGACCCGGGGTGCCGTGGACCATCCATACGGCAGCGTCTGAACTGATAGTGACAGGTCTGTACCATAAACCTGAGGTACCCTTGGTGAGAAGGGTAAATTTTGACATGAAGGTAAGCATCCTTGATGTCCCGAGACATCATGTAGTCCCCTTCTTCCAGGTTCGCAATCACTGCTCTGAGTGACTCAATCTTGAATTTGAACCTCTGTATGTAAGTGTTCAAAGATTTTAGATTTAGAATCGGTCTCACCGAGCCGTCCGGCTTCGGTACCACCACAGTGTGGAATAATACCCCGTTCCCTGTTGCAGGAGGGGTATCTTGATTATCACCTGCTGGGAATACAGCTTGTGAATGGCTTCCAAAACTGTCTCCCTGTCAGAAGGAGACATCGGTAAAGCCGACTTTAGGAAACGGCGAGGGGGAGACGTCTCGAATTCTAATTTGTACCCCTGAGATATCACCTGAAGGATCCAGGGGTCTACTTGCGAGTGAGCCCACTGCACGCTGAAATTCATTGAGACGGGCCCCCCACCGTGCCTGATTCTGCTTGTAAAGCCCCAGCGTATACTGAGGGCTTGGCAGAGGCGGGAGAGGGTTTCTGTTCCTGGGAACTGGCTGATTTCTGCAGCCTTTTTCCTCTCCCTGTCACGGGGCAGAAATGAGGAACCTTTTGCCCGCTTGTCCACGAAAAGACTGCGCCTGATAATACGGCGTCTTCTCATGTTGAGAGGCGACCTGGGGTACAAACGTGGAATTCCCAGCTGTTGCCGTGGCCACCAGGTCTGAAAGACCGACCCCAAATAACTCCTCCCTTAACAAAGCAATACTTCCAAATGCCGTTTGGAATACGCATCACCTGACCACTGACGTGTCCATAACCCTCTACTGGTAGAAATGGACAACGCGCTTAGACTTGATGCCAGTCGGCAAATATTCCGCTGTGCATCACGCATATATAAAAATGCATCTTTTAAATGCTCTATAGGCAAAAATATACTGTCCCTATCTAGGGTATCAATATTTTCAGTCAGGGAATCCGACCACGCCAACCCAGCACTGCACATCCAGGCTGAGGCGATTGCTGGTCGCAGTATAACACCAGTATGTGTGTAAATACCTTTTAGGATACCCTCCTGCTTTCTATCAGCAGGATCCTTAAGGGCGGCCATCTCAGGCGAAGGTAGAGCCCTTACAAGCGTGTGAGCGCTTTATCCCCCCTAGGGGGTGTTTCCCAACGCACCCTAACCTCTGGCGGGAAAGGATATAATGCCAATAACATTTTAGAAATTATCCGTTGTTATCGGGGGAAACCCACGCATCATCACACACCTCATTTAATTTCTCAGATTCAGGAAAACTACAGGTAGTTTTTCCTCACCGAACATAATACCCCTTTTTTGGTGGTACTCGTATTATCAGAAATGTGTAAAACATTTTTCATTGCCTCATTCATGTAACGTGTGGCCCTACTGGAAGTCACATTCGTCTCTTCACCGTCGACACTGGAGTCAGTATCCGTGTCGGCGTCTATATCTGCCATCTGAGGTAACGGGCGCTTTAGAGCCCCTGACGGCCTATGAGACGTCTGGACAGGCACAAGCTGAGTAGTTGGCTGTCTCATGTCAACCACTGTCTTTTATACAGAGCTGACACTGTCACGTAATTCCTTCCAACAGTTCATCCACTCAGGTGTCGACCCCCTAGGGGGTGACATCACTATTACAGGCAATCTGCTCCGTCTCCACATCATTTTTCTCCTCATACATGTCGACACAAAAGTACCGACATACAGCACACACACAGGGAATGCTCTGATAGAGGACAGGACCCCACTAGCCCTTTGGGGAGACAGAGGGAGAGTTTGCCAGCACACACCAGAGCGCTATATATATATACAGGGATAACCTTATATAAGTGTTTTTCCCCTTATAGCTGCTGTATAGTTAATACTGCGCCTAATTAGTGCCCCCCTCTCTTTTTTTAACCCTTTCTGTAGTGTAGTGACTGCAGGGGAGAGACAGGGAGCTTCCCTCCAACGGAGCTGTGAGGGAAAATGGCGCCAGTGTGCGGAGATAGGCTCCGCCCATTTTTCGCGGACTTTTCTCCTGCTTTTTTATGGATTCTGGCAGGGGTTAAATGCATCCATATAGCCCAGGAGCTATATGTGATGCATTTTTTTTGCCATCCAAGGTGTTTTTATTGCGTCTCAGGGCGCCCCCCCCCCAGCGCCCTGCACCCTCAGTGACCAAAGTGTGAAGTGTGCTGAGAGCAATGGCGCACAGCTGCAGTGCTGTGCGCTACCTTGTTGAAGACAGGACGTCTTCTGCCGCCGATTTTCCGGACCTCTTCTGCCTTCTGGCTCTGTAAGGGGGCCGGCGGCGCGGCTCTGGGACCCATCCAAGCTGGGCCTGTGATCGTCCCTCTGGAGCTAATGTCCAGTAGCCTAAGAAGCCCAATCCACTCTGCACGCAGGTGAGTTCACTTCTTCTCCCCTTAGTCCCTCGATGCAGTGAGCCTGTTGCCAGCAGGTCTCACTGAAAATAAAAAACCTAATCTAAAACTTTCACTAAGAAGCTCAGGAGAGCCCCTAGTGTGCACCCTTCTCGTTCGGGCACAGAGATCTAACTGAGGCTTGGAGGAGGGTCATAGGGGGAGGAGCCAGTGCACACCAGATAGTCCTAAAGCTTTCTTTAGATGTGCCCAGTCTCCTGCGGAGCCGCTATTCCCCATGGTCCTTACGGAGTCCCCAGCATCCACTTAGGACGTTAGAGAAAATGGCACTGGTTGTGCAGAATTGTGTGATTGCAGCTCCCGTTACAATGTTATTGTCATAAGAAATCATTGCCCATTCATCCATCTGTAACTCTATGCAAGCTGAACATTTCATTCAGATCACGGTTGATGCTAGATCCAAGTGGCCTAAGGGACCTTTTCCGTCAGGGGGAGGAGCCACGACACAAGGGGGAGGAGCTAGGCCAGCGGGATAGTTGGTCTACTGTCCACGCCACCAACTATTACCTTTAGTAATCAGGTGGCGAGCGGAGCGAGCCACCGAGCCCGAAGCGTGGCGAGCGAAGCGAGCCCGCGAGGGTACTTTTCGGGTACCCTGTTCGCCCGTAGCTCCTCCCCCTAGTGACGTGTCTCCTCCCCTTGAAACGTCAGAAGGTCCCTTCTCCCACTCCGAAATAGAATCAACCTTCAGATCACATTGGTTTATGTAACTCCCACACATGTAAAGAATATGTCCTCATACATCTTTTCTGCAGTCACACCAAACAGCCCCTCTTGGCAGGCAAGGTCGCACAAGGAGATTGTGCTGATTAATTTGATATATGACACTTGTATCTCTATGTGCGGCTGAGTCTCTGAATCTGTGTACAAAGTGCTGCAATGAAGCAGCAGCGGCTTTTTTCCAATACACGTTCTGTTCCGTATACAGACTCAGTCACACAAAATAGGTGTCATATCACATTAATCAGCACAGTCTCCTAGCGCTTCCTAATTGCATTGTGTTGTGTCTAAAGGCCCGAACACACTGGCCGATATATCGGCCGTTCTCTTGAACGGCCGATATATCGCGGGTCTGTCGGCCAGTGTGTACGGCTGATACGTCTGTGAACTCCGTCGTTCACAGACGTATCGCGTCGGCCCCGCAGCACAGCCGACGGACAATATATCTACCGATATATTGGCGCGTCGCTGTGTGTGTACAGTGGTTGGCCGACCGCCTGTACACATGCTGCGGCGGCCGGCGGTGATTGACAACTGAACTGGGCGGGCGTGTGTACATGGCCGCCCAGTTCATGACGTCAGTCCACGACGGATCGGGCAGTGTGTATGCTCAACACAATGCCCGATCCATCCATAGATATATCTGCAGATCAATTGATCGGCAGATATATCTATCAGTGTGTACCCACCATAAGATGCATTTTCGTTATTAATAAAAAAAAATTAAAAAAAGACACTCGACGTTAGAAGCTCACTCATGTCAGACAGCTTGCACTGCCTAGTGTATTGTGGCTAGATGTATGAGGACACGGTTCCGGTATGAATGGTCGACAGTCATTAGGTCGACCACTATTGGTCGACATGGACAAATGGTCGACATATTAAAATGGTCGACACATAAAAAGGTTTTTTGACTTTTTTGGGTGTCGTTTTTTGTGTAAAGTGACGGGGAACCCCAATTAGTGCACCGCATTCGCTCGCCATGCTTCGGGCAAGGTGCCTCGCTGCGCTCGGCACAGATGTTTTCATTCGTAGTCCACGTGGATCGTAAAGTATGGAGAAGTTCCACAAAACAAAAAAAATAAAAATTTACTTACCGATAATTCTATTTCTCGGAGTCCGTAGTGGATGCTGGGGTTCCTGAAAGGACCATGGGGAATAGCGGCTCCGCAGGAGACAGGGCACAAAAAGTAAAGCTTTATGATCAGGTGGTGTGTACTGGCTCCTCCCCCTATGACCCTCCTCCAAGCCTCAGTTAGGATACTGTGCCCGGACGAGCGTACACAATAAGGAAGGATTTATGAATCCCGGGTAAGACTCATACCAGCCACACCAATCACACCGTACAACCTGTGATCTAAACCCAGTTAACAGTATGATAACAGAGGAGCCTCTGAAAGATGGCTCCCTACAACAATAACCCGTTTTAGGTAACAATAACTATGTACAATTATTGCAGATAATCCGCACTTGGGATGGGCGCCCAGCATCCACTACGGACTCCGAGAAAATAAGAATTTACTTACCGATAATTCTATTTCTCATAGTCCGTAGTGGATGCTGGGACTCAGTCAGGACCATGGGGATAGCGGGCTCCGCAGGAGACAGGGCACATCTAAATAAAGCTTTTAGGATCACATGGTGCGTACTGGCTCCTCCCCCTATGACCCTCCTCCAAGCCTCAGTTAGGTACTGTGCCCGGACGAGCGTACACAATAAGGAAGGATCTTGAATCCCGGGTAAGACTCATACCAGCCACACCAATCACATCGTACAACTTGTGATCTGAACCCAGTTAACAGTATGATAACAAAAAACGAAGTAGCCTCTGAAAAGATGGCTCACAACAATAGTAATAACCCGATCTTTGTAACAATAACTATGTACAAGTATTGCAGACAATCCGCACTTGGGATGGGCGCCCAGCATCCACTACGGACTATGAGAAATAGAATTATCGGTAAGTAAATTCTTATTTTCTCTAACGTCCTAGTGGATGCTGGGACTCCGTCAGGACCATGGGGATTATACCAAAGCTCCCAAACGGGCGAGAGAGTGCGGATGACTCTGCAGCACCGAATGAGAGAACTCCAGGTCCTCCTTAGCCAGAGTATCAAATTTGTAAAATTTTACAAACGTGTTCTCCCCTGACCACGTAGCTGCTCGGCAAAGTTGTAATGCCGAGACCCCTCGGGCAGCCGCCCAAGATGAGCCCACTTTCCTTGTGGAGTGGGCCTTTACAGATTTAGGCTGTGGCAGGCCTGCCACAGAATGTGCAAGTTGGATTGTGCTACAGATCCAACGTGCAATCGTCTGTTTAGACGCAGGAGCACCCATCTTGTTGGGTGCATACAATATAAACAACGAGTCAGATTTTCTGACTCCAGCTGTCCTTGAAATATATATTTTTAATGCTCTGACAACGTCCAGTAACTTGGAGTCCTCCAAGTCGCTAGTAGCCGCAGGCACCACAATAGGTAGGTTCAAGTGAAAAGCCGAAACCACCTTAGGGAGAAAATGAGGACGTGTCCGCAGTTCTGCCCTGTCCGAATGGAAAATCAGATATGGGCTTTTGTATGATAAAGCCGCCAACTCTGAAACTCTCCTGGCTGAAGCCAGGGCCAATAGCATGGTTACCTTCCATGTAAGGTATTTTAAATCTACCGATTTTAGAGGCTCAAACCAATGAGATTTGAGAAAATTCAAAACTACGTTCAAATCCCACGGTGCCACTGGAGGCACTATTGGGGGTTGTATACTGTATGTAGTACACCTTTGACAAAAGTTTGTACTTCAGGCACTGATGCCAATTCCTTCTGGAAGAAGATTGATAAGGCCGAAATTTGAACTTTAATGGACCCCAATTTTAGGCCCATAGACAATCCTGCTTGCAGGAAATGTAAGAATCGACCCAATTGAAATTCTTCCGTTGGAGCCTTCTTGGCCTCACACCACGCAACATATTTTCGCCAAATGCGGTGATAATGTTGTACAGTCACTTCCTTTCTAGCCTTAATCAAGGTAGGAATAACTTCCTCTGGAATGCCCTTTTCTTTTAGAATCCGGCGTTCAACCGCCATGCCGTCAAACGCAGACGCGGTAAGTCTTGGAACATACAAGGTCCCTGCTGAAGCAGATCCCTTCTTAGAGGTTGAGGCCATGGATCCTCCGTGAGCATCTCTTGAAGTTCCGGATACCAAGTTCTTCTTGGCCAGTCCGGAGCCACCAGTATTGTTCTTACTCCTCTTTTCCGTATAATTCTCAGTACCTTTGGTATGAGAGGCAGAGGAGGGAACACATACACTGACTGGTACACCCACGGTGTTACCAGAGCGTCCACAGCTATTGCCTGAGGGTCTCTTGACCTGGCGCAATATCTGTCCAATTTTTTGTTTAGGCGAGACGCCATCATGTCCACCTTTGGTCTTTCCCAACGGTTCACAATCATGTGGAAGACTTCTGGATGAAGTCCCCACTCTCCCGGGTGAAGGTCGTGTCTGCTGAGGAAGTCTGCTTCCCAGTTGTCCACTCCCGGGATGAACACTGCTGACAGTGCTATGACATGATTCTCCGCCCAGCGCAGAATCCTTGCAGCTTCTGTCATTGCTCTTCTGCTTCTCGTGCCGCCTTGTCGGTTTACGTGGGCGACTGCCGTGATGTTGTCCGACTGGATCAACACCGGCTGACCCTGAAGCAGCGATTTTGCCAGGCTTAGAGCATTGTAGATCGCTCTTAGCTCCAGTATATTTATGTGAAGGGACGTCTCCAGGTTTGACCACACGCCCTGGAAGTTTCTTCCCTGTGTGACTGCTCCCCAGCCTCGTAGGCTGGCATCCGTAGTCACCAGGACCCAGTCCTGTATGCCGAATCTGCGGCCCTCTAACAGATGGGCACTCTGCAACCACCACAGGAGAGACAACCTTGTTCTTGGTGACAGTGTTATCCGCTGATGCATGTGCAGATGCGATCCGGACCATTTGTCCAGCAGATCCCACTGAAATGTCCGTGCATGGAATCTGCCGAATGGAATCGCTTCGTAAGAAGCCACCATCTTTCCCAGGACTCTTGTGCATTGATGTACTGACACAGTTCCTGGTTTTAGGAGGTTCCTGACAAGTTCGGATAACTCCCTTGCTTTCTCCTCCGGGAGAAACACCTTTTTCTGAACCGTGTCCAGAATCATTCCCAGGAACAGCAGACGAGTTGTCGGGGTCAATTGAGATTTTGGAAGATTCAGAATCCACCCGTGTTGCTGAAGCACTACCTGGGTTAGTGCTACACCGACTTCCAGCTGTTCTCTGGACTTTGCCCTTATCAGGAGATCGTCCAAGTAAGGGATAATTAATACGCCTTTTCTTCGTAGAAGAACCATCATTTCGGTCATTACCTTGGTAAAGACCCGAGGGGCCGTGGACAAACCAAACGGCAGCGTTTGAAACTGATAATGACAGTCTTGTATCACGAACCTGAGATACCCTTGGTGTGAGGGGTAAATTGGGACATGCAGATAAGCATCCTTTATGTCCAGGGACACCATGAAGTCCCCTTCTTCCAGATTCGCTATCACTGCTCTGAGTGACTCCATCTTGAACTTGAATTTCTGTATGTACAGGTTCAAGGATTTCAGGTTTAGAATAGGTCTTACCGAACCGTCCGGCTTCGGTACCACAAATAGTGTGGATATAATACCCCTTTCCCTGTTGTAGGAGGGGTACCTTGACTATCACCTGCTGAGAATACAGCTTGTGAATGGCTTCCAAAACCGACGTCCTTTCTGAGGGAGACGTTGGTAAAGCAGACTTTAGGAACCGGCGAGGGGGAGACCTTTCGAACTCCAACATGTAACCCTGAGATATTATCTGCAGGATCCACGGGTCCACTTGTGAGCGAGCCCACTGATTGCTGAAAATCTTGAGTCGACCCCCCACCGCTCCTGAGTCCGCTTGTAAAGCCCCAGCGTCATGCTGATGGCTTTGTAGAACCCGGGGCGGGCTTCTGGTCCTGGGCAGGGGCTGCTTGCTGCCCTCTCTTACCCTTTCCTCTGCCTCGCGGCAGATAAGACTGTCCTTTTGGTCGCTTGTTTTTATAGGAGCGAAAGGACTGCGGCTGAAAAGACGGTGTCTTTTTCTGTTGGGAGGGGGTCTGAGGTAAAAAAGTGGATTTGCCGGCAGTTGCCGTGGCCACCAGGTCCGAAAGACCGACCCCAAATAATTCCTCTCCTTTATATGGCAATACTTCCATATGCCTTTTGGAATCCGCATCACCTGACCACTGTCGCGTCCATAAACTTCTTCTGGCAGATATGGACATCGCGCTTACTCTTGATGCTAGAGTACAAATATCCCTCTGAGCATCTCGCATATAAAGAAAAGCATCCTTTAATTGCTCTAGAGTCAATAAAATACTGTCCCTATCCAGGGTATCAATATTTTCAGTCAGAGAATCCAACCACACTACCCCAGCACTGCACATCCAGGCTGAGGCTACTGCCGGTCGCAGTATAACACCAGTATGTGTGTATATACTCTTCAGTGTAGTTTCCAGCCTCCTATCTGCTGGATCCTTGAGGGCGGCCGTATCAGGAGACGGCAACGCCACTTGCTTTGATAAACGTGTGAGCGCCTTATCCACCCTAGGGGGTGTTTCCCAGCGCGCCCTAACCTCTGGTGGGAAAGGGTATAATGCCAATAACTTCTTGGAAATTAGCAGTTTTCTATCTGGGTTAACCCACGCTTCGTCACACACGTCATTCAATTCCTCTGATTCTGGAAAAGCTACAGGTAGTTTTTTCACCCCCCACATAATACCCCTTTTTGAGGTACCAGCAGTATCAGAGATCTGCAAAGCCTCCTTCATTGCCGTGATCATATAACGTGTGGCCCTATTGGAAAATACGTTTGTTTCTTCACCGTCGACACTAGATTCATCTGTGTCGGTACCCGTGTCGACTGACTGAGGTAAGGGACGTTTTACAGCCCCTGACGGTGTCTGAGACGCCTGAGCCGGTACTAACTGGTTTTCCGGCCGTCTCATTTCGTCAACTGACTTTTGTAATGTGCTAACATTATCACGTAATTCCATAACTAAAGCCATCCATTCCGGTGTCGACTCCCTAGGGGGTGACATCACCATTACCGGCAATTGCTCTGCCTCCACACCAACATCGTCCTCATACATGTCGACACACACGTACCGACACACAGCAGCCACACAGGGAATGCTCTAATCGAAGACAGGACCCTCTTAGCCCTTTGGGGAGACAGAGGGAGAGTTTGCCAGCACACACCAAAAGCGCTATAAATGTATATAAACAACCCTAGAAGGTGTTGTTTTTGATATAAGCGCTTTTAATATATCAATATCGCCAAATTATGCCCCCCTTCTCTTTGTTACCCTGTTTCTGTAGTGCAGTGCAGGGGAGAGTCCTGGGAGCCTTCCTCACCAGCGGAGCTGAGCAGGAAAATGGCGCTGAGTGCTGAGGAGAATAAGCTCCGCCCCTTTTTCGGCGGGCTTTTCTCCCGGGTTTTAAGAAAACTGGCCTGGGTTAAATACATACATATAGCCTTAATGGCTATATGTGATGTATTTATTTTGCCACTAAAATAAGAATTTACTTACCGATAATTCTATTTCTCGGAGTCCGTAGTGGATGCTGGGGTTCCTGAAAGGACCATGGGGAATAGCGGCTCCGCAGGAGACAGGGCACAAAAGTAAAGCTTTCCGATCAGGTGGTGTGCACTGGCTCCTCCCCCTATGACCCTCCTCCAAGCCAGTTAGGTACTGTGCCCGGACGAGCGTACACAATAAGGGAGGAATTTTGAATCCCGGGTAAGACTCATACCAGCCACACCAATCACACCGTACAACTTGTGATCTAAACCCAGTTAACAGTATGATAACAGCGGAGCCTCTGAAAAGATGGCTCACAACAATAATAACCCGATTTTTGTAACTATGTACAAGTATTGCAGATAATCCGCACTTGGGATGGGCGCCCAGCATCCACTACGGACTCCGAGAAATAGAATTATCGGTAAGTAAATTCTTATTTTCTCTATCGTCCTAGTGGATGCTGGGGTTCCTGAAAGGACCATGGGGATTATACCAAAGCTCCCAAACGGGCGGGAGAGTGCGGATGACTCTGCAGCACCGAATGAGAGAACTCCAGGTCCTCCTTAGCCAGGGTATCAAATTTGTAGAATTTAGCAAACGTGTTTGCCCCTGACCAAGTAGCTGCTCGGCAAGGTTGTAAAGCCGAGACCCCTCGGGCAGCCGCCCAAGATGAGCCCACCTTCCTTGTGGAATGGGCATTTACATATTTTGGCTGTGGCAGGCCTGCCACAGAATGTGCAAGCTGAATTGTATTACACATCCAACTAGCAATAGTCTGCTTAGAAGCAAGAGCACCCAGTTTGTTGGGTGCATACAGGATAACAGCAAGTCAGTTTTCCTGACTCCAGCCGTCCTGGAACATATTTTCAGGGCCCTGACAACATCTAGCAACTTGGAGTCCTCCAAATCCCTAGTAGGTGCAAGGCACCACAATAAGCTGGTTCAGGTGAAACACTGACACCACCTTAGGGAGAGAACTGGGGACGAGTCCGCAGCTCTGCCCTGTCCGAATGGACAAACAGATATGGGCTTTTTTGAGAAAAAACCACCAATTTGACACTCGCCTGGTCCAGGCCAGGGCCAAGAGCATGGTCACTTTTCATGTGAGATGCTTCAAATCCACAGATTTGACTGGTTTTAAACCAATGTGATTTGAGGAATCCCAGAACTACGTTGAGATCCCACAGTGCCACTGGAGGCACAAAAGGGGGTTTGTATATGCAATACTCCCTTGACAAACTTCTGGACTTCAGGAACTGAAGCCAATTCTTTCTGGAAGAAAATCGACAGGGCCGAAATTTGAACCTTAATGGACCCCAATTTGAGGCCCATAGACACTCCTGTTTGCAGGAAATGCAGGAAACGACAGAGTTGAAATTTCTTTGTGGGGCCTTCCTGGCCTCACACCACGCAACATATTTTCGCCACATGTGGTGATAATGTTGTGCGGTCACCTCCTTTCTGGCTTTGACCAGGGTAGGAATGACCTCTTCCGGAATGCCTTTTTCCCTTAGGATCCGGCTTTCCACCGCCATGCCGACAAACGCAGCTGCGGTAAGTCTTGGAACAGACATGGTACTTGCTGAAGCAAGTCCCTTCTTAGCGGCAGAGGCCATAAGACCTCTGTAAGCATCTCTTGAAGTTCCGGGTACCAAGTCCTTCTTGGCCAATCCGGAGCCATGAGTATAGTTCTTACTCCTCTACGTCTTATAATTCTCAGCACCTTAGGTATGAGAAGCAGAGGAGGGAACACATACACCGACTGGTACACCCACGGTGTTACCAGAACGTCCACAGCTATTGCCTGAGGGTCTCTTGACCTGGCGCAATACCTGTCCCGTTTTTTGTTCAGACGGGACGCCATCATGTCCACCTTTGGTATTTCCCAACGGTTTACAATCATGTGGAAAAAACTTCCCGATGAAGTTTCCACTCTCCCGGGTGGAGGTCGTGCCTGCTGAGGAAGTCTGCTTCCCAGTTTCCATTCCCGGGATGAAACACTGCTGACAGTGCTATCACATGATTTTCCGCCCAGCGAAAAGTCCTTGCAGTTTTTGCCATTGCCCTCCTGCTTCTTGTGTCGCCCTGTCTGTTTACGTGGGCGACTGCCGTGATGTTTTTCCCACTGGATCAATACCGGCTGACCTTGAAGCAGAGGTCTTGCTAAGCTTAGAGCATTATAAATTTACCCTTAGCTCCAGTATATTTATGTGGAGAAAAGTCTCCAGACTTGATCACACTCCCTGGAAATTTTTTCCTTGTGTGACTGCTCCCCAGCCTCTCGGGCTGGGCTCCGTGGTCACCAGCATCCAATCCTGAATGCCGAATCTGCGGCCCTCTAGAAGATGAGCACTCTATAACCACCACAGGAGAGACACCCTTGTCCTTGGATATAGGGTTATCCGCTGATGCATCTGGAGATGCGATCCGGACCATTTGTCCAGCAGATCCCACTGAAAAGTTCTTGCGTGAAATCTGCCGAATGGAATTGCTTCGTAGGAAGCCACCATTTTTACCAGGACCCTTGTGCAATGATGCACTGTTTTTAGGAGGTTCCTGACTAGCTCGGATAACTCCCTGGCTTTCTCTTCCGGGAGAAACACCTTTTTCTGGACCGTGTCCAGAATCATCCCTAGGCACAGCAGACGTGTCGTCGGGATCAGCTGCGATTTTGGAATATTTAGAATCCACCCGTGCTGTTGTAGCAGTATCCGAGATAGTGCTACTCCGACCTCCAACTGTTCCCTGGACTATGCCCTTATCAGGAGATCGTCCAAGTAAGGGATAATTAAGACGCCTTTTCTTCGAAGAAGAATCATCATTTCGGCCATTACCTTGGTAAAGACCCGGGGTGCCGTGGACAATCCAAACGGCAGCGTCTGAAACTGATAGTGACAGTTCTGCACCACGAACCTGAGGTACCCTTAGTGAGAAGGGCAAATTTGGGACATAGAGGTAAGCATCCCTGATGTCCCGGGACACTATATAGTCCCCTTCTTCCTGGTTCGTTATCACTGCTCTGAGTGACTCCATCTTGATTTGAACCTTTGTAAGTGTTCAAAAAAATTTTTTAGAATAAGTCTCACCTAGCCTTCTGGCTTCAGTACCACAATATAGTGTGGAATAATACCCCTTTTCTTGTAGTAGGAGGGGTAATTTAATTATCACCTGCTGGGAATACAGCTTGTGAATTTTTTCCCATACTGCCTCCTTGTCGGAGGGAGACCTTGGTAAAACAGACTTCAGGAGCCTGCGAAGGGGAAACGTCTCGACATTCCAATCTGTACCCCTGGGATACTACTTGTAGGATCCAGGGGTCCTGTACGGTCTCAGCGCCATGCTGAGAACTTGTCAGAAGCGGTGGAACGCTTCTGTTCCTGGGAATGGGCTGCCTGCTGCAGTCTTCTTCCCTTTCCTCTATCCCTGGGCAGATATGATCTTATAGGGACGAAAGGACTGAGGCTGAAAAGACGGTGTCTTTTTCTGCAGAGATGTGACTTAGGGTAAAAACGGCGGATTTTCCAGCAGTTGCCGTGGCCACCAGGACCGATGGACCGACCCCAAATAACTCCTCTTCCTTTATACGGCAATACACCTTTGTGCCGTTTGGAATCTGCATCACCTGACCACTGTCGTGTCCATAACATCTTCTGGCAGATATGGACATCGCATTTACTCTTGATGCCAGAGTGCAAATATCCCTCTGTGCATCTCGCATATATAGTAATGCATCCTTTAAATGCTCTATAGTCAATAAAATACTGTCCCTGTCAAGGGTATCAATATTTTTAGTCAGGGAATCCGACCAAGCCACCCCAGCTCTGCACATCCAGGCTGAGGCGATCGCTGGTCGCAGTATAACACCAGTATGTGTGTATATACTTTTTATGATATTTTCCAGCCTCCTGTCAGCTGGTCCTTGAGGACGGCCCTATCTATAGACGGTACCGCCACTTGTTTTGATAAGCGTGTGAGCGCCTTATCCACCCTAAGGGGTGTTTCCCAACGCGCCCTAACTTCTGGCGGGAAAGGGTATACCGCCCATAATTTTCTATCGGGGGGAACCCACGCATCATCACACACTTTATTTAATTTATCTGATTCAGGAAAAACTATGGTAGTTTTTTCACATCCCACATAATACCCTCTTTTGTGGTACTTGTAGTATCAGAAATATGTAACACCTCCTTCATTGCCTTTAACGTGTGGCCCTAATAAGGAATACGTTTGTTTATTCACCGTCGACACTGGATTCAGTGTCCCTGTCTGTGTCTGTATCGACCGACTAAAGTAAACGGGCGTTTTAAAACCCCTGACGGTGTTTTTGAGACGTCTGGACCGGTACTAATTGTTTGTCGGCCGTCTCATGTCGTCAACCGACCTTGCAGCGTGTTGACATTATCACGTAATTCCCTAAATAAGCCATCCATTCCGGTGTCGACTCCCTAGAGAGTGACATCACCATTACAGGCAATTGCTCCGCCTCCTCACCAACATCGTCCTCATACATGTCGACACACACGTACCGACACACAGCACACACACAGGGAATGCTCTGACAGAGGACAGGACCCACTAGCCCTTTGGAGAGACAGAGGGAGAGTTTACCAGCACACACCAAAAACGCTATAATTATATAGGGACAACCTTATATAAGTGTTTTCCCTTATAGCATCTTTTTTATATATTTCTAACGCCAAATTAGTGCCCCCCCTCTCTGTTTTAACCCTGTTTCTGTAGTGCAGTGCAGGGGAGAGCCTGGGAGCCTTCCCTCCAGCCTGTGAGGGAAAATGGCGCTGTGTGCTGAGGAGATAGGCCCCGCCCCTTTTTCTGCGGCCTCGTCTCCCGCTCTTAACGGATTCTGGCAGGGGTTAAATATCTCCATATAGCCTCCGGAGGCTATATGTGAGGTATTTTTAGCCAAAATAGGTATTCATTTGCCTCCCAGGGCGCCCCCCTCCCAGCGCCCTGCACCCTCAGTGACTGCCGTGTGAAGTGTGCTGAGAGGAAAATGGCGCACAGCTGCAGTGCTGTGCGCTACCTTTAGAAGACTGAGGAGTCTTCTGCCGCCGATTCTGGACCTCTTCTTACTTCAGCATCTGCAAGGGGGCCGGCGGCAAGGCTCCGGTGACCATCCAGGCTGTACCTGTGATCGTCCCTCTGGAGCTGATGTCCAGTAGCCAAGAAGCCAATCCATCCTGCACGCAGGTGAGTTCACTTCTTCTCCCCTAAGTCCCTCGTTGCAGTGATCCTGTTGCCAGCAGGACTCACTGTAAAATAAAAAACCTAAGCTAAACTTTTCTAAGCAGCTCTTTAGGAGAGCCACCTAGATTGCACCCTTCTCGGCCGGGCACAAAAATCTAACTGGCTTGGAGGAGGGTCATAGGGGGAGGAGCCAGTGCACGCCACCTGATCGGAAAGCTTTACTTTTGTGCCCTGTCTCCTGCGGAGCCGCTATTCCCCATGGTCCTTTCAGGAACCCCAGCATCCACTAGGACGATAGAGAAAGGTATTTAATATTGCTGCCCAGGGCGCCCCCAGCAGCGCCCTGCACCCTCCGTGACTGAATCAGTGAGACGTGTAGCAACAATGGCGCACAGCTGCAGTGCTGTGCGCTACCTTCATGAAGACTGAGGAGTCTTCTGCCGCCTGCTTTCCGGACCTCCGTCTTCAGCGTCTGTAAGGGGGATCGGCGGCGCGGCTCCGGGACGAACCCCAGGAGGACCTGTGTTCCGACTCCCTCTGGAGCTAAGTGTCCAGTAGCCTAAGACTCCAATCCATCCTGCACGCAGGTGAGTTGGAAATCTCTCCCCTAAGTCCCTCGATGCAGTGATCCTGTTGCCAGCAGGATTCACTGAGATTTAAACCTAAAAAAACTTTTTCTAAGCAGCTCTTTAGGAGAGCCACCTAGATTGCACCCTTCTCGGACGGGCACAAAAACCTAACTGGGGCTTGGAGGAGGGTCATAGGGGGAGGAGCCAGTACGCACCATGTGATCCTAAAAGCTTTATTTAGATGTGCCCTGTCTCCTGCGGAGCCCGCTATCCCCATGGTCCTGACGGAGTCCCAGCATCCACTAGGACGTTAGAGAAATAGAATTATCGGTAAGTAAATTCTTATTTTCTCTATCGTCCTAGTGGATGCTGGGGTTCCTGAAAGGACCATGGGGATTATACCAAAGCTCCCAAACGGGCGGGAGAGTGCGGATGACTCTGCAGCACCGAATGAGAGAACTCCAGGTCCTCCTTAGCCAGGGTATCAAATTTGTAGAATTTTACAAACGTGTTCTCCCCCGACCACGTAGCCGCTCGGCAGAGTTGTAATGCCGAGACCCCTCGGGCAGCCGCCCAAGAAGAACCCACCTTCCTTGTGGAGTGGGCATTTACCGATTTTGGCTGTGGCAGGCCTGCCACAGAATGTGCAAGCTGAATCGTACTACAAATCCAGCGCGCAATAGTCTGCTTAGACGCAGGAGCGCCCAACTTGTTGGGAGCATATAGTATAAACAGTGAGTCAGATTTCCTGACTCCAGCTGTCCTTGAAATGTATATTTTTAAAGCTCTGACAACGTCCAACAACTTGGAGTCCTCCAAGTCGCTTGTAGCCGCAGGCACTACAATAGGCTGGTTCAGATGAAATGCTGACACCACCTTAGGGAGAAAATGCGGACGACTCCGCAGTTCTGCCCTGTCCGAATGGAAAATCAGATATGGGCTTTTGTAAGATAAAGCTGCCAGTTCTGACACTCTCCTGGCCGAAGCCAGGGCTAGTAGCATGGTCACTTTCCATGTGAGATATTTCTTCTGGAAGAAAATCGACAGGGCCGAAATTTGAACCTTAATAGATCCCAATTTGAGACCCATAGACAATCCTGATTGCAGGAAATGTAGGAATCGACCCAGTTGAAATTCCTCCGTCGGAGCACTCCGATCCTCGCACCACGCAACATATTTTCGCCAAATGCGGTGATAATGTTGCGCGGTTACTTCCTTCCTTGCTTTAATCAAGGTAGGAATGACTTCTTCCGGAATGCCTTTTCCCTTTAGGATCCGGCGTTCAACCGCCATGCCGTCAAACGCAGCCGCGGTAAGTCTTGAAACAGACAGGGACCCTGCTGAAGCAGGTCCCTTCTCAGAGGTAGAGGCCACGGATCCTCCGTGATCATCTCTTGAAGTTCCGGGTACCAAGTCCTTCTTGGCCAATCCGGAGCCACTAGTATCGTTCTTACGCCTCTTTGCCGTATAATTCTCAATACTTTTGGTATGAGAGGCAGAGGAGGAAACACATACACCGACTGGTACACCCAAGGCGTTACCAGCGCGTCCACAGCTATTGCCTGCGGATCTCTTGACCTGGCGCAATACCTGTCCAGTTTTTTGTTGAGGCGAGACGCCATCATGTCCACCATTGGTCTTTCCCAACGGGTTACAAGCATGTGGAAAACTTCTGGATGAAGTCCCCACTCTCCCGGGTGAAGGTCGTGTCTGCTGAGGAAGTCTGCTTCCCAGTTGTCCACTCCCGGGATGAACACTGCTGACAGTGCTATCACATGATTCTCCGCCCAGCGAAGAATCCTTGCAGCTTCTGCCATTGCACTCCTGCTTCTTGTGCCGCCCCGTCTGTTTACATGGGCGACTGCCGTGATGTTGTCCGACTGGATCAACACCGGTTTTCCTTGAAGCAGAGGTTCTGCCTGGCTTAGAGCATTGTAGATTGCTCTTAGTTCCAGAATGTTTATGTGAAGAGACGTTTCCATGCTCGACCACACGCCCTGGAAGTTTCTTCCTTGTGTGACTGCTCCCCAGTCTCTCAGGCTGGCGTCCGTGGTCACCAGGATCCAATCCTGTATGCCGAATCTGCGGCCCTCCAATAGATGAGCACTCTGCAACCACCACAGAAGAGATACCCTTGTCCTTGGAGACAGGGTTATCAGCTGGTGCATCTGAAGATGCGACCCTGACCATTTGTCCAGCAGATCCCTCTGGAAAACTCTTGCGTGGAATCTGCCGAATGGAATTGCTTCGTAAGAAGCCACCATTTTTCCCAGGACTCTTGTGCATTGATGTACAGACACCTTTCCTGGTTTTAGGAGGTTCCTGACAAGTTCGGATAACTCCTTGGCTTTTTCCTCCGGGAGAAAAACCTTTTTCTGAACCGTGTCCAGAATCATCCCTAAGAACAGCAGACGTGTTGTCGGAATTAACTGGGATTTTGGAATATTCAGAATCCACCCGTGCTGCTTTAGCACTTCTTGAGACAGTGCTAGTCCCATCTCTAGCTGTTCTCTGGACCTTGCCCTTATTAGGAGATCGTCCAAGTATGGGATAATTAATACGCCTTTTCTTCGAAGAAGAATCATCATCTCGGCCATTACCTTGGTAAAGACCCGAGGTGCCGTGGACAATCCAAACGGCAGCGTCTGAAACTGATAGTGACAGTTCTGTACGACGAACCTGAGGTACCCCTGGTGTGAGGGGTAAATTGGAACGTGGAGATACGCATCCTTGATGTCCAAGGATACCATAAAGTCCCCTTCTTCCAGGTTCGCTATCACCGCTCTGAGTGACTCCATCTTGAACTTGAACTTTTTTATGTACAGGTTCAAGGATTTCAGATTTAGAATAGGTCTTACCGAGCCATCCGGCTTCGGTACCACAAATAGAGTGGAATAATACCCCTTTCCTTGTTGTAAAAGGGGTACCTTGACTATCACCTGCTGAGAGTACAGCTTGTGAATGGCTTCCAAGACCGTCACCCTGTCGGAGGGGGACGTTGGTAAAGCAGACTTCAGGAAACGGCGAGGTGGAGACGTCTCTAGTTCCAACCTGTAACCCTGAGATATTATCTGCAGGATCCAGGGATCCACCTGCGAGTGAGCCCACTGCGCGCTGAAATTCTTGAGACGACCCCCCACCGCCCCCGAGTCCGCTTGAGAAGCCCCAGCGTCATGCTGAGGCTTTTGTAGAAGCGGGGGAGGGCTTCTGTTCCTGGGAAGGAGCTGCCTGTTGCAGTCTCTTCCCCTTTCCTCTGCCTCGTGGCAGATATGAATATCCCTTTGCTCTCTTGTTTTTAAAGGAACAAAAGGGCTGCGGCTGAAAAGTCGGTGTCTTTTTCTGTTGGGGAGTGACTTGAGGTAAAAAGGTGGATTTCCCGGCTGTAGCCGTGGCCACCAAATCCGATAGACCAACACCAAATAACTCCTCCCCTTTATACGGCAAAACTTCCATATGCCGTTTTGAGTCCGCATCACCTGACCACTGTCGCGTCCATAAACTTCTTCTGGCCGAAATGGACATAGCACTTACCCGTGATGCCAGTGTGCAAATATCCCTCGCATGCATCACGCATATAAAGAAACGCATCCTTTATTTGCTCTAAAGACAGTAAAACATTGTCCCTATCCAGGGTATCAATATTTTCAATCAGGGACTCTGACCAAGCTACCCCAGCACTGCACATCCAGGCTGTCGCTATAGCTGGTCGTAGTATAACACCTGTATGTGTGTATATACTTTTTTGGATATTTTCCATCCTCCTATCTGCTGGATCTTTAAGTGCGGCCGTCTCAGGAGAGGGTAACGCCACTTGTTTTGATAAGCGTGTGAGCGCCTTGTCCACCCTAGGAGGTGTTTCCCAGCGCGCCCTAACCTCTGGCGGGAAAGGGTATAAAGCCAATAACTTCTTTGAAATTAGCAGTTTTTTATCGGGGGCAACCCACGCTTCATCACACACCTCATTTAATTCATCTGATTCAGGAAAAACTATAGGTAGTTTTTTCACACCCCACATAATACCCTGTTTTGTGGTACCTGTAGTATCAGCAATATGTAACGCCTCCTTCATTGCCAAAATCATATAACGTGTGGCCCTACTGGAAAATACGGTTGATTCGTCACCGTCGCCACTGGAATCAGTGCCTGTGTCTGGGTCCGTGTCGACCGACTGAGGTAACGGGCGTTTTACAGCCCCTGACGGTGTTTGAGGCGCCTGGACAGGTGCTGATTGATTGTCCGGCCGTCTCATGTCGTCAAACGACTGCTTTAGCGTGTTGACACTATCCCGTAATTCCATAAATAAAGCCATCCATTCTGGTGTCGACTCCCTAGGGGGTGACATCCCCATATTTGGCAATTGCTCCGCCTCCACACCAATATCGTCCTCATACATGTCGACACACACGTACCGACACACAGCAGACACACAGGGAATGCTCTTAAAGAAGACAGGACCCCACTAGCCCTTTGGGGAGACAGAGGGAGAGTTTGCCAGCACACACCAAAAGCGCTATATATGACAGGGATAGCCTAATAATAAGTGCTCCCTATATAGCTGCTTTAAAATATATAATTTTGCCACAATTTTGCCCCCCCTCTCTTGTTTTACCCTGTTTCTGTAGTGCAGTGCAGTGCAGGGGAGAGCCTGGGAGCCTTCCTGACCAGCGGAGCTGTGTGAGGAAAATGGCGCTGTGTGCTGAGGAGATAGGCCCCGCCCCTTTTTCGGCGGGCTCGTCTCCCGCTCTTTAACGGATTCTGGCAGGGGTTAAATATCTCCATATAGCCCCCGGAGGCTATATGTGAGGTATTTTATGCCAAAAAATAGGTTTACATTGCTTCCCAGGGCGCCCCCCCCCAGCGCCCTGCACCCTCAGTGACTGCCGTGTGAAGTGTGCTGAGAGCAATGGCGCACAGCTGCAGTGCTGTGCGCTACCTTAAGAAGACTGAGGAGTCTTCTGCCGCCGATTCTGGACCTTCTTCTCTTTTCAGCATCTGCAAGGGGGCCGGCGGCGAGGCTCCGGTGACCATCCAGGCTGTACCTGTGATCGTCCCTCTGGAGCTAATGTCCAGTAGCCAAAGAAGCCAATCCATCCTGCACGCAGGTGAGTTCACTTCTTCTCCCCTAAGTCCCTCGTTGCAGTGATCCTGTTGCCAGCAGGACTCACTGTAAAATAAAAAACCTAAGCTAAACTTTTCTAAGCAGCTCTTTAGGAGAGCCACCTAGATTGCACCCTTCTCGGACGGGCACAAAAACCTAACTGAGGCTTGGAGGAGGGTCATAGGGGGAGGAGCCAGTACACACCACCTGATCATAAAGCTTTACTTTTTGTGCCCTGTCTCCTGCGGAGCCGCTATTCCCCATGGTCCTTTCAGGAACCCCAGCATCCACTAGGACGATAGAGAAATTGTGAAAAACTCATGTCAACCTTTTCATGTGTCGACCAATAGTGGTCAACCTAATGACTGTCGACCATCCAAATGGATACCCGAGGACACATCTGTGATCAAAGCCTAACTAATTGTACGACTGTACTGTAACATTTGTGCCATTAATTGTCAATACAATGTCTAGTCTCAGGGGAATAAAATAATAATTTTCATAAACAAAGTGCATTTTACAAGCTTGCCAAGTAGTGGAGCACACCATATTGGAATTATACGACACACAAAGAGGCAGGGGATCCCGCTTCCATACGACAAACAGAGAGGCGGGGATGCCCTGCTTCCAGACGACAAATAGTGGTGGGGGTGCCCGGCTTCCAGACGACACACATAAGGGGGAAGGACACTCTTCCACATGACACACACATAAGGGGGAAGGACACACAGTAGGGGAGGAGGGAAGACGTCCATATGACGCACAATGGGGGCGGGCACACAACCATACAACACACATAAGGAGGACGAGCACACTTAATTGCGACGCCTATAAGGGGGATGGAGGGCACGCATCCATATGCCACGCATAAGGGGTAGGGCGGGCACTCTTCCATATGCCACGCATAAGGGGTGGGGGCGGGCACACTTCCATATGCCACGCATAAGGGGTGGGGGCGGGCACACTTCCATATGCCACGCATAAGGGGTGGGGGCGGGCACACTTCCATATGCCACGCATAAGGGGGTGGGGGTGGTCACACTTCCTTATGACACACATAAGGGGGTGGGGGTGGTCACACTTCCTTATGACACACATAAGGAAGGGGGGGGGGGGGGTTGTGGTCACACTTCCATCTGACACACATGAGGGGGGGTCACTCTTCCATCTGACACACGAGGGAGGGGGGGATCACACTTCCATCTGACACACATGAGGGGGGGGCGATCACACTTCCATCTGACACACATGAGGGGGGCGATCACACTTCCATCTGACACACATGAGGGGGGGTCACACTTCCATCTGACACACATGAGGGGGGCGATCACACTTCCATCTGACACACATGAGGGGGGGGGGGTCACACTTCCATCTGACACACATGAGGGGGGGGGGGTCACACTTCCATCTGACACACATGAGGGGGGGGGGGGTCACACTTCCATCTGACACACATGAGGGGGGGGGGGGTCACACTTCCATCTGACACACATGAGGAGGGGGGGGTCACACTTCCATCTGACACACATGAGGAGGGGGGGGTCACACTTCCATCTGACACACATGAGGGGGGGGGGTCACACTTCCATCTGACACACATGAGGGGGGGGGGTCACACTTCCATCTGACACACATAAGGGGGGGGGGGGGTCACACTTCCATCTGACACACATGAGGGGGGGGGGGATCACACTTCCATCTGACACACATGAGGGGGGGGTCACACTTCCATCTGACACACATGAGGGGGGGTCACACTTCCATCTGACACACATAAGGGGTGGGGGCGGGCACACTTCCATATGCCACGCATAAGGGGTGGGGGCGGGCACACTTCCATATGCCACGCATAAGGGGTGGGGGCGGGCACACTTCCATATGCCACGCATAAGGGGGTGGGGGTGGTCACACTTCCTTATGACACACATAAGGGGGTGGGGGTGGTCACACTTCCTTATGACACACATAAGGAAGGGGGGGGGGG
This sequence comes from Pseudophryne corroboree, assembly GCF_028390025.1. NCBI lineage: Eukaryota > Metazoa > Chordata > Amphibia > Anura > Myobatrachidae > Pseudophryne > Pseudophryne corroboree. The sequence continues at coordinate 722,881,192 of NC_086449.1, forward strand.
GTTGTGGTCACACTTCCATCTGACACACATGAGGGGGGGTCACTCTTCCATCTGACACACGAGGGAGGGGGGGATCACACTTCCATCTGACACACATGAGGGGGGGGCGATCACACTTCCATCTGACACACATGAGGGGGGCGATCACACTTCCATCTGACACACATGAGGGGGGGGTCACACTTCCATCTGACACACATGAGGGGGGCGATCACACTTCCATCTGACACACATGAGGGGGGGGGGGGTCACACTTCCATCTGACACACATGAGGGGGGGGGGGGTCACACTTCCATCTGACACACATGAGGGGGGGGGGGGGTCACACTTCCATCTGACACACATGAGGGGGGGGGGGGTCACACTTCCATCTGACACACATGAGGAGGGGGGGGTCACACTTCCATCTGACACACATGAGGAGGGGGGGGTCACACTTCCATCTGACACACATGAGGGGGGGGGGTCACACTTCCATCTGACACACATGAGGGGGGGGGGGTCACACTTCCATCTGACACACATAAGGGGGGGGGGGGGTCACACTTCCATCTGACACACATGAGGGGGGGGGGGGATCACACTTCCATCTGACACACATGAGGGGGGGGTCACACTTCCATCTGACACACATGAGGGGGGGTCACACTTCCATCTGACACACATGAGGGGGGGGGGGTGTCACACTTCCATCGGACACACATGAGGGGGGGGATCACACTTCCATCTGACACACATGAGGGGGGGGGGGTCACACTTCCATCTGACACACATGAGGGGGGGGTCACACTTCCATCTGACACACACGAGGGAGGGGGGGGTGTCACACTTCCATCGGACACACATGAGGGGGGGGGGGTCACACTTCCATCGGACACACATGAGGGGGGGGGGATCACACTTCCATCGGACACACATGAGGGGGGGGGGGGATCACACTTCCATCGGACACACATGAGGGGGGGGGGGAGGGGGATCACACTTCCATCGGACACACATGAGGGGGGGGGGATCACACTTCCATCGGACACACATGAGGGGGGGGGGTCAAACTTCCATTTGACACACATGAGGGGGGTCACACGTCCATCTGACACACATGAGGGGGGGGGGGGTCACACTTCCATCTGACACACATGAGGGGGGGGGGGGGGGGGTCACCCTTCCGTCTGACACACATGAGGGGGGGGGTCACACTTCCGTCTGACACACATGAGGGGGGGGGGTCACACTTCCGTCTGACACACATGAGGGGGGGGGGGGGTCACACTTCCGTCTGACACACATGAGGGGGGGGGGGGTCACACTTCCGTCTGACACACATGAGGGGGGGGGGGTCACACTTCCGTCTGACACACATGGGGGGGGGACACACACTTCCATCTGATACACATGAGGGGGGGGGGGTCACACTTCCATCTGATACACATGAGGGGGGGGGGGTCACACTTCCATCTGACACACACGAGGGGGGGGGGGGGGGGGAGTCACACTTCCATCTGACACACACGAGGGGGGAGTCACACTTCCATCTAACACACATGAGGGGTGGGTGGGCACACTTCCATATGATACACACATAAGGGGTGGGTGGGCACACTTCCATATGATACACACATAAGGGGTGGGTGGGCACACTTCCATATGATACACACATAAGGAGTGGGTGGGCACACTTCCATATGATACACACATAAGGGGTGGGTGGGCACACTTCCATATGATACACACATAAGGGGTGGGTGGGCACACTTCCATATGACACACACATAAGGGGTGGGTGGGTACACTTCCATATGACACACACATAAGGGGTGGGTGGGTACACTTCCATATGACACACACATAAGCACACTTCCATATGACACACACATAAGGGGTGGGTGGGCACACTTCCATATGACACACACATAAGGGGTGGGTGGGCACACTTCCATATGACACACACATAAGGGGTGGGTGGGCACACTTCCATATGACACACATCATACCCTCCAACATGACCCGCCCCACTAGGTACAAAATGCTCTGTTTCTGGACTTCCCTCATAATTTATTATTGCCATCACCTGTGAAGAAACATCATTTAACTAGTTCAACACAGGTGATGAAAATCATAAATTAAGAGGGAAGTCCAGAAACAGAGCATTTTGTACCTAGTGGGACGGGTCATGTTGGAGGGTCTGCACACATAAGGGAGGGACACTTCCATATGACACACGGAGGACCTTTCCGTATGACAGGACACGCATCCAGTGTTCCCCAGGAACATCCCCCACACAGGACGACCGACCCTATGCGCTGTGTAGGCCGCAGACCCCTGTAACAGTGACACCTAACCCTGATGAGTAAAGGGTCACCCCGAGCGCCGTGTCCAGGCCTGTCCGTCCCTATCCCCGGGCGCCAGCCTCTACCTGCCTGCGTATCCTCACTGTCTCTCAGGATCCATATCAGGGCCTCCGGCCGTCCCTCCGAGTGCGGCCGAGCTGCGGCCACTTCCGGCGTCTCCCCGCTTCTCCAACACCAGGCTTCCGTCACTCCGGTACGGTTGTTCTCCAAACGGCTCTCTCACGGATTTCCGGCCCACACAGACTCACGGGCCGCTCACGCAACACACATCCACACTGACCGCCCACAATAACAAACGGTACACACACCGCGCATGTGCGGCCCGACCCCGCCCACAGACTGGCACCCTAGTCGGGCGCAGAGCGCATGCGTCCACAGCCAGCAGCGCATGCGCAGTCTAACTCCGCCCACATACTGGCACCCTGGTCGGGAAAAGCACGCATGCGTCAGCACAATGCCGCGCGTGCGCAGTCCGACACCGCCCACATATTAGCAAGAGGGCCGGGTGCATGACGCATGCGCAGGAGAGCGTCTATGGCACTGTGGCCGCTGTTTAATGGGTAGCATCTAGTTACCCTTCGTGAAGAGGTCCTTTCCCATAATCCCAACCAATACTAATGTGATAATAGTGCAGATGCAGCGTACCTACCATAAATGCTATACCCCCCCAACATGACCCTCTCCAGGAGGGACACAATGCTCTGCTTCTGGACTTTTCTCTTAATGTATGATTGCTGGCACCTGTGTTGAACAGGTTAATGGATAGGAAAGACGTTTCTGCACAGGTGACGGCAATCATAAATTAAGAGAAAAGTCCAGGAGCAGAGCATTGTGTCCCTCCTGGAGAGGGTCATGTTGGGAGGTATGTATTGTACTGTATGTTGTGTGGTGCACATCAGGTACACATGCAATTAAGGGGTACATTTACTAAGCAGTGATAAGAGCGGAGGAGTGAGCCAGTGGAGAAGATGCCCATGGCAACCAATCAGCACTGAAGTAACATCTATAATTTGCATACTATAAAATGATACAGAGCTGCTGATTGGTTGATGGGGAAATTTCTCCACTGGCTCACTTTTCCACTCTTATCACTGCTTAGTAAATGTTCCCCATAGTTCTTAATGAAATTGTTCTATTTAATCCCCATGACACACAAAAAAAGTACACTGACATGATGAACAAGTATAAATAGGTGACAGAGGACATGAGTAATTTCATCCTGCGCAAACTGGAAGTGGGTGCTACAAACTTCTTCTACAGTGTATGTCATACACACGCATATACACAGAAACTCACATTTACAGACCCTCCAACACATACCTCCCAACTTTACAGTTCCCTAAAGAGGGATCCTGAAAAGGAGGTGTGGCCTAAGAAATGGGGGAGTGGCTTCGCGGAGGACCCGCGGTCGCGAGCCACGTCCCCATTTTCGTCACTGAGGGGGCATACCCAGCGCTCTGAGCCGCTGGCATGCCCCCTATCCCTCTGACTCCAGTGAATAGACGCTCAGCGTCTATTCACCGCTGCTCTGCTAAGCAGGGCAGCGAGACACAGAGGCTACCAACTGCCCCCCCCCCCCACCGCGTGACACTGCGGCCCGCGGGTGGGACAGTCCCCAAAAAACGGGACTGTCCCGCATAAATCGGGACAGTTGGGAGGTGTGCCAACATCATACCTCCCAACTGTCCCGGTTTTCGCGGGACAGTCCCGTTTTTTTGGGTCTGTCCCGCTGTCCCTCCCGCGGGCCGCAGTGGGGGGGGGGGGGGGGGGGGGGGGCAGTTAGGAGGCTCCTGATCACTCACTGCTTTGCTCAGTTGAGAGCAGAGCAGCGTTGAATAGACGCTGTGCGCACGCGCACAGCTACTATTCCAGTGAGTTAGAGGGAGAGGGGGCATGCCAGCAGCTCACAGAGCGTTGGCCATGCCCCCTCAGTGACGAAAACGGGGGCCTGGCTGGCGATCGCAGGCCCTCCCACGAAGCCACGCCCCCTTGTACACAGGCCACGCCCCCTTTTCGGTCACGGGCGCACTACGCGCGCCAAGATGTCCCTCCTTCCTCTACTTCAGTGTTTCCCAACCGCGGTACTCAAGGCACACTAACAGTCCTGGTTTTTGTGATATCCAGGCTTGAACACAGGTGACTTAATTAGTACCTCAGTTATTTTGATTTAACCATCTGTGCTGAAGCCTGGATATCACTAAAACCTGCACTGTTGGTGTGCCTTGAGGACCGTGGTTGGGAATGCCTGCTCTACTTCAATGTTGGGAGGTATACAACATGATCCGCCCCACTTAGGTACAAAATGCTCTGTTTCTGGACTTCCCTCTTAATTTATGATTTCCATCACCTGTGTTGAACTAGTTACCGTATATACTCGAGTATAAGCCGACTTTTTCAGCACTTTTTTTTGTGCTGAAAAAGCCTCTTCGGCTTATACTCGAGTCAGTATTTAGGAGGCACACGGAGGGCACAACGCGCGGCTCTCCTGTGTCCCTCCTGCGTCTCTGGCGGCAGCGGTGCGTGTGTGTTAAAGGAAGTGCACGAACCGGCACTTTTCTTTAACACACACACGCTGCTGCCACCGGAGACGCAGGAGGGACACAGGAGAGCCGCGCGCTGTGCCCTCCGTGTCCCTCCTTCAGAAGACAACGCTGGAGCGATGGAGGGTAAGTACGGTAACTGGCACTGTGGGGCATATCTGGCAGCATGAGGGCATATCTGGCACATCTGGCACTGTGGGCATATCTGGCAGCATGAGGGCATATCTGGCACATCTGGCACTGTGGGGCATATCTGGCAGCATGGGGGCATATCTGGCACTGTGGGGCATATCTGGCAGCATGAGGGCATATCTGGCACATCTGGCACTGTGGGGCATATCTGGAATAATGAGGGCATATCTGGCATTGTGGGGCATATCTGGCAGCATGAGGGCATATCTGGCACTGTGGGGCATATCTTGCAGCATGAGGGCATATCTGGCACTGTGGGGGCATATCTGGCACTATGAGCATACCTCCCAACTTTCTGTTGTTGTGGCGCGGGACACTCGCGCGGCAAAGCCACGCGCGCTCCCGAAAAGGGGTGTGGCCTATGGAAAAGGGAGCGTGGCTTCGCGGGAGGACCCGCGCTCGTGAGCCACGCCCCCGTTTTCGTCACTGAGGGTGCAGCTGGCATGCTCCCTCTCCCTCTGACTCCACTGAATAGACGCTGTGCGCATGCGCACAGCGTCTATTCACCGCTGCTCTGCTAAGCAGAGCAGCGATTGACAGAGCCTCCCAACTGACCCCCCCCCCCCCACCGCGGGACACTGTGGCCCGCGGGTGGGACAGCGGGACAGTCCCCAAAAACGGGACTGTCCCGCGAAAATCGGGACAGTTGGGAGGTATGCTATGAGGGCTGTGTACGGCTAGAGCTGCATTTCCCACCCTAGGCTTATACTCGAGTCAATAAGTTTTCCCAGGTTTTTGTGGTAAAATTAGGTGCCTCGGCTTATATTCGGGTCGCCTTATACTCGAGTATATACGGTAAATGATAAGAAAGCTGTTTCTTCACAGGTGATGGCAATAATAAATTAAGAGGGTAGTCCAGACACAGAGCATTTTGTACCTAGTGGGGCGGGTCATGTTGGAGGGTATGCATTTACTAACCATTGGTATTGCAGGGGTTTACAGACTGGTGGGATCTGCTGCCGATTGACGTCTGGTTCTAATGGCAAAAATACAGCATCTACTAATAGTTGTTGTTTTTTTACTTCTGAACAGAACCCACCTCTCAATGGTTTATGAACCCTAATCCAGACACAATTTGCAAGGTTGTTGTTTTTTTTCAAATGCAAAAATTTGAAAGAACAAAAAAAACAGTGGTGGTCATTCCGAGTTGTTCGCTCGCAAGCTGCTTTTAGCAGCATTGCACACGCTAAGCCGCCGCCTACTGGGAGTGAATCTTAGCTTAGCAAAATTGCGAATGAAAGATTCTCAAAATTGCGAATAGAAATTTCTAAGCAGTTTCTGAGTAGCTCCAGACTTACTCAGCCATTGCGATGAGTTCAGTCAGTTTCGTTCCTGGTTTGACGTCACAAACACACCCAGCGTTCGCCCAGACACTCCTCCGTTTCTCCAGCCACTCCCGCGTTTTTCCCAGAAACGGTAGCGTTTTTTCACACACTCCCATAAAATGGCCAGTTTCCGCCCAGAAACACCCACTTCCTGTCAATCACACAACGATCACCAGAACGAAGAAAAAACCTCGTAATGCCGTGAGTAAAATACCAAACTTCTTAGCAAATTTACTTGGCGCAGTCGCAGTGCGAACATTGCGCATGCGCAGTTTGCAGAAAATCGCTGCGATGCGATGAAAAAGAACAAGCAAACAACTCGGAATGAGGGCCAGTGTGTAGTCTCCCCAAGATTATTAAGCAGCTGTAAAAATTGGGGGAGCAAAATTAGAGTGCAGTTCCACTTTTTCCAGTAGCCAGCACTAGGTGACATTATAAAAAAGGGGGACACATCCCCATTCCCACACCATGGTGCCAACCAGCCCTAGTGCATACACCACTGGGGCTGGTGGAGTCTGCACAAAAAAATTCACATGTAAAATAAAGCAGTGGCGGATCTAGACGTAACTTTTAGGGGGGGGGGGGGGGTCGGTTTAAGAATTATGACTCCTCCCTCCTAATCATAGCTCCTCCCACTTAGAAATGCCCCTCCTGTTCGCTTCAAAAATTTCCTATTGTTGCCATTACTAATAAAATGTTGCCAGTTAGTGGAGAGAACCCTGCGCACTGGTGATACAGACTGGCGAATCGCCATTCCTGCATGCATCTGCACATTTGTAGATCACACATGCACAATCATGCAGCCCAGATTTGGGCTACCACTCCACTTTCAGAGAGAAAAAAGTGAAATACATTTATTTTAGCAGGAAAAAAATGGTTTATTTAAATACTAATTTCTTTTAATAGATCCTGTGATGGGATAGGAGAACAATGGTACACATTACTGCACACGGTATGAACCGAAATTCACATTATAGCATACTGTGTGAGCCGAAATTCACATTATAGCACACGGTATGAGCCGAAATCCACATTATAGCACACAGAATGAGCCGAAATTCACATTATAGCACAAAGAATGAGCTGAAATTCACATTATAGTACATGCTATGAGCCGAAAATTCACATTATAGCACACAGTATGAGCCGAAATTCACATTATAGCACACAGAATGAGCTGAAAATAGGATTTTAATTACCTACCGGTAAATCCTTTTCTCGTAGTCCATAGAGGATGCTGGGGTCCACATTAGTACTATGGGGTATAGACAAGTCCACTAGGAGCCACTGGCACTTTAAGAGTTTGAGAGTGTGGGCTGGCTTCTCCCTCTATGCCCCTCCTACCAGACTCAGTCTAGAAACTGTGCCCGAGGAGACGGACAACTTTGAGAGAAGGATTTTACACAGATAGTGGTGAAATTCATACCAGCTCACACATACAAGGCAAACCAAGCTAACTAGCTTGAAACATCAGCAACGGCTGAACACTATTACTTAACCAAGTAACAAAACAGTACTAAACCAAGAACTAAGCAGTACTGAACAAAGTAACCACTGCAGGATCACGAAGCGCTGGGCAGGCGCCCAGCATCCTCTACGGACTACGGGAAAAGGATTTACCAGTAGGTAATTAAAATCCTATTTTCTCTTACGTCCTAGAGGATGCTGGGGTCCACATTAGTACCATGGGGATGTACCAAAGCTCCCAGAACGGGAGGGAGAGCGCGGAGGCTCCTGCAGAACTGACTGACCAAACTTCAGATCCTCAGTGGCCAAAGTATCGAACTTGTAGAACTTTGCAAACGTGTTCGACCCCGACCACGTAGCCGCTCGGCAAAACTGTAAAGCCGAGACACCCAGGGCAGCCGCCCAGGAAGAACCCACCTTACGTGTAGAGTGGGCCTTAAGAGACGTAGGACACGGCAATCCTGCCATAGAATACGCATGCTGGATAGTGAACCTGATCCAGCGAGAGATCGTCTGCTTAGAAGCAGGACACCCAATTTTCTTGGGATCATACAGGACAAACAGAGAGTCCGATTTTCTGTGACGAGTAGTCCTCTTCACATAGATTTTCAGAGCCCTTACAACATCCAAGGACTTTGATGAAATTGAAGAGTCAGCAGCAACTGGCACCAGAATAGGTTAGTTGATATGAAATGGAAGATCAAGTAGGGGCTCTTACAAGACAAAGCCGCCAGCTCCGACACACGTCTAGCAGAAGCTAAGGCCAACAAAGTGACAGCCTTCCATATGAGAAACTTGACCTCAACGTCCTGTAGAGGCTCGAACCAATCTGATTGGAGAAACTGCAGCACCACGTTAAGATCCCATAGTGCCGTAGGTGGCACAAAGGGAGGCTGGATGTGCAGAACCCCTTTCAAAAAGGTCTGAACCACAGGAAGGGAAGCCAACTGTTTCTGGAAGAAAATGGATAGGGCCGAAATCTGGACCTTTTCGTATCCCAACTTCAGGTCCATATCCACACCTGCTTGCAGGAAGAGTAGAAACCGTCCCAGTTGAAACTCCACCGTGGGAAACTTCTTGGATTCACACCAAGATGCATATTTTTTCCAAATACAGTGGTAATGTTTAGACGTTACTCCTTTCCTAGCCTGTATCAGGATAGGAATAACCTTGTTCGGAATGCCCTTCCAAGCTAATATCTGGCGTTCAACCTCTATGCCGTCAAATGTAGCCGTGGTACGTCTTGATAAGCGAACGGCCCCTGCTGCAGCAGGTCCTCCCGAAGAGGAAGAGGCCTCGGCTCTTCTAGTAGTAGATCCAGCAGATCAGCGTACGAAGCCCTTCTTGGCCAGTCCAGAGCAATGAGGATTGCCTGAATTCTTGTTTTCTTTATGAGTTTTAGAACTCTTGGAATGAGTGGAAGTGGAGGAAACATGTACACCGACTGGAACACCCATGGAGTCACTAGGGCGTCGACCACCACGGCTGGTGGGTCCCTCGACCTGGAACAATACCGCTGAAGCTTCTTGTTGAGACGAGAGGCCATCATGTCTATTTGAGGTACACCCCAAAGATCTGTTACCTCCGGAAACACCTCCGGATGGAGTCCCCACTCTCCTGGATGGAGATCGTGTCTGCTGAGGAAGTCCGCTTCCCAGTTGTCTACTACCGTAATGAAGATTGCTGACAGCGCCAACGCGTGTTTTTCTGCCCAGAGGATGATTCTTGTTACCTCTGACATTGCAGCTCTGCTCTTCATTCCGCCCTGTCGGTTTATGTAAGCCACTGTCGTTACATCGTCCGACTGCACTTGAATGGCTCGATCTCGCAGAAGACAGGCCGCTTTGGAGAAGACCATTGTAGACGGCTCTTAGTTCCAGAATGTTTATTGGTAGTCTGGATTCCAGGCTTGACCACCTTCCTTGGAAGGTTTCCCCCTGAGTGACTGCGCCCCAGCTCAGGAGACTTGCATCCGTGGTTAGAAGGATCCAGTCTTGAATCCCGAACCTGCGGCCCTCCAGAAGGTGGGGTAGTCGTAGCCACCAGAAGAATAAAATTCTGGCTTTTGGCGACAGACGTATTCTCTGGTGCATGTGTAGATGAGATCCCAACCACTTGTCCAGGAGATCCAGTTGGAAGGGCCAAGCATGAAACCTTCTGTACTGTAGAGCCTCGTAAGAGGCCACCATCTTCCCCAGAAGGCGAATGCACTGATGAACCGATACCCGGGCTGGCTTCAGGACATCCCGGACAATTGTTTGTATCACCAACGCTTTTTCCCCCGGAAGACACACCCTCTGCACTTCTGTGTCGAGGATCATTCCCAGAAAAGACAACCTCCTGGTCGGCTCCAAATGTGATTTTGGAAAAATCAGGATCCAACCGTGTTCCCTGAGCAGATAAGTCATGAGAACAATGGTCTGCAACAACCTCTCCCTGGACGCTGCCTTTATCAGCAGATTGTCCAGATATGGGATTATATTCACCCCTTGTTTGCGGAGGAGAACCATCATCTCTGCCATCACCTTGGTGAACACCCTCAGTGCTGTGGAGAGGCCGAATGGTAGTGCCTCGAATTGATAGTGACTGTCCAACGGTGCAAATCTGAGATAAGACTGGTGGGGTGGCCAAATCAGAATGTGGAGGTACGCATCCTTGATATCCAGGAATACCAGGAACTCTCCCTCCTCTAGACCTGAAATCACAGCTCTGAGAGACTCCATTTTGAATTTGAACACTCTCAGATAAGGGTTCAACGATTTCAAGTTAAAATTGGTCTGACCGAACCGTCCGGTTTCGGTACCACGAAAAGGTTTGAATAATAACCCTTGTTTTGCATATGAGGTGGAACTGGGACAATGACCTGTGATTTTTCCCAATTTTAGGATGGCTTCCTGTAGGATAGCTCTGTCTGTCAGCAAGGCTGGCAAGCCTGATTTGAAGAATCGGTGAGGCAGGAGTTCTTGAAACTCCAGTCTGTACCCCTGGGACACAATATCCTGTACCCAGGGATCCAAGCCGGATGACACCCAGACGTGTTTGAAACGTCTGAGTCTCGCACCCACCAGCCCGTCCTCCAGGCTTTGAGGTCCACCGTCATTCTGAGGATTTTGGGGAACCAGAAGCAGGTCTCTGGTCCTGGGAGCCTGCGGGGGCAGGCTTTTTGGATTTTGCACGACCACCTCTAAAAAAAGTGGTAGAAAGCTTGGGCTTTTATGTCTTAGCGGTCCTAAAAGAACTGCTGCACAGCTGAAGAAATGGTTTCTTTGTAGAAGAAGTAGCAGAGGGAAGGAAAGGTGACTTACCCATGGTTGCCGTGGAAATCCATGCATCCAATGCTTCCCCAAATAGAGCAGTGACCTGTGTAGGGTAGGTTCTCCACACTTCTCCTGGATTACGCGTCTGCAGACCATTGGCGTAGCCAGAGTTCCCTGCGAGCTGTTACCGACATGGAAGATATCCGCACAGTCAGCGTACTCAGGTCTTTCATGGATTCCACCATGAACCCCGCAGAATCCTGTATGTTACGTAAAAATAATTCAATGTCACTTCTATCCATTGTATCCAAATCCTCTAGTAATGTGCCTGAACACTTTACTATGGCTTTAGAAATCCATGCACAGGCAATAGTGGGCCTTAAGGCCACTCCTGAAGCAGTGTATATGGATTTGAGTGTAGTGTCAATCTTACAATCAGCCGGTTCTTTCAATGAGGTAGAACCAGGGACAGGTAAAACCACCTTTTTAGACAGTCTGGAGACAGATGCGTCAACAATGGGTGGGTTTTCCCATTTTCTCCTATCTTCCTTAGGGAAGGGAAAAGCAGGCAGAATTCTTTTTTTGGGATCTGGAATTTTTTCTCTTGGTTTTCCCAGGATTTTTCAAATATAGCGTTTAATTCTTTAGACGCGAGAAAGGTTAGCAGGGCTTTCTTATTGTCAGTGAAGTAAGCCTCCTCAACATGCTCAGGTGGCGTCTCATTAATGTTTAACACATCTCTAATGGCCTCAATCATGAGCTGCACCCCCTTTGTAAGGGATGCCGCCCCCCCTCAGCACGTCCCCATCACCGTCTGAAGTATCAGAATTGGTATCCGTGTCATCTTGCATAATTTGGGCAAGTGCACGTTTCTGTGGGAACATGCTAGGGGATATTGCAGGAATAGGGACAGAGCCTGACCAAACTGCCATAGACTTCTTCAACACCTGAGCTTCAGTCTCAGTATTAGCTTCAACAATAGGGATCTGAGACAAAGCATTACAATCCTGTGTACATGGAATGGATCCCTCCTGAGAGGAAACATCTTCTGCAGCATATGACACAGAGTCCGTAGACCTGGCTATGTGAGATAGTAAACACACACACACACACACACACACACACACACACACACACACACACACACACACACACACACAGGGAAATGTCAGACACAGTTTCCCCCCAAGTATGCCACAGAGAGGCACAGAGATTGGAGCCAACCCACACACAGAGCTTTTTAAGGTAGAACTAATGAAACTACCAGCGCTTTCTGTGTACCTTAATAGACTACACAGACTTTACACAGCCTACCCCCTCCCTTCTACAACCCCCTGTACCGTTCAAGATATCTGGAGTTGACTTGGAGGAACAGCTCTCCCTGTCAGCGCTTCTGCAGTCAGGAAGATGGCGCTGAACCCTGCTGGGTCCGCTCTGAGGAGAAGCTCCGCCCCCTTTCATGGCACTGCTTCCCGCTCTCCTGTAGTTTATACTGGCCTGAGGAATCGTGCTGGCAGTGATCCTGGGACTCTGACAGGCTTGCTGGACATTGTAGGGTGTAGGCGCTGGCTCAGCGCACCGCTCACAGCGCCGCACCAAGTACCGCTGAGCCTGCTGCGCTCCCTACCGTTTTGCCGCCATCTTTACACTGGCTCCCCGTTTGCCGGGAAGGGGGAGTGGCTAACTCGCCACTGAAGTCTTCTGGCTCTGTAAGGGGGTGGTGGCATGCTGCTGGGGTGAGCGATCCCCTGTGGCGGCGAACGTTCGATCCCCTCAGGAGCTCAGTGTCCTGTCAGCGGAGATAGTGGCTCAGATCCCTCAGGGCGGACACTACTCCCCCCGTAGTCCCTAGAAGCAGGGAGGCCGTTGCCAGCAGCCTCCCTGTAAAATAATAAACTCTAAAAAAAACTTTTACAAGAGTAACTCTGGAAAGCTTCCCTATCTGTGACTGGCTCCTCCGGGCACATTTTCTAAACTGAGTCTGGTAGGAGGGGCATAGAGGGAGGAGCCAGCCCACACTCTCAAACTCTTAAAGTGCCAGTGGCTCCTAATCGACCCGTCTATACCCCATGGTCCTAAATCACATTATGCCACATGGAATGAGACAAAATTCAGGGAGAGTGACAGCAGGGACATGGGGACAGGGAGAGTGACAGTAGGGACATAGGGACAGGGAGAGGGACAGGAAGGGCATACAGTAGGGATTAGGGAAAAAGAAAGGCAGCACGGTAAGATTACCTATTTAGCAGCGGCGGTGCTGAGGATGCTGTGGTCTACTGTGCAGTGGATAAGGGGGCTGTGGTTGGCATGGTGTGGAGGAGGCGGAGGTGCAGAGAAGGACTGAGGTCCGCGGCGGGGCACAGTTATTAAAGTTACAAATTCAGCCCGTGAGCATAAGGAGTCGATTGTGTTCTTTCTGCGGTTGTGAAAGGGATCATCACCATGCCCGCTCCTCTGCTGCTGTGAAAATGGAGCCTGCCTCTGAACGACGTCCTCAAATGCCTTCTGCGCATGACAGTGTTTGTCATTGCGCAGAGGCATGATGACACTCAGGGCAGGATGTATCATACGTTACCACCGTTTCAGGCTGTTGTTAACGTTGCGCCGGTACATCCATGTATGTTATGTACTAATAAAGTTTTATCGTCCTGCCCTCTTCCTGTTTCCGCCTCCCTTCCCTGCGTCTCTGCTTTGCCGCTGTTGTTAGTTTCTGTGGTATCCAGGGCGGCTCGTATGTACTAACAGCCACTGCCTGTTATTTTCGTAATTCTTTGGTCTGTGCACTCCGCCACTCCAGCCACAGGCAGGTGTTGTCATCATTGCAGGGGCTTCTCTGAGAGATCATTTTAGTTATCCTTAGTTTTAGTGTTTTTTTAAAGTATAATGTAAGTGTTTTTTCTAAGTTTAAAATCTACTTTGTAATCTATTTAATGTATTTTCACAGTTATCATTAAATTAAGTTTAAGCTTTAGCCTTACAACCTGTAATGCTGCTTTTAGGCATTCCTTATCAAATACATTATTTTAAATAAATTTGTTCTCCTGCGTGCCCTGGCCCAGGCCGGGTAACGACCATCCATTCTGACCATACATCCCGACACCAGCATTCCCCCCCCCTCCCCCCCATCCCCGCTGCTGAGAGTCTGAGAGCAACTTGCAAGGCGCCGGGGGCCGGGGAAAGCAGAATACCAAATTTAATTCAAATTTCTGCTGCGGGGTACACTGGGCTCCACAGGGAATGACATTGGGGGTGTAGAGTAGGATCTTGATCAGAGGCACCAACAGGCTGAAAGCTTTGACTGTTCCCAGAATGCATAACGCCGCCTCCTCTATAACCCCGCCTCCGTGCACAGGAGCTCAGTTTTGTAGTTGGTGCCATGCAGTACAGGCATACAACAGGGGGGCTGCAGCCCTGAGAAGAGCTTTTAAAGTGAAAAATGAAGACTTCAAGGGCTGCAGCAGAGACACTGGGGTAAATTTACTAAGGTGGGAGTTCTATTTAAGATGGGATGTTGCCCATAGCAACCAATCAGATTCCAGGTATTATCTTCTGGAAGGTGCTAGATAAATGAGAAGTATAATCTGATTGGTTGCTATGGGCAACATCCCATCTTAAATAGAACTCCCATCTTAGTAACTTTACCTCACTGTAAGTATTAGATGTCAGTCAGACATCTCCAGCTGCAGCTCTATCACCTCCCCCAGCGGTGCTGTACACTCCCGCGCCCTGGTTGCCGAAGGCTCCGGTTTCTCTCAAGTTAGTCACACACACCACCGCTGCTCTCCAGGATCGCGTGGCCGCACTCAGGGAGAAGGTAAGTGGGTCCCTAAGACGGGACCCATTGGAAATCGCGATCCCACGCGGCCGGTGGGAGGCGGGCCGCGCGCGCTGGCGTGGACACTGTGGCAGTACAGGGACCCCACTAGACCACCAGGGCAAGGGCACAGGTCGGTTTTAATAAAAAAAAGTTTATTATATAGCCCACAGTTCCCGGTGGTGAAGTATTGCAGGGGGATAAGGCTTTGACCTGTAGCCCCTCCCCCAGCCCCAGAGCGCCATTTAGAGTAAATGTTCCCGCCCCGGAGCTGCATATCTCTCTCTTCCTCACTCCCTGTCAGCGTTTGGGCGCGATTAGGACAATCTGAGCTGATCCTGGGACTGCTTGGGCAAATCCTCCTCTGTAAAGCCACCTGCATGTCAGCGCTGTGCATTTTACAGGACACTTAAGTATTCTACATGTCTTCTGACAGTGGTGGTCATTCCGAGTTGATCGCTAGCTGCCATTGTTCGCAGCGCAGCGATTAGTCTAAAAATCGGCATTTCTGCGCATGCGTATGGGCCGCAGTGCGCACGCGTGACGTACTTTCACAAAAACTATGCAGTTTCACACAAGATCGAGTGACGCTTTTCAGTCGCACTGGTGATCGTTGAGTGATTGACAGGAAGTGGGTGTTTCTGGGTGGTAACTGACCGTTTTCCGGGAGTGTGCTAAAAAATGCAGGCGTGTCAGCTAAAAACGCAGGCGTGCCTGGGGAAACAGAGGAGTGGCTGGCCGAACGCAGGGCGTGTTTGTGACGTCAAAGCAGGAACTAAATAAACTGAAGTGATCGCAAGGAAGGAGTAGGTCTGCAGCTACTCTGAAACTGCTTGGAAAAATGTCAGCACTGTTCTGCTAACCTTTCATTCGCACTTCTGCTAAGCTTAGATACACTCCCAGAGGGCGGCGGCCTAGCGTTTGCACTGCTGCTAAAAGCAGCAAGCGAGCGATCAACTCGGAATGAGGGCCAGTGTTAGTTAAGAAAGAGTGCATTTAGTCAGGGTTATTTAGTACAAGTACCCTGTGATATACATCCAGGTGGTCATTCCGAGTTGTTCGCTCGTTGGCGATTTTCGCTATGCTGCGATTTGTTGCTAAATGCGCATGCGCATGGTACGCAGCGCGCCATGCGCTAAGTTATTTAACACAAAACTTAGTAGATTTGCTGGTGTTCGTACAACGCTTTTCAGTTGCACTGCTGTTCGGTAAATGTTTGACAGGAAAGGGGCGTTTCTGGGCGGCAACTCAGCGTTTTCACGGCGTTGGCTAAAAAACGCAGGCGTGTCAGGGAAAAACGCGGGAGTGTCTGGAGAAACAGGGGAGTGGCTGGCCGAAGGCAGGGCGTGTTTGTGACGTCAAACCAGGAACTAAACGGACTGAGCTGATCGCAATCTGTGAGTAGGTCTGGAGCTACTCAGAAACTGCAAAGAATTATTTAGTAGCAATTCTGCTAATCTTTCGTTCGCAATTCTGCTAAGCTAAGATACACTCCCAGATGGCGGCAGCCTAGCGTGTGCAATGCTGCTAAAAGCAGCTAGCGAGCGAACAACTCGGAATGAGGGCCTCAGTCTTTACTGTGCATTGTTATATCTATTGAGTGTATAGCTATACTTAGTACTACTTTGTATTGCTAGTCCAGTGCAGTTTTATTGCATGTCATAATTTCTGCATTGTACAATGTTACTATGTGTGTGTGCATATAGCTGCTGTGTGACCTCCATTTCGTGTATCTCACTCAGATTTCTATCCCTATATTCTATAACCTGAGGGGGCTAAGTGCATCAGGTTTATTATTTAATATAGGTATTTCACAAGATATACTCAGTGTGTATTTTTCTCTGTGATTTTTAGTCACCATATACCTCTTGAATTCCCTGTTTGTGCTGTTACACTACACAGGGGGTTCTTGTCAGGTATTGTGTTGCTGATATTGTACTGGGTTGCCCTGCATTAAGCTTTTGGATATGTCAGCTACAAAGGGCAATGGTTCTGGGGCTGATCCCACATTGTGTGGTGGTGACGCTGTAGACATATTTGAGGAAAATATAGCAGCTGAGGGCTCAGGATCTGGGGGCTCCTTACCCCCCAGTGGGATCGTAGCAACGGGGGTTCAAAATGACCCACCTTGGGCTACTTTCTCCATGCTATTGAATACGCTGGTAACTAGATTAACGCCCCCTATGGGACCTTCTGTGCTGGTACAACCGCTTGTGGTCCCCGCGGTTAACCCGCCATGGGCAGATCAACTGTCTGCTCAGTTACAGCGATTGAACCAATCACTGACTACTCAGAAGTCTAACCCTCACCCGCCTAAGACCAAGGGGCCCTCTAAGCGGGCCATTACTTCTTCACAATCCACAAACATCCCATACACCTCGTCTGATGAGGATGGCATTTATACTGACCCCACAGATTCTGATCCTGACGCTTCTGATGGGGAATCTGTTTCACAGGTGGATGTTCCTGACTTGTTGGAGGCTATCAGGCTCATTCTTCAAATTACTGATGACCCGGAGCCTGATGCAGCCCCTAAGAAACCGGACAGGTTTAAACGTCAGAAAGTGGTTAAACAAGTTTTACCTCATTCTGATCATTTAGTTGACATACGTCAGGAGTCCTGGGAAAATCCAGGAAAGAAATTTACGCCTCACAAGAAGATGCTGAATCGCTATCCCCTCGCTGCGGAGCTAAGTAAAAATTGGGAGACACCCCCGCCAGTGGATTCGCAGGTGGCAAGGCTGGTGGTATCCTCAGCTCTGCCAGTAACTACCGCCACGTCTCTGAAAGAACCAACGGATAAGCGTGTGGAGGGATGTTTAAAGGCGATTTACACCCTAGCAGGTGCTGCGCATCTGCCCACCATTGCAGCAACATGGGCTGCAGAGGCTATTGAAGCGTGGGCTCAGGAGTTGGAAGCTAAGATGTCTTCCAACGCTTCTGATCATGCTAGACAATGCTTATTGAATATTGTCACAGCCTCTCATTACATTAAAGAGGCGGCTACTGATGCCGGTATTCAGGCGGCCAAGGCTTCTACTACGTCCATACTGGCTCGCCGGATTCTATGGTTGCGATCCTGGTCCGTGGATTTGGACTCTAAGAAAACCCTGGAGGTACTCCCTTTTAAGGGAGACATCCATTTCTGAGAAGACCTCAACAAGATAGTGGCTGACTTAGCTGCTAAAACAGCTTGTCTACCTAGTACTGCTCCTTCGGTACCGAAGGCTAAGAGTACTTAATTTCACTCCTTTCATCCTTTAGGGAAAGCAAAGAGTCAGGCGTACCCAAAACTGGCTCGCACTTCCAAACCCAATCAGCCCAAACACAAACGGGCCCGGACTGCCCATCAGCCTGATTCCAAGACTGACAAGCCTGCCGCATGATGGGGCGGGCCTCCCTCTGGGGGATCCCAGGGTGGGGGCCCGACTTCTAGAGTATACCCAGGAATGGTTGAAGACCACTTCAGATGCCTGGGTACGGGAAGTCGTCACTCGAGGTTACGCCGTATCCTTCAAAAATCGTCCCCCTCATCGATTTTGCCTGACAGACGTCCCTTCAGATCAGGTGAAGGCAAAAACTCTTCATTCGGTGGTACAGTCCCTCCTGGACACAGGAGTGGTAGTACAGGTGCCTCTGGCTCAGAGAGGCAAGGGGTACTATTCACCGCTGTTCCTAGTCCCGAAACCGAATGGGTCCTCCCGGCCCATTCTCAACCTCAAGTCCTTGAACAAATTTGCGAAGGTCTCCAAGTTTCGTATGAAAACTCTTCCCTCTATTGTTCTGGCATCGGAACCTGGGGATTATATGGTCTCCCTGGAATATAGGATGCTTACCTGCATATTCCCATTGCAATGTCGCATCAGCCATACCTGAGGTTCGCGGTTGGCAACCTCCATTACCAATTTCGGGAGTTATCTTTTGGTTTGACCACGACTCCGTGAGTCTTCTCCAAGGTCATGGCGGTAATGATGGCTGTGCTCCGCCGTCAAGGGGTCAGGATCCTACCGTACCTGGACGACTTGTTGATCCTGGCAAATTCCCCAGAAATTCTCCTATGCCATCTGGATCTGACTATCCAGTTTCTGCAATCCCACAGGTGGCTCATCAACTGGAAGAAATCTTCCCTGTTCCCTGCTCAGAGCATGGTGCACCTGGGGACGTTGTTGGACACTCACAACCAGCGGTTATTCTTGTCTCAGGAGAAAGTCCTGAATCTTCAGGACAGGATTCGATGTTTCCTATCTCGTCCGCAAGTGTCGATACATTCGGCAATGCAAGTTCTAGGTCTCATGGTGTCGGCTTTCGACATGGTGGAGTACACTCAATTCCATTCCCGCCCTCTGCAGAAGCTGATTCTTGTCAATTGGGATGGTCTGCCTCACCGGATCAGGTATCAAATGATCTCCTTGTCTCCGGAGGTCCATCTGTCACTGAGCTGGTGTCTTCAGGACCAACGATTGAGCAGGGGTCATCCCTTCTGGATCTCCAACTGGGTCCTTCTGATGACGGACGCCAGTCTGAGAGGTTGAGGTGCGGTGTTGGAGCAACACTCCCTTCAGGGTCGGCGGACCAAGGAGGAGTCTCTCCTCCCGATAAATATTCTGGAATTGCGGGCAGTGTTCAACTCATTGAACTTGGCCCAGCATTTAATACAGAACAGACCTGTTCAAGTACAGTCGGACAACGCCACCACGGTGGCTTACATTAATCATCAAGGCGCCACTTGAAGCTGCATGGCAATGAGGGAAGTATCAAGGATCCTTCAGTGGGTGGAACGCCATCTGCCAGCCATATCGGTAGTATTCATTCTGGGGGTCCTAAACTGGGAAGCGGACTTTCTCAGTCGTCAGGTCGTACACGCCGGAGAGTGGAGCCTCCATCCAGAAGTGTTTCAACTCCTCGTGGACAAGTGGGGCCTTCCAGATGTGGACCTGATGGCATCTCGACATAATCACAAGGTTCCAGTCTTCGGAGCAAGGGATCCTCTGGCAGTTACATGGACGCACTGGCAATTCCATGGAACTTTCAGCTGCCATACGTGTTCCCTCTGGTGTCACTCCTGCCCAGAGTAATAAGGAAGTTCAAGCAAGAAGGAGAATTCCTACTTCTGATCGCTCCCGTGTGGCCCAGACGGCATTGGTTCTCAGACCTTCAGGGTGTCTCGATAGAGCGTCCACTTCTACTTCCACAGCACCCAGATCTCCTCGTTCAGGGCCCCTGTGTATATGAGGATTTAGCCTGGTTGGCTTTAACGGCGTGGCTCTTGAAGCTTCCGTCTTGAGGGCCAAAGTATTTTCTGAGGCGGTCATTCAAACCATGTTGAAGACACGGAAACCGGCTTCTGCTCAGATTTACCTTAGGGTCTGGAATTCTTACTTTGCTTGGTACGCCACTAATAATCATGACGCTTACAAGTCTAGTACGGCCAAACTTTTGGCCTTTCTACAACAAGGCCTAGACTTGGGCCTTTGTCTGGCCTCCATCAAGGTTCATATTTCTGCCTTGTCGGTTTGATTCCAGAGAAAAATTGCAACGTTACCTGATGTATATACGTTCACTCAGGGTGTGTTGCGGATTCAACCTCCCTATGTCCCGCCTGTGGCCACTTGGGACTTGTCGTGGTTTTGGAGGCGTTGCAAGGGTCTCCGTTTGAGCCTCTTGAATATGCAGACCTTAAGTGGCTTTCTCTTAAGGTGTTGTTTCTGCTGGCTATTGCCTCTGCTAGACGGGTGTCGGATTTGGGTGCCTTATCTTGTAGGTCACCATATCTGATTTTTCACCGTGATCGGGCGGTTCTTAGAACACGTCCCGGGTATTTACCTAAGGTGGTGTCTTCTTTCCACCCAGGAGATTGTGGTTCTGGCCTTTGCCTCTCCTGAAATGTCTTCCAAAGAACGGTCTTTGGATGTGGTACGGGCTCTCCGTATCTACGTGAAGAGAACTGCCTCCATCAGGAAGTTGGATTCTCTCTTTGTTCTGTTTGGTTTTCACAAACGTGGCTGTCCTGCTCACAAGCAGACCCTAGCCAGATGGATTAGAATGGTGATTGCACATGCTTATGTACAGGCTGGCCTTCCACCTCCTGCTACCATAAAGGCCCATTCTACTCGGTCGGTTGGACCTTCTTGGGTGGCCTGCCGCGGTGTGACCCTTGAACAATTGTGCAAGGCGGCTACGTAGTGCTCAGTGAACAGGTTCATAAGGTTCTATGCCTTCGATACTTCCGCCTCCCGGGATGCTTCCATCGGACGCTGGGTTCTTGTGCCCGCTACAGTGCGTCCCCTTCCATAAGGAATTGCTTTAGGACATCCCCAATGTCATTCCCTGTGGAGGCTAGTGTACCCCGCAGCAGAAAACAAGATTTTCTACCTCTGTCCTTCTGCCTGTTCCCATCTTGTCCACCTCCTCAATCTCTCCCTCTCCACTCCACTGAAACTGCCCTCACAAAAGTCTACCTCCTTTCTGCTAAGTCCAAGGGCCGCTGCTTTCTGCTTATTCTCCTTGACTTCTCTGCTGCTTTTGACACTTTGGACCACCCTCTCTTCCTTCTCTGTCTCCTCTCATGACTTTACCTCCCCCCCTCCCCACTCCCACTAGCTGTAGGTGTCCCCAAAGGTTCTATTCGTTGTCCTATCCTTTTCTCTCTATATACATCCTCTTCAGGTGAGCTCATTCACTCTTTTGACTTACGATATCGTCTCTATGCTGATTATACTCAAAACTACCTTACCTCCCATGACCTTGATAATGTAGACTGAATACACGCGCTACGCACTTTGTACGCTATTTGCGTACAGAGTCCCGTACGTGGTACGTACTTGGTGTACACACGCCGCGCTGAGTGTACAGAGTACGCACAGCGCGCGCACACACAATTGATAACCTTTAAACCTTATTAGTAATACAATGTAATAATATGGTTACACTTTAAACCTTTATGCAGCAAAGCACTGCAATGATGTTATACCTTAAATCTTAAGTAGCGCTGACGGTATAAAGTACCCGCAGTGCGTACACCTTATCAATACTTATAAACCTTATACAGTTAAATACGCTTTAAACCCTAGCAGGGAAATGAGGACACAACACCGATATGTAGTTGAACCACAGGGTTCTAAGGCCACAGTGGATTATTTCAAAAGGTAAAACAGTACAAATTATACACTACAGGCTAACAAGATAAATCTACAACAGAATAATGGCTACAGTCAATGTACATACGTGTGAATAATCGCGTGCGCTTCCCGGTCCCGGTCCTCCGCTAATCAGGTTGAAAGCGTTAAGAGTTTGTGATAGTGACCTGGCCTGCAGCTCGCTCTTTATTCAGTAGATCAAAACATAATACAATAGACACTGTGTGCTCTTCTTCCATTGGTTCGGGGGTGAGACATATCCTGTGCACCGGGGACCATTGGTCAGTTCAAGAAGTGGGCGATGGCTAGGACTTGAGATGTGGTTTCTGTTGTTTACATCTGAGTTCCCGCCCCATGATCAGTTAAACCCATCACATTAATCATAAATCTGGTATTATTAATAACTTAATGGGGTAATATTTAATAATGTTCTTATTCCCACCAGATTAAGGTTTACGTGTCTCTGAACAATATGATCCCACACATGATATGATTATCTATTTCAATCTTCAAGATATACATATATCCACATATTCATATATATATATATATATGTATATATATACATATATACATATATATATATATATATATATACACACGTACACACATACTCCTGCTATTACAATTTGTTAGGAATCATATATTTATTCATTCATATATATATATATATATATTGTATATATATATATATATATGTATATATATGAACACCTACATTTCCATGGGTTTTAGACTAGGAATGTTAATATCTTAAAATTTCTATCTGTCTGGTCTTGTTGTGGTTAGCTATTGTTTCTGATTTTCTAAGCAGAATCGGTTCCTGGGTATTGTCACTTCGTTTGTTTTTACTTTCAGGTGAGACAATGACAATTCAGTACTCATTGTTTTAAATAGAAACTTTGCTATTTCAGTAAACAAAGGTGTATGCCTTCTTTATAGAATTTCAAAGCTTAGTGTAAATAAGGCCATTGTATTTTAGTCTCTGGGAGTTTTAATTTATGTGTGACTGATTTTCAAGCTATTTAAAGGTTAACGCAGACAGTGTGGGATTTATACAATATATATATATTAGATTTATGATATGTCTTTGTGGCTTTTCCATGAGAGTACAAACTCCACTGTAATTACTCATACCACGCTCAACCCACGCAGGACCGTGGGTGCGACCAAACGCAATTTGTGAATATGTGCACGCATGGCGGAACAAGTGCATGCGCAGCGGGCATGTGTGTGTGGTTTGTACGTGATGTGTGTACTGGAATATTTTTTCGACTTTGACAGTCTACCCTTTGGCAGTCAACAATAACTGCCACTATCTAATCACTAAACAGAAAAATATCAATACAATATCTACAGAAGTTTGGGTAATCGGGAGAGAGGGGTAGGTAGGAAATGTATGACCTAGTGGGATAGTAAAAAGCATGTATGTATGAATCCATGTCTGAGGGGCATGTATCATCGTACCGTATATGTTCTAGATAAGCTTCGAGGTATTGCGAAGTATACATTAAATCCTTCTTATCCCGTATTAAGGGTCTGTAAGTGGGCCAACAAACACTACCGAGCTCTTTTCGGCTTCTTGTTCCAACAAATGGGGTGCACATTTAGTTGATGATACATGAAGGGGGAACATATGTGAATGCTAATATATGGATATCACCTGTCGACTATGTGTGTCACTACCTGAAGGTTGTAGAGATGAAGATAAGAAACATATCAAAAATACATTCACATAACATTTGCGTAATCATTCTTGGGTGTTGATTGAAGTCTTTTCCGGATGGGTGTATTTTTGCTGAGGGAAAACAAAGGAAAAACGGGTGAAAGAAACGGGCCGTGGAATTCATTTGCAATCCTTATCACAACATTGTTTCGATAGATGGGTCATAAATTAAATCTGCTGCTGTAGCAATGCCCCTGCTCCTTAAACTCATCACTTTTGTACTGCGCTTGCGCCGCATTAAAATTCGAACACATCTAAATATCAAGCCAATAATTATGACGACTCCCAGGGATACAAAGGAGAAACTTTCCTACACTCATAATAACATTTTGAGCCCATTCTCCTAAACCTGAGAACCAATTGCGTGGGTTCAACCATGAGACCCAGCCGGTCAGTTCATTACTCACAGCAGTCAGGGTAAGGTTGTGTCTCCGTCGGAACTCCCACTTCAACTGCCAGATATCGTCCATCTTTTGATCAATGATCTCAGTTGGGTCGTCAGTGCTGTTTGTAATATACGTGCAGCACTTCAAACCATGTTGAGTTGCCAATGTGACACAGTACCCTTCCGTCACGGCTATGATATAATTGAGGACCATCCTGTGCTGGATCAGTTCCGTTTTGTAAGCTTGCAACTCCCTTCCTGTATACCTGAAGGTGTCATCATACATCTCGGTGATATTATCTATCATATTCGCTAGCGCATGGATGTACCTATAATTTATAATTCCTCTGGCAGTACGGGTGATATCTAATGCGAGAAGGAATTGAATCCCGGTGGATTCGTGGATCAAATCAGAGGCTACGTGCTCTGTCCTATCTATAATGTGTCTCTTAACGATGTGTTCATAATGAGTATGAGTATAAGGAGCTTGAGCACTGCGGTGAACGTCTTTCATCTTATCATGGGTTATGGTCATAACTTCTGGCAACACTCTTCCAATGTAACACAATCCCTCTGAGTTTGGGGCACGCCACTTATAAGCCTTCCTCCCACATATGAAATAAGCATCATCGGGGAGAACATATGGGACAGAATGTGACATTACCATATTGCAAACTTTCCAAGTGAAAAATCCTATCCCTATCTCTCTCATCTGTTCAGTACACGTATCAGGCTGTATGATATGCGCACAGTACCCTGGTGATACTTCTCCAACCCGCATGGTCTTACTTCCTAGAGTATACCTATACCGAAAATACCTTCCGCTGTCGGCTGTTTGGCGTATAAGTTCAGAGTCTACGAGTATCCTATCAGCTCTGTGCGAAAATGCCATGGTTTGGTTATTCCATGTCACCTCCCAATTTCCCGGCTTTCGGGAATTGGAAATTTTGAAACACACTAGCTTCAAACTAGGGGGCCTAGAAATATTAAATTTCTTGTCCACCGGTCTCCCACCCCGTAATTCGAGTACCTCATCTATTGCTAAAGGGTACGGTACTAGTCCTGACTTGCTCTGACCTTGAGGTACTTGTGAGCACACCCAACATTCTGTTTGGTTTAAAACCTTACCCACTAGTGAGTGATAATCACTCAATGGATAACGGTCCATGTTGATATTAAGGCTGGACTGACATCTCTGGATGCACCCGTCCTCAACTATGTTTTCACAATTTCTACAAATGCAATTTTCCTCAGCCAATAACCCTTCACAGTGCCTCCTAATTCCCTGACTACCAGATCGTTTTCTGATACTCGCCTTTGCTCGAGTGATGTGTTGCTCTTGGAATTCTACAAATCCTTCCTTGCCATCAGAACCCATTCCAGATCCTTTCTCGACCTCTCTGGTACTCTCACCAAAACAGACTGCTCTCATCAACAACAGGATTAACAGGAAAACCCGAAATGCAGTCTCTTGGGGTAAGTCCATCTTGTTAAGGGGAGAGAAAGGGAACAAGAAGGGGGAGGAAAGGAAGGTAATGGGAGATGGAGAAAATAATAAAAAGGAAAAAGAAATCTGGTGCGACAACCGCCTCTGATCTTGTTGTTCTCCGCGCTCAGGTGCCGTGACAATAGTCCTGCCTCTCAACCTTCCCGGAACAGACACTCCAGTGATACTATGTTCTCTCCGAGTCAGCGACCTTTCTATAGGGAACATGAATCTTGCATTACAAAGTGTTTAACTGTTGTGTATTATCAGTTGTGTGAAGTAAACCATCCGTGGAAAGTGAAAAAGAGAGAGAAAATAATAAAAAGAAAATTTGTCAGATTTGCGTTCACCATCAGGCTGTCACACCATCATGTCTATCGGTATCTATGCACAGTCTCCTTTCACCAGTATTTCCACTCTCCACCCTTTGTGCATGGCCAGGCACAGTGATGCTGGTGAGATATACTGGGTTTGGGCAAACCTCTGAAAAGACCGAGTAGACATGTGACGTTTGAGCTGTAAATCTGTCGGTGAACGTCAGAGATGAAGAGGAAACTTTGAAGACAAATCACAGAGTTTAGTAACAAAGAAGATTTTACAAAGTTTGACATCTGGATTGGGCACTACGGGGAATGATTCCCTAATCAGGCTGTTCCCTTAAAAAAAATTCTATGTGTGTTATATCTCTACTGGGACTATCCCAGCCATCAATCCAGTGTCTTGTCCATTCTAAGTTCATAGGGAACCCGGTATCTTTGAGATAATTTCCTCTACCTGTGATGGACATGCATCTAAAACAGTGGAATGCAATATTAGTCTTCGTGGGTATTTTAACATATTTTGTGCTGCCTGGGTGGGAGCACTCTATATGTATACCATCTCTAACAAAACTCCTGTTAAATTACTTAGAGGTCACTTATGCTAGAGAGAGAGAAGCAGAAGTTTAGAATCCTCCTCCAAATCTCCGTAAATTCTGTCAAAAGGGTAAAGTTGCATTTATTCTGTTCTTCCCATTAACCGAATCTGTGTTTTTCTATACTGCTCGTGATTCCTTACTATATGTCCCTTGACCCTGTCTATGTGTTTACTAACGTGGCTTATTTATTCTGTCTAGGGGTCTATATTGGCTATGTGTTCTACTACTCCTACAATTTCTAGCAAAATGTCCTTTATTTTTACAAATGTAACATTATATCGGTTTTTTGTTACTACTAGGGTTTTGGGGTTTGGGCTGATGAGACTTTGGTGTAAGAGCCTGCATACTTTCAATCCTCAGCCTCTCCTCTCGCAGTTTTCTACGCCTAGCAATATTCCTATGATGTTCAATTGCGCACTCTCTAAGGCAAGCTACTGTGACCCCTCTCCAACCAGGCAAAGATGTTTGTACTTTGTCCCTCACTGTCTGATCGAGTCCGTCCATTAGCACAGACACAGCTACCTTTCTGTAATTTTCATCGTTCCCTGCATCTAATACCCCCATGTGTCTATCCATTTCCTGCAGTGCTCGGTGGAAATAATCAGATGTCATTTCATTTTTCCTCTGTTTTATGGAGAAAATTCTTCTCCACTCAGTGGGAAAACACAACTCTAGTTGCTTATTAATTTGTTCTATATTTTCCTGATTGTTTCTGTCAGTCATAGGACTATTCGACTCTAGCCTACAATCAGTGGTAAATTTTTTTTTTTTGGGTGTCAATATTAGGGGGTAAGCATGCTTTCAAAAATGTCCGCCAATGTTGGTTTGTTGGTTCATACACATTACCCAGATCTCTGATACATTTCTGACATCTGGCTAAATGCTTCAGAGGGTTGGGGACTTCTGAAATGATTGATTGCAGCTCATCTCTGGGCCACGGGCAATACATTGCATTATTCTCGGTGAGGACTACTCCCTGACTATCGGTTCCCCCATTGGGAGTTACTATTTCCAAGACAGGGTGTAATCCTACCATTCCATTCCTAATCTGTTTACTGTGTGGTGTTGTTTCTGTGCAATGAACTGTCTCATACTTACCGGTAGCTGTGACCTCACCCGTTCTTTCATTGGGGAATACTGTTACTGCACTACCTGGTTGGACAGGTCCCACCTGAGTTTCCTGCAACATGACTGCTTGGAGGAGAGCTGCGATTTGGCTGACTCCTTCATCTTCCTGTGACCTAAAACCTTGGAGAGACTTCAAAACAGGATACATTTTGCAAAAGTTAGGGTTAATACATTGCTCTTTCATATTACTATCATTTACGGATGTTTCATTGACTGTAGCCTTCTGTTCCCCTTCGACCTGTGTCGACAATGGTGTGTTTGTGTTCTCATTCCCGCTAGGTTTGGAACCGATTGCATATGTTAATTTCTCTTGCATATCGCCCTCTTGCTGCCATAAATTTAAACAGTTTGTGTGTCTGACCCTTTGTTTTCGGGATTTTATCAGACATATCCTAAACCTTAAATTCTGCAACACCTCTGGTTCAAAACTGCCTACCCTAGGGAACGGTTCCCTATCTTCCGCAGTCATACGTTCCCATTCATTGCATAAAACCTCTGCGTGTGATCCATATTTCTCACACAATATGTACCTCGCCGACCCCTTGGGCCGCGGAATATCAACCTGAACCCTGGTTGATCGTCCCTTACTTGAGCAACTGGCCCCCATATTTTGCAGGTATTGCCTTCTCAGCTAATTCCTACAAAAAACCAAAATACTCAATATAAGGCAACGGTGAAAGTTCAACGAGTGCTCTCACCCACTCTCGCCCACGTTGGCCAATACACCTAAACACTGTCCTCAGCACCAGTACGTACCCAACCTAGGGCCCCTGTGTAACCTCTATTCACTGGAAGTATATGGAAGGGACTTACCCTTCCCAGTAAATATTGGTCGTTGGAGATTTCCTGAGTGACCAGAGAAACTCCCTTAAAAATAAAAAAACTGTTACACAAATCACGTTGCGTGTGCTAGACCTAGCGCTTATGATCCCGCGATTTTACGCAAAGGTCGTAAAAGGGTATCACGTTAAGCTAAATATTGCACCCATGAACGCGCGGTCCAATCGCACAGCGTATAGGTAACTGTTACTTATCCGCCGTACGACCAATGGAATCGTTTTTCAGACTGCGAAACCTCAGCCGGAGCGTATCTGAACTGGCCTATATGGGTTCTATGCCAACCACCTGGGCTGGCTCTCTAAACAAAAACCTCGCTGACCTTTGGTCTGCGGTACTCTATACCTTCGCTGACCTTTGGTCTGCGATGTCTACTACTTTGCTCCATTGTACTTTAATCATTGTTAACGTGAGCAAGCCACTCTCACGCCACCAAGTGTCCACTCACCTGGTGTGGTCTCCTACGGGATCCCGAATTCCCTGGGTCCACAAAACCTTTATTGTTTGCACACTCACGTTCGTTCACTCATATACACTTTGGTTTTTCTGTACAGAAAATTAACTTTCATTTAGGTGAACAGCCTTAGTACCAGAGGTAATGCAGTATAAAAGGTTTTGTTTAAACTAAATCTTGGACACTGAGCAATTTGTGCTATTATCGCGTGGCTACCGTCTTGCGCCTAAACTAAAACAATGCTATTGTGTGATTTGTACTTAGCGGTCGTACCTGTACGCACGCTGCGTAAACACGCCACGTGTATATGCCTTTACGTTGCGTACGCAGTCCCGTACTTTGTCCGAGACACGTGTACAAAGGCCATACGTACGCAGTACTACAAATCCCACACTTCTATAAATGTAGAATATGGGTGTGTAAACAGCGCTAGAAAAACTGGATATGGAAATTAATAATCACAATTTATTATAAAAGTTGTTGCAACAAATAAAACATTGAATTCATATATATATGGATATATTAGTAAAATAAATTCAATAAAATGATGTCAAAATAGGGCAGGCACAGCTAATTAGTTTGGTGTATTACCACACGAGGATGCCGGACATGATGTACTGAAGAAAGTCCTTGGAATTATGCCACAGTCCTGGGTGCACTTTGCAATGCTAGCAGATGAATGTCCAAAGATTGTGCGAACCTTGTTTGCTTGGTTCCAAACCGGAAGAAGACCTCTTTATAGCTGGATCTCTGGTGCTTGCATGGACTTCTGCTAATTCCCAATTGCTAGGGGACTCCTAGGCTTATTCCAGGTATGATTGATGGTTCAGTAGTACACGGCTCCTCCAGACCAACGCGTTTCGCTGTATCCACAGCTTTTTCAAGGTATGTGTGCCCATAGTGTGAGTGCCCTTTTTAAAGGCTGTGCTAATTGCCCATCATTGACAGCTGAGATCATTTACAAGTTTTGAAATAAATAAAAAAACAAAACCATATCCAGTTTAATTCATTTATATATATAGGAGACAGATGTATATGAACTTCAAACTTAGCTTTGAATAATATCAAATGATTTATATATCAGAACCTTTTAAAACACTTCCTGTTTGGATGTATGGGTCACATGACCGCATACCTGGACATCCTGTCAGTGGAACGCATACTTGCTTTTTATTGGTTTAAATTAACATATTTTCCGATCACGTGGCCCTTAGGCTGTTAATACAGACCTCCACGTGATCGGCATACCCGCAGGGCTCCCGCCGCTCGCACTGAGCCGCTCCCCTCATTTCCCTGTACGCCGAGTCACGTGACACGCACGCTCACGTGACCGGCGCCGATGATGTTTTTTTGTTTTTTTATTTATTTCAAAACTTGTAAATGATCTCAGCTGTCAATGATGGGCAATTAGCACAGCCTTTAAAAAGGGCACTCACACTATGGGCACACATACCTTGAAAAAGCTGTGGATACAGCGAAACGCGTTGGTCTGGAGGAGCCGTGTACTACTGAACCATCAATCATACCTGGAATAAGCCTAGAAGTCCCCTAGCAATTGGGAATTAGCAGAAGTCCATGCAAGCACCAGAGATCCAGCTATAAAGAGGTCTTCTTCCGGTTTGGAACCAAGCAAACAAGGTTCGCACAATCTTTGGACATTCATCTGCTAGCATTGCAAAGTGCACCCAGGACTGTGGCATAATTCCAAGGACTTTCTTCAGTACATCATGTCCGGCATCCTCGTGTGGTAATACACCAAACTAATTAGCTGTGCCTGCCCTATTTTGACATCAATTATTGAATTTATTTTACTAATATATCCATATATATATATGAATTCAATGTTTTATTTGTTGCAACAACTTTTATAATAAATTGTGATTATTAATTTCCATATCCAGTTTTTCTAGCGCTGTTTACACACCCATATTCTATCTGTTCTA